>NW_026562383.1:7040000-7412500 GCF_027474105.1 Poeciliopsis prolifica
CACTGTGAACACTGTGTGCTGCCATGGCATTTATGGACATGACTCACCCCAAGCGGGAGAAAAAAATGGACACGGACCGCATTGATTGTTGACAGACGAAGATGAAATCGATCCTGGAGGTAAATCAGAGCAAACCTTTCTCTCCCCGATTCTTGTCGACTGGGCCAGCTTGAGATGGTTACTACAAATCTCAAAAGGGAGCGCTCCTTTTATTGTATTTTCTTCCCGAGGGTGGTGAGGTTCTCACAATCAGTCAGAGTCTTGCTTGCAGTAGACAGTAGTCACAGCAACCTTAGTGTGGAAAGGCAGGGAGGAATTGTGTTTCAGGCATATTGAATGGCTCTTGATCGATTCTACAATCCATCCTCCCTTTTTCTCCTCATGCGTTGCCATCTTGTGTCTCTTTTCTACAGCCATTTTGTTATTGTAAATGAACCATTTTGTACCCACATACCACTGAATTTTTAACATTTCCTTTAATAATTGAGTATCTCTAATGAAATACAGAGATAGTCATTAAAATTTTCAAGTTACTTGTATAGTTTAATTAAAAAAGAAAGACTTCATATGAAGTCATACTTCCATCATTCTTATGCCCATAATGGACCAGTTAAGTCTCATGGACAATAACAGATTATGATTTCTTATCTAACCAAATAAAGTCAGACCTGTTAGGGTAACCAGCAGAAACATAAATTGGCCTCCTCCAGTTTTCCTTTGCAATTTCAATGTGTTCCCCAACTCTGAACATGATGAAAACACCAAGATTCCTCAGATTAGGCTTCCTGCCTTCATTCCTCCATGGCCCACTTCTGATGCTAATGTTTCCAAAGCTGCTCCTTCCAGTAGTAGATGGGGGTCACCTGGGGAACCCTGACTGGTCTGCAGCCCCATGTGCAACAAGCTGTGATGCTTTATGCACTCTGACACATATTTATCTTAACAAGCATTAGTTTAACCTAACTTTAGCAAATAAAGTGTAGGAACAATGAAAATTTTGTTTTTTTAATGCCCTTAAACATCTCCTGAATAGGCTACTTAATAAATGAGCTTGTTGCGAACTATTGCACAAGAGTTGTGAATTCATCCCTTCAGAATTTGTGCATTGTCTACCAAACATTTAATATGGAAAGAAAATTCTGGATTTGTTGTCAGCTGGAGTGTAGAAAAGAAATATCACAGTTTCAGCCTGTAAAAGGAAAATTTCTTTCTGCAGGGTTTAGATTTTATGAAGATAGATATGAAATGACAACAAAAGATTGACTTAGTGAACAGATGGCTCATATTTCCAAAACAGTTTCTGAGGCGTAATTTAAATAAATAAATAATAATACAAAAAACATTGGTTATGAAATTTTACTAATTTCCACTGACAGATAGCTGAACAGCTGGCAGAAAATGCCCATTCGATGACAAAATGCAGTGGAACATTTTTGTGTAACAGCATGAATTTCCCAGGATTTGCAGTAAAAGGGGAAAAAAAAGTGCATTTGATTTCTGGATTGCAAGCCAGCCAGCTTTCCTATGATGACACTCGTAGAATGTTAAAGGTTCAGCTGGGAAATGTTGTAAATCTGTCTATTTAGCAAAATCAGTAAATCTGCCTAAGGCAGGAAATTCTGTCTTGATGCTTCCTGAGTGAGGAGAAAAGACTTTGAGTCGCTGCTGCAGGAGACATGGAGACTGTTGAAAGTTATGGACACAAACAGGCACCAGGCAGCTTGTTTTGGACAAGAGTTGTGGTAGCAAGAAATATTCCATGTGCTGGATGTATTTTTACAAATCTACTAATGTGTCATTATTTTTCTTACTGCTTGCATGTACAATGCTGAGTAAAAGTATCAACCCTGTTATGGATGTTCTCTGTTTTTTGTTACGCTAGATTGTTTATATGAATAATACTTTACAATAATAATAAAAAAAGATAATTTGAAGAATATTCACAATGCAGTTTTGAGGTGATTTCAAATAAGGGGAAAAAGTAATCCAAAGAAGTGTGTGAAAAAGTAATCGGACGATTGTCTGTTGGTTTATGTGTTAGTCCACAAACTGTTTCCTGCGCCTCCTGTTTGGATAGAGTCTTGCTGTGATTCATTCAAGTCCCAAAACATGAGCTGTTCCTGAATTGTTTAAGATTCAGATTATACCGTGAAGCTTTTTAACATCTTTTTTTTTTATGTTGTTGCTACTGGGTGTGGTAAAGGAAATTTATGGAGGCAATTAACTTTTCCAATAGGGTGAAGTCAGTTTGAAAAGCTTCTTTCTCTCAATAAACAAAATCCTATTTTTAACATAAATGTGGTATTTACTCAGGCTATGCTGATCTATTAAAATATATTTTATGATCTGAGATGTTTAAGTGTGATAAAAAGCCAAACGTATAAGAAATCTGTTTCTCACAGGATTGTATCTCTTGCTTCCTTTTACATTACTGTAATTATGCCCATGGATTTCAAACAAAGCAAAATTTAAGTCACAGTAGGATTGTTTGGAGTGGAACATTTGTCAAATTCTGTTATTAAGGACTGCCAATGATGCAAGTCAAAAATAATCAACGTGCACCACGTTATATAAAGATATTTTCTTCTGATCACAGGAAGGAATATTTTAGAGCCACACACAGACTGCGAAGATCCAGTTTTACAGATGATCAAGAACCATAACTCCCAGGAACTTGTCATTCAGCTGGAGTTGTTTACCCTTGGCATTCTTAAAGTATGATTGGCTGGAAAGAATCAACAACTGCCAGGAGACTGATTTGAGTTATGGAATAACTTTTGAAGTCGTCTCTGCTTTTGTCAGTTCAGTGTGTGTGCGTGGGTGTGTGTGTGTGTGTGTGTGTGTGTGTCCTAGACACTGCTGTTTTTCTCTACTCCTTAATGGAAAGGACAGGTGCTTTAAAGATGATCATGCTTGCACTGTGAAATCTCGACTTGTATTAGACATCAGGTCCTTTTATATGGAAATAAATTCACGGTGCAGCGAGTCGTTTTCATGCATGGTTTTGATTAAAGATTGTTTGTTTATGACGCAAGCAGTTATATATCCTACGAAAAGGGCCACACCACTTTCCTATTAAAAAAAAAAAAAAAACACCCCGTTGATGTTGACCTGAGAAGAAAAACACACATCCATGCCAAAAATCATAACACAATGTTCCCTAAAAATGTTGCGCTTATATTTCAAAATTTGTTGATCGAATTTGAGAACATTCGCTTGGGGTGAGCTACACTAACAGTATAGTAAATTTGATTACTTCACCATGTCAGAGCAGACGTGCTCTACAACAGGGGGAGAATTTTATATTCCCCTCTTGCCATCACTGACGTCACAAAAAGGACCAAACATGCACATATATATCCTTTGTCTCTGAGTAAGCTGTCCGTGTGAGCAATTTGGAGGTGTGTGCGCGTCACCTGGCAGGGCTCTGTTGCACAACGAGCGAATTAAGAGGCATTAGAAAAGTGTATGTTTTTGGACCATGCGGGTCGTTGGTTTTAGGCATCGAATGAAATCTTGTATGTTGCAGTCAGGGATGACAAGAACCCATGACCACAATAGTTACTGTTGCAAACGTGTTGCAATAAGTCAAGTAGCTCAGTGTGTTCATGAGTGGGCTAAAGCATTAGCCAGTTCACCTGCTTCTTCAAATTATTCATGGTAAACCTGTACACAGCTGTACCTTCATTACTGCTACCAGGTTCCATCTTGGAGCAACCAGGACTCAGATATGCTGATATCATTAATATTAAACCCAGATGGAGAACTCCCATGCTCGATTGTTCATAGTTGAGTAAGTAAGTACGCAAAGTTTATCTATAAAGTGCTTTTTACAGACATAAACTCACAAAGTGCTGTACAATAAAAACCAACATTAAATTATACAGAGAATAAAACAACCAAAGGGAGAACAAAAAAAATTATTAGTATCCAGTGGGAGCACATTGCACCCCAGAAGATCTCTTTATGTTCTGTCTATCTGTAACCACCCCGATTTTCTGGATGTACTGCTGTAATATATAAATTTTTGAAAAGCAAAAGAGAACGAGTGACGCCTCCTGAAAGAGGAGGCTTTATCTACAAACCACAACAGGTTGTTTGCTTTACGGCAGATGGTTATTGAGGCATGGAAGTGATTTAAACTGGAATAAAATATATATTTATTATCTCTGAAATATATTCAGTTAACACTTCACTGGCAACGAGCATTCAAAGCAAACCGGGGAGTGTTTTGAACCTGATGAACTGAGGGGGACGACCGGGTGGAGCGGGGAGAAAAACAGCAACACACAAGTCACACAAATGAACACATGGTTTATGCAGCAACACATATGTTTTGCCCATAAAAGTAAACTCCAACGCTTCAACTCTCGTTTGATTCTCTTTTTTGTTCTCCTTCCAACAACAGGTTTCACAAAAGACGACCCGAGAATTTTACCACTTCTGCTGCAGCTGGTGACAAGGAAACTGCTCGCTTTATTAAAACCTCGATCCACGCACACCGCGACATGCCCGACGGGCAGCAAAGCTTTGACAAAAGCCGTCTGGACTTGTTGATCTTTCTTTCGCAGCGTCACAACATTCAGTCATGGACAAAGTCTTGAATGCTACTTCTTGGCATGGCAGCACTGGTTATAACCACTAGCAGTCAATCATAATTGGCCACATGGGCAGGAGTGCTGGATACAAATAAGTCATTTTTTGGACAGAGAGAAAAGAGGAAACAAAACAAAACTCTCTTGTACTTTCTCTCGATGTCACGTTCAACACGCAGGTTTGTGAGCCGCGTTTACATCACCGCCGCATCAATTATTTCAGATTTTGACCAAAGCGCGTCTCATGGCTGGACAGCGGTTTCCATGAGAAACATGGCACGCTTAGCGCTAATGTAGCCAGAGACACATCAAAGCACCTTGGAGCTAGCCGGATACAATATTTGAGAGCAGAATGTCCAACTCAGCAGTCATACGCTGTAAACAATAACATAGTAACAAGAACATTATTTTCTAATTAATCACAACTGACCTCTGCTCCCAAAAGGACGATTCACACAAACAACTTCCTTAAATGCTTCTAGAGAGATGGAGATGTCAGTCAGCTGCTTTTCTCATATAAAAGATATGCTTACATGTCTGCAAACGTGTCCGTTTTACGCCGACCTGCTGCAGATGTATTATTTCTTTGTGTCAAACAAAATCTTGGAATCACTTCATTCAAATCACCTCATCTTTTTTCGTTCTTTAGCAAACCTAAAACGATTCCTCACACGCACAATATTTTGGAACAAAAAGCCTGTAACCTCTGTAAACTCCCTTTGTCTGTCTACCTAACAGTTTTGATTGTGTTCTTCATATTGGAGCAATGGTAAAGTCTTACAAAAGGCAAGTTGTTTTTTTTTTTGTGTTGTTTTTGTTTTTTTACTGCTTTTCTACAATTACTTTTCTCAGTCAGCTAAAAAAAATAATTGTAGACTTTAAATTTGAAGAGGTCAGAAAGTAAAAAGGAGATTTTGGTTCTCTGCTGAGAAAATCTGAGAGTGAAAAATTATCCGTCAAATGATAGTTGCAACATGTAGAAAATGAACAATCGCCTATCGGACCTGATTGTTTTTACCCGTGAGCGAAAACTGACAAATAAACTTTTCAAAAATAAATCTTTGACCATGTCAGCAGTCCTGGATACTCTTCAGACAAGTGGTCTCTCTTCCCTCTCTATAAACCTCTGGTATAAGAAGGGTGAAATAAACTGCTTTGATGTTCTCCAGGAGATCGTTGCACTGGAAAAAAATGTTCATAATGGGATCTATTAGAACTGAACTAGACACAAGCTGATTTAATGTAAAGGGTTTTAATTAGTTTAAAGAAACAGTGTAAGACGGTTGGATCTATTGAAGCAGGCTTGCTTCTAAATCATATATTTTATCCTTGAAAATGCCTCACCGTTTTTTAATAAAGTTGTCAGCAAACTTAAAACAAAAATATTTATCCTCTCTTGAATTCACAGTGATATTTAAAACAGAGATGGTCTGCGCCGGCTGCATCGTGTCAGTCAGCAGAGGCATTATAAGGACAAGAAAGGAGTACATTCACATATCCTTTGCATTAGGTCATTCATGGGTCTCTAATGGAAAAAGCATTCTTTAAGAGTGAAGCATCAAGTTTTTACCATGATAAACGTCTGCCATGGAAACAATACTGAACATAATTGTGGGTTGTTTTAGACAATTAAGACGCTATCTCTGATTTGCAACAGAATTCCTATTTTAGCACCACAAACCTTATATCCTTTGCTCTCTGCATAAACTATACACAGTTCTCCCAATCATAAATTGGGCTAAATAAAATAAAAGCCCTCCTGGAAGCTAAACTGAACTAGTAAACTCTTTGGTAATTTTGGTAACAACACAGTAATAAAACAATGTTGTCTCTTTAGGTAATGAAATAAATAATATAAGTAGCTACCTTTTATTAAGGGATGCTTAAATCAGAGGTAAGTAAGCATGTTAAGAAGAACCTGTTTCTGTATAACACGTCTAACTGTAAAATCTATGCATTTTCTTCACGACTGAAACACGCAGCAGTGATCCCGACATGAACTGGAAATATTTGCCTGGGAGCAGCGACACAAAGGATTTTCAACAAGCAATGCCCGCTGTATCTGTCAGCCATCTGTTTAGGTGTTTACCGTGCGGCTACTTGGAATCACTGAATGAAGCTCAATAAGATGAATGAATCCAAGAAAAAAAAAAAAGAAACGAAATAAAAAAAATTACGGTCTGTGACCAACTTTATAAGTCGGTGCACCGTTTGTTTGGTTTTTTTTGTTGTTTTTTTTTAAGCCAAAGATGTCACACCGACATGGAAATAGCCACACGCGGGCCAATGGTTGACGAGGGCCAGACCTCAGACCTCTAAACAGGGCAGAGTGATGGCTTCCTGGGATCAGGCGGGTGGGGATGACAACTGGAGCTGCATTAACTGAGGAAAACACAAGGATTTATGTAGAGACAGAAAGGCAGTGAACTGTTGTGACGATGGGCACCAAAGGTACATGTATCAGCCACAACATAACACAACTGGTTTGCTTATTGGGTTTGTTAGTTGTGTTCATTTATATTTGTCTTAAGATGAAGGCTGTTTTGCTACTGACTGTAGGCATGGGATGGACCAATGAAATTTCATGCAGTTCTTTTTATTTTGTTTGTTTTATTTTACACCAGTAATTACATTTGCAGCATACTTTTACAGGCTGTAAATAATAATTTAATAGTCTGAGCCTTGTTTAGCAGCATATTTTATTAAACCATTTAATGTAGCTATCCACTGTATTAATTTGAACAAACTACTGCATTATTGTTTTATTGAGATCTCAAGAAGGTTCTGAGGAATACGCTGTCAGGTCATGACCTAGACTTCCCTGCAAAAACAAATACAGGAGTAAATTCACAAACTCCCTCCTGTATATCTAGTCTGTTTCATAAATCCAGTGCAGAAACAAAGCTAAGAGTGACAGAAAGACTGTTGCGAAAATGTGAGTTAGATTACATTGCTTCACAAATCGCCAAAAAGAAAATCTATCCATATTTTAAATTGAGTTAACTGGCTCAATACTTTGCCTCGTTGTTAGTGAGTTTGTGGCAAGGTCAGTTCCAACTATTCAAGTTATTTAATTATTATGTTTTTTTTTTTTTTGACTGAAGTCGTTTTTCTCAAAGCGTTGGTCAAAAACTAAAGTGCAATCCTACAGTTAACCTCTAACCTTTACCTTCCGTCGAAGAATCACATTTGAGAACCCAAAATAAACCGACCATAGACTCTTGTTGCTTTCACTGATCTCCAAAAATTTCAATTATAAATAATCATTACCGTGTTTATTTCTGAAGCCGCATGAACATGAGCGCAGGGACTTTTGATCTCCGAAGTAAAGTAAGAACGGCTGTGAGAGGTGAATCAGTGGCAGCTCATTAGACCCGTCTGCCACGACGAGGCGCGCGGTTCGACAGAGCTGTCTGCGCATAGATAAGAGAGTGGGATATAAACAGGTGGGCAACGTGTTTATTGACTGGATTTAGAGTACCGGTGACCCCGGAGCAAACCTTGCCCTCATTTATAGCAGTTCCGTCGCTGGACGGCATCCAGCTCAGGGGGATGTTTGCTTTCACTGGCCGAGCTCAGTGGTGCCCTGACTTAAAGCAGACTTCCAACTCTCGATGGGTCCACACATCTGCTGGGGACCCTGCATATTCGTGAGGGAATGTCTGCGCTTTCGCTATGATCTCACCTTGTGTGCCTGAAGCTTGTTAAGGGAGGAATCACTGCGCAAACAAGCTGTTGTCGGCTCCAGACCCAGCAGAGTTCTGGACTCTGTGATGTTCAGCTGTATCTGTGCAGGCTTACCGAACGTTACTTAACCTCAGACAAGAGACGAATATACAAAATGCAACTGTGCAGCTGTCAACAAGGATAAGCCCTGCATGGAAACACCGCAGCTCTCAGGATGTTTTGTCAGAAACATCTGCTTTCAATGAGGCTTCAGAGAAAGTGGAGAGATATTTGCTCTTTTATTCATTTATTTACTTTTTTCTGTGCTTCCATCACTGGTGATCGCTGATGTCTCATTCCCATTAGTGGAGGCTTGGATTTTACTGACCTTCAGGCAAATAAATTTATGAAAAAGTTTATGGATTACCTTCAGGACAAAAACATGATTTTTCAAATTCGAGGAAGATCAAACGTTTTCCAGGAGTCATGGCAGCAGCGTGGAAACAAATAATTCATTCTGCACAATGAAACAATATCCTTGCTTTGTCATAAAGCCAACTGTGTTTTTGTGCTGATGTGTAACATGGTAACAAGCCCTTGATTTATTATAGACTGTATAATTATATAATAGATTTATTTTATTGAATCAACAGAATATGTTCTGTTTGACACGCAGTCTTTTTTTCCCCCTTCATCCCCAATATGTCTTTATTATTTACTAATTGTTGTTCATTTTTAGACACAAACACCAGTGAACTATCTATTCTTAGGCTCTAAATAAGGAACAAACAAATGTGCATGGGGCGTATGCACATTTGACAGATAAGTTGAGTTAAATTAATGGATCTGGACTACTCTCTAAGTTGCCCATTGTTATATGGGTATTTCTTCACAATCCGGAATAAAATTTAAAAAAGTGTGCAACTTTCCGGAGGATGAAGGGCCAGACTTAAGGATTGTTTCTGCTTGGAGATTATGATGAGATTGCAGAGAAACAGCGTTTTGTTTGTCAATGTTCTTGTTCAGGAGGGAGAGGTGCAGGCAACACAATTTGGATGTTTTTGTGTCGAAGAGAAAGTGTTGGCTTAAGCTGACAGGGACTGAGCAGAATGGGTGAGTGTAAAGTGGGTTTAAATGCTTTGTGGTGCAGCAACGCTTACACTCCACAGCAAAATCTGCAGCACCGTCACAATCAGCCACTCCAAGAACAACAATGAGCCGCAACTGCGCCACAAATCAAGATGCGAGTGTGATATCAAAAAGCATTCATCTAAAAGAAGCAAGAATGAAGTCAAATGGATTGGCTGAGAGTCACAGTTACCACATAAAACTCATTTCTACACTTTCATCATCTCAGACTCCTAATGTTGTGAATCCCTCTGCATGGGGTGAAAGGGAGAATGTATGAATGTATGGATGGATGAATGGATTAATTAAAGTAGTGCTGCATTTTACTGAGCTGTAAAGCTTTCCAGCATATCTATCCATCCACTTTCTTACATCCTTATTCCATTGGGGTTAGGGGGCGTGCTGGTGCCCATCTGCAGCTGTCAACGGGCGAGAGGCGGGGTTCACCCTGGACAGGTCACCAGTCCATCGCAGGGCAACACAGAGACAGACAGGACAAACAACCTGTCAACACCACACACATACCTGAGGAGAATTTAGAGAAACAAATTAACCTGAAAGTCATGTTTTTGGACTGTGGGACCTGGAGAGAATCCACCAGGCACAGGGAAAACAGGAATCGAACCCAGGACCTTCTTGCTACCAGGCAACAGTGCTACCAACTGTGCAATCCTTTCCAGCATGTACTTTATTCAATCTTAAGTAAAGAAAAAGGGCAATTCCATGTCCTAAAATGTTGCATTGGTATTGCAAAAAGAAAAAAAAATCTAGAAATTAAAAAAAAGGCTCTAATTTTAAACATTTATCATTTAGAAAATGGCATCAGGAGCAAAGTCTCAATAAATACGTGGAGAACATTATGTTTCCATAATTCTGAAAAATAAATTCCAAATCATTAACCAATTGCTTGATTAAAATCAAGACTATTTGTTGACATAACCAATCAAAACAAGCCTCTTTGAGACACTGCTTAAATTTGTATTATGATAATGTTAATTAAAAACAAAAAAACAACAAACCCCCCCCCCAAAAAGGATCACAAATGGTATGTTTGACTGTTTCAAATCGCTGATATTTATCTGAACACCTTCAATATGAGAATCCTTGAAACACATTTCAACGTCAGCAATAATTCAAACATTTTTTAAAATTCTTTTTACAAAACTGTAAAACAAAATCAAAAGAGTACAGAACACTGGTCTCAGAAGTTGCTTAATTTTGTTTCCTAGGCATTCCAGCATTAAAATTCAAAGCTGATCACATTCAGCAGAGGGAAGCCGGCGAGTGATTGTTAACCAGAAGTCCATCTATTCCTGCTGATGGATTTTCTCTGTCACCTATCTTCATTGGGGATTCCATTTAATCAGTATCAGCGCACTGCACAGCTACAACAATGCCTGTTAAAGCATCATTAAAGGCGACAGAGAGATACTGCGACACATCTATCACAGTTCTTACTCTTTCACGCTGCAAAACTCACCATAAGTGTAGCCTGAAAATGGAGGTTTCTAATAGCATGACAACGCCTAGTGAGTGCTATGACCAGCATCTTCAAGTAGACACGATTATATGGGTGCAAGCTGGGTGTATACATCCTCCATCTGAACCATTGATTCACTTTAGGATTTTAGGAAAATAGAGGAAAACAAGTATACAAAAAAAAGGTAAGAAAGAAGAAGTTTTTTTTCCTGTCGAGGAACCTTAAAAGAAGAGAAGCATGGTGAAATAAAAATGAGTCGGTATGCAACTAGATAACTTGCTTGAGGTAAGAACATCAGGTCGAGAAAAGCGGTGGAATAGAAAGGCAGAAATACGAGGCAAGGAGAAAGAGAGGCAGCCAAAGAAGTTTATCTGCAAAGAACTGAGTTCTGGCTCATGCGAAACCGATTCTGTTAGAGGACAGAAAACAGCTGAAATCAAAACCGCTGCGTGCTTCGCAAGTCTTTCCATCTCTTTTGAACGGCGCTCCGGTCTCTTGGTCTTCTTCTTGCCTCTACTGTTGCTTAACATGCCGTACACACCCAGCCACCCTCGCCAGAGTGTGTCTTCTTACAATTAATCATTAGCAAAAGAATTAAAATGAATAATCAATGTATAAGTAAAAAGTTGTCGTAAAGTTTTCTGCTGTACATTGATTTTTGTTTGCCATCCTGTTTGAAAATACAGCTGAGCCACGCGAAGCAGATGTGGACAACTTTCGCTCAGTGCAATTAGAGCTGCGCTGTGCAATTTCACACATCACAGACTCCAAATGGCAGTGAGAGGGAGCTGTTAAAAGTTTTGACAACCTCAACACCCCGAAGCTATGGAATGTTATTTTGTTAAACTGTGTAATTCTCCAAGCCTGTGCATTATATGCCTGTCTATTGGGTGTGAAGGAGGTGATGGGTTTCAAATGGTTTAGGGAGTGTAACTTTCCTCGTGAGATTAGATGCATCTTCTCCAGAAGACGAAAGCGTTTGGACACCGAGCAGCAAAACGAACGAGACGATTTTTAAGCCTCAAATCGTTTCCCTCTCTTCGATTTTGGACAGCACATTACATTAAGGTATAACAGCATATTGACGGACAGAAAACAGAACTGAAACAACTTAAGAGTCTTCGATTTTAAATGAGCCACATTGCCGAATGTATCTTCAACATAAATATCTAGGGAGCCAGAAACGGGGAAGAAGTAAATCACTGGACACCAAAAAGTAGGACTTGAAGGTAAAACGTGCATCGAGACGCTGAGATGCACATAGAAATGTCTATAAACAGAATGCTTAAACAGCGTAAAGGGCTTCAAGAATCAGCTGTTTTAGCATCGTTACGCTTTTCTTGAAGTTAATGTCAAGTTTGATAAAATGCCTCACAAACAAAAAATTCCAAGCGACGGTTCAACAAACAGGCTGCTTGTAAATTTCCTCTGATAGTTAAGGCGCTAGAATGCCAATGTTCAGGGCGACATGAGGCAAAGGCAATCAGGCTGGGAATTGAACCCGCGATGGCCATGCTGAGGAATAACGCCTCCTTATGTAAGTTGGGTTCTACCCCCGTACCAGCACGGCACCCCTTTATGTTGTTTTTTTCTTGTTATCAAGTAATCAGAGTCATTGATTTTGGACTAAAGATGTAACTTCTATAGTCGTCAATCAGCAAAATGATTTACATTCTAATGCTAAAGGAGCTGAAGTCACGTGGACCAGCCCATGATTGGCTGAATGGAAAATATTCTTTGACTTTTTCTGTACTCCCTCTTGACAACCTCTTTATTTTTATTATCTGAAAGCCACCAAGTTCACCTTTGCAGTCATTTGTAAAACATTCTGCAGGCTAGATATTTAGAGGTCAAACATTCATGATCTGTAGTGCACATTAACATTGGTCAATGCAAATCATTTTGCACACAAAATACTCTTTATGGCCCAGAAAGGATTGCTTTTAACTTGAATTGAACATTATATCAGGGAACAACAGCTTGAACCTCGACCATCTGTTGCTTTCATCTCTGTGTTTATCATTCAGACAACAGAGATTAGAGGATGGGTGGAAAGAAAAACATTTCTATTATCACGCAAACAAATTCAGAGTAATAGTGAGCTGACAAAGACCATTTATTCAAAGGGCACAAAAAATAAATAAATAAAAAATCAGCTCCAAAACTTCCCATCAAACTAAAGGTCATATTTGCATTTAAAATGGTATTTCATACTTACTCATCAAAAATACCCCTCCCTCTGCTCTTTTGGATTCAGTGGCCCTCGAGAACTCATAACAAATCACTTAGATGACGAATGTTTTACTGTTTCTGGGCTTTCCTTCTACATGCATGAATTACAAAGCACCGGAATGAAAAGAAAGCGGATTTTCTAAAAGTAAAGATTAATTACTACGACAGCAAAAAGAGCAGCAATTCAACTCGGCTGGTTATGTCAATATGTTTTTGTTTATTTCTAAATGTCTGGTTGTGCATAATTAGGGCATAACTTGGTGGTATCTACAAATAGATTCTGAAATCCATTTTCTGTAAAGAATCTCTGTAAAAAAAAGCTTTGCTTCAACTACTCAGATAGAGGATTCATAAAAGCCACGTTTATCACCCAAGCGGACGTTTACATGAACCGTCACTCTGCAGTCTCATCTGTAATTTATCTTTCGAATGACATAAAGGAAGCACCATCACCAAAGAACGATTGAAGAATCAGTCTTTTGTTTTAATTACGTCTTGATTTATTTCAAATGGTTTGAGGTATTTTATATTCCTAACTGCAGTCTGTGACCGACTGCTGGCAGCTCTGCCATTTGTGAAAAGACTCTCAAATTCTGGCCAAACAAGGAGAGTAAAAATTCCCTGACAACAGTTTTTGTTTTGCTGCATTAACACTGTACACCTCACTGGCTTCGATCTACAGTTTTGATTACTATTTGAAAGACTAATCCTTATCAATAA
This sequence comes from Poeciliopsis prolifica, assembly GCF_027474105.1. NCBI lineage: Eukaryota > Metazoa > Chordata > Actinopteri > Cyprinodontiformes > Poeciliidae > Poeciliopsis > Poeciliopsis prolifica. The sequence goes on from NW_026562383.1 coordinate 7,053,822, forward strand.
TGATATTAGCTTGATATTGTAATAGATTTAGGTAAATGATTGGGTAACCTCTACATATTTATGCACAACTCGATTATAAGCACCAGCACTGCATCCAATTTAGCATTAGAGAGGTTGTGATAATGTCACAAATTAAAAAATGCCAAATTAAAAGAAAATTCAGGAATTTTTGTTTTAGACTCTCACACATATGCTGCCAAATTTTAATTTTATATTAATACAAACATATTTATATATCAAGATATCTGACGTAATATCTTCGTACTTAAAAAACTTGTGTCTTTTCTTCCTATGTTTGTTGACGTGTCGGCAAATGTGAGACTAAACACCGAGAAACAAAACATACGTGCGAAATACCAGGTCCGATTGCTTGTGATTTGCATGAGTTTTGTATATTGTGTGTAAATCACGACGTGGGGTTTAAAATGTCTGTTATGTACCGGCACACACTGAGCTAATTTTCTTGTTATTCCTATTTTGTTCCTGACTCCCAAGTGGTTAAAGTTTTATCAGCTTAAATGATGAGAAAATAAGTAAGAACATCTGCATGGAGTGTCAGTGGAATTGTAATGCCATTTAACTTTTGATAACATAATTTCTTAAAGTCCAAAGACAATATGTTGCAGTGTGCCTTAGCGGGAGACCAAATTATGTTTTGTCACAGTACTAGATGTGCAGAAAGGAGACAGTGGAACTGTACTGACATTGTTTATCATGAAGATTTTAAACTCTAGAAGAGATTGTGCTGAGCTTTTAAATGCAAATATGTCGAACTAATCAAATATTGTCTTAATTATTGATTATACAAACACGTCAATGTCCGATGAGAATTTTTTTTATTGTTTTAAGTTTTCATCACAAAGAAAGTAGAGGTCCTTGGGACCTTCACTGCTAAACCGTTCTTAGGTTTTCCGCGAATACAGCATGTGATTTTCCTTTCTCTGCGTTCTGAAGCAGCATTACTGATTAATAATCCTCACGGTTCTGACACGTACAGTTTATACTCTCATTACGCTACAACAAACTCTGGTACTCAAGGGGAACTGTAGCAGTGTGCATAATGGATAGCATCATTACGGCTAAAATAAACTGTCCCTGTTTTGCCAGTTTCTGCTCATTTAGGGCCGGCCAAGTATCTCTGCTCTCTGTCATGGGTAGTTACACACCCTCCTGCTGGTTCACTGGCTAGCCATATAGCTTCCTGTTTTCAGTGAAAACACAAGGGGAAAAAAAAACCCTCAATAAGTAAATCCATATAAATGAGCAAGAAAGTACATGTACCCCATGAAAAGAGAAATTTGGATTGTTTTTATATTAATAGTAATAATTGTACCATGTTTGTTTCAAATTAGGTGGAATTTCATTGTTGGTCACAGATCTGTTATGTTGCCATTCCTCAACCCGTCCAAAAAGAATAAAAAAAGAAAAAAAAAATCAAGATAATTCCTCCAGACATTAACAACAAATACAAACAAAAATAAACGTGTGAACAGCTTTCAACAAACTGTTTTCTAAGTTGAACTCCTGTACTTACTGTAAGCTATTTTTTGTATCATTACTGATGTACACCATCTTGTGGCAGCCTTCAAAATAACAATCTAAAACAAGGCCTAAAGCAGAGCTCTATAACTCATCACTCTTTAACCGCTCGAAAATGAAGCGATTGAGAAATGAGAAGCATTTGATAAAACGGAAAGAGAACAGATGTTTTATGGACTCAGTGTGGTTTTAATAATCATGCATGTCTATATATATATATATATATATATATATATATATATATATATATATATATATATATATATATAAAGGCCACACCATGTGTTATGACAAACATTATTTTGTTATCAACATAAGTGAAGATGTATAGACAAATCCAACTTTTAAATAAAAATGTAATTATTGAATTAAAAATGTTAAAAAGTAAGTTTTATTTTTGAATTCAATTTTCTATCAAAGCACTTGGGCACCAGGGTTGATACAAAGGTTGGCTTTATAGGTTTTGCGGCTCTAGAAGGATTTTATTTTGTTGGAGTGAGAGTAAAAATGGATCATTGCATTGAAAAACTTGCAAACTCCTCTGCTAAAGCGAATAATGGTGCAATTTCTGACGGATTTCATGATTTATGACCCATACATAATTCTCACCGCATCCATGAAAATATCAATATACTTCACAATGTTTCAGCTGGTGAGTTTTATTTATGGCCATTCTAAAGCAACGTACCTGTCTCAAGTTTAGAGTGGTCCGTCCTCTCTGTCACCTTCTCCTGGCTGATGAGGTAATCAACGATGCGCACGCCGATTGGTGGCTCTGTGTGGTTCCACTCCATGATGACCAATGAGCTGCTGGGCTCATAGGTGTAAGACAGCTTCAGCCTGGTAACAGGGACAAACACGGAAAACAGGCGCCGCCGTCAAGCATCCTGTCAACATGGCGACCTTTCACCGTAGCTGACAGCTATCATCATCCCTCCTGATTCACACACCTGCGAGCTAAATAAAAACATGAACATAAACACTGCTGTCGAAGAAGAAAGTCGGGTTTCGCCTGATTCGCTGGATGTTCGGCGCTGCTGTACGAAGCACCAAGAATTTTGTATACACAGGTTGCCCTGGCAGCCAGTCAATATACACCAGTTTGTTTAATTGAATAGCACACCCTCAGCGAACAGGAGGAATAAACCATTGATCGTTGTGATGGTTGGCTGCAATTAAATATTGAGTATCCACAGAGGCTGATGGCACATTGCTCGAGTCCACGCTGGAAGGAGATTGATTTCTGCTGGTGAAATGACAGATGGCATTTTCACATCCCTTCCGAGTGGGTTGAACTGAGGTAAGGTAATGTTATTTCACTAACATGGGTTGAGGAAGCGGGGCGCAGGTGGGCAGTCCATCTGTGCCAAACGCGCTGGAATCGCATCGACACCAGTCATCAATAACGTCGCCTTTGCCCGAGCACCACAGCATGCTCATCATCGCGTCCTGGAGAGCCTGCAAGGACGAAAAGCCGAGGATTAGTGGTGAGGCAAACACAGCTTTAATTTTGATAGCAATAACATTATTCTTCTTTCCTTGCAACTTTGTCAAACCGCAGGGAAAACAAAAATTTCAACATGCATGTCAGGTCTTGAAATAAATGCAGCAGGATTTCATCGGATTTTATTTAAGTGTATCAAACAACAGGGGAATGAACTACTTTGAGTTGGTCGATGACAAGAAAATGAATTTAGCTTTTCGGTTGCAATGTGAAAATGTATGAATACCTTGGTGAGGCAATGCAAACATAGAGAGGCAACAGCTTGTTTGGAGTCAAAAGTTTACTTGAGTTGAAAAAAAGCGTAGTGGGTGATATGCAGGAGCATACTAAACTTACTAAAAATCATGTTTAAATATGTGAGTAATTCAGGAACAAATTACACCTTTTCTTTTAAATTGTGCTATTGTGGGCAGTAAAAGACAAAAAAAAAAACATACAGAAATATTCAATCAAATTGAAGCTGCTGTGTTTTGTCTTGCTGAGTGTTTACACCAATAATTTCGGAAGTTTCCATCAATAGCAGCTGTGTCTGTCCGACTGAGCTTGGCGATAAAGGCTTTTAGACATGTGCAGCCCCATATCGACCGCTACTTCATCCTGCAGTAGCAGAAGCTTTTTCGACGTACAATATTGATGGAATCAAATAAGTCATAGAGCAGCACGGCGGCCCCGCGGCACGGCATGCTTTCCAAAGAGCAAGGTGTGAAACTGAAAGAGAAATAGTTCCCTGGTTGGTTCTTTGTGTTTCATAATGAGGGCTTAAGGTTTTGGATGTCACACATACTGTTAAGCACATAGAGAAGGCTGCATAGTGGGGAGCCAGCTGATGGACTCAGTGTGGTTTTAATGATCATGCAGCCGTCCTCATGCCTGGATTATTAAATGCTGCCTTTAGGCATAAACTTCCAGCTCGTATTCAAAGGCGTGGAAAAGCCTTTGCACATCAAAGTGGAAAATACAACAATTTGGTAGAAGTAGGAGAGCGTGAGGGTGATTTTCTTAGACTCTGGAAATACAAATCAGTTTCTGGAGAGAAGAAATTCGAACTTAGTGGAAAAATAAAAGTTGTGCAAAATAGGTCTTTTGAACGTACGGCACTGAGAAAAATCAGAGAAAAAAAAAACATTCCTCAAACCTGATAGGTCTCGTTGTTGGACACTAATTCGTAGATGGGAGCAGCTTTGGTGATCTTCAGGAGGACGGGTTCAGACTGCTGCCGCCCCTGTGCCGCCCTGGGACTCATGTGGCAGAGGTGGCAGGAGCGTGGGCATTGGCCCTGGCTGTTGCAGTCCATCCTGACACCAGCTGCCATGCGCTTGGCGCCCGTGTCCAGAAGGCTGGCAATGTACGCTGGGTAAGTCAACGTCCTGGGCTCCTTGTCCCGCTCCTCGGACTCCTCTGAAGGGGAGTTACCTGAATGTGCAAACAACAAGGCGATATAGATTAAGGGCAGAATTTTCATGCAGAAGACTGAGAAAAAAAAAACAGTTGCGGGCTGGGGGAATAAAATACAGCAGAACTAAGGGAATATTTTTCTGTAGCACTGTGGCAAAACTACAAAGCATTTATATATATATATATTCCTAAATTCCCATATCTTTCTTTTGGAGTGTTTTATTCTTTCTGAATCATAGACAGAATACATGAGTAGGGGTGTAAATAATTGGAGCTTTGTGTTGTGTCTGTGCTGAACAATGAAATGTTTACACTGCGCTAGATGTGACTGCTTTATTGATTGTATTTCTTTTCCTTTCCTCTAGCTCGGAGTTTAGAGTTTGACACACACACACGCACGCACGCACGCACGCACGCACGCACGCACGCACGCACGCACGCACGCACGCACGCACGCACGCACGCACGCACGCACGCACACACTAGCAATAACCTCACACAAAGATAAAAACACAAGCCACCAAAGTGAAAACCCTGGCTTTGCCTTTCAATTTGTAACCCATTAGAAAAAATAACATTAAATTTAGCTCTTCTCCAACAAAGAAGATGAAAATCAGATTAATAGGGACTTTGTTCTCTAGAAACTTCAATCAATTTGCTTTCAGCACACTTTAATGTAGAAAATCTTAATTTGACATCCAAAATTGAAAAAAAGGATGAAGACATCAAGCAAATGTATGCATACAACAGAGGATATTCCATAAATGATGCAGCAATTGTGATCATTTGTCGAGAACTGTCCTAAACACAGTTTCTCTGCCAATGATAATAAATGAAAAACCTCCTCTTCTTGTTTTTTAACATCCCATTGACAGAGGCCTATTTCACTTACATTTTCACTTTCACAGTTAGGCCCACAATGAGATTGAGTAATTTAAAATGTGCCTGATTTAAAAACAGGAAGCCAAGGTGGACCAAATAAAGTGAGAGACATTTTCCCGTTTATATAGAGGGAGGAGAAGTACTTTATGGAGTCTTTTTAGTTTGACACAAATTCATTGAAATAAAAGTCATATGAAGATGGGACTGGCTATGAGTTATTGCAACCGCTGTGTTTTGCTGTGGAAGGATTATGCAATATAAACTTCAAGGATTTGTTACTTATGGAACACAAAGATGAATTATGGTGAATTTGCTCTAATCCACTCAGGGCCAATAAGATATGTGGTATTATCTTTGATCATATCTGGTTCAGTGTCTCTTACTGAGATCCTTTGGACTTAACTTTAAGAGGAATTTCAAGGTATTTTCTCTTCTGTCATTATTTCATTCACTTTGTGCAATGTCAATAGTAGTAACAAAGAAGATCTTAAGAATAATGCTTGACCATGGCCAAATGTTTGTTTACTAAAGTCTTCAAAAAAGCCTTTCTCCATTTCATTTGTCCATGTGAGCAGCTGAAATGCGAAGTCATGCTTGAAGGCGTGACTTTTTTTAGCACCAGCTTCTATCTTAAATAACTGATAAAAATATTATTTTTACTATTTGTCAGAACTGTCACTCTGTCCTGAGACAATATGAGCCAGATGATCTGTGAAAAAAACTGAGCTCCTCCATGTCCTCTCAGTGGTCCTACTGCCATCTGCAGAAACACATTGTTCCCAGAAACAACCAATCTGAGCCAGGAGGAGGGTCTTAGTACAGTCAGTCATGCTGGTGTACACACTGTGCTTGTACACAAAGAGAACTTTTTAAATACGTTGTTGAATCTCAACAAAGTATTTAAATGACCTTGAAGGAAATTTCAACAGCTAAAATTAAATTTCTTTTCAAAAAAACAACCAACCAAATACAACTTATTCAATGTGTGAGTCAAAATAATACGGTCAAGCCTTTTAGGCATTCTTGGCTACTATAGATGTATTGGCACCATTGACATTAAATATTTCAATATGAGCCAGTAATGATCACTTATATGACAAATTATTAACTATTAATGTAGAAAAGAGCAGAACTGCTTCATCTTTGTTTCAAAACAAAAAAAGCTAAAGTTGGTAGCATTCTGGGTTAAAATCTCAGAGGGTTTTCTGCATGAAGTTTGCATGTTCTTTCTGAATCCTGCCTTCAGAAAGCCAGGATTGGCTTTCTGAAACCCTGATCATCATGTTTTTGGACTGTGGTAGTCCAAAAACATGACGATCAGGGAAATGGATCTCTCTAAAGTATTCATATGTGAGTGTGTGTGTGTGTGGGTGGGTGTGTGTGTGTGTGCGTGTGTGTGGGTGTGTGTGTGTGTGTGTGTGTGTGTGTGTGTAAGGTTGAATGTCTTGTATGTCTCTATGTTGCCCTGTGACAGACTGGTGATCTGTCCTGGGTGAACCTTGTCTTTCGACCAATCACTGTTGGATATAGGGACCAGCCCCCTGTGACCCTAAGACAACAACTGGATATATCCAATAGGTAGATGGATGGGTTGGAACAGATCAAACCAAACAACCTAGAACCGTGCTTAGCCACACTACATGGTCATAGGTTTTTTCAGCTGCCTTCCAGGTTATTAGGTGAGAAACTTTAAGTGGAAAACTCAAGTAAGCATATCCAGCCTTGAGAACAAGAACCGAGAGCAAAGCCAACCATGACGAAACAGATCAGTCTGTGTGAAATCAGTAAAAGACACAGGAAATGGAAATGAAGGCATAAACAGTCGGGATGCAGAAAGAAGCTGCTGATACAAAAATGAACGAACAATCACACCCAGCTGTGGAACCGTGAGAAATGGATATTTGTGGGGATCGGCAGAAAAACATAACATTCTACAAATATATACCAACCTAAGAAAAACCACATTAGCTCTGTCAAATATAGCATATAGGGAAAAAAATATCCACTGGCATTACTACTGGGATCCTATCAAAACATCTTGTATCCAGTAATATTCTTCAAGAACAGTCATTTCATTTTGAAGACATATATATATATATATATATATATATATATATATATATATATATATATATATATATATATATGAAGTTCTGCTTTTGAGAAATGGAGGGCTGTGCCAATCCAAAGGAAGGTAAAAAGATCTGACTGAAGTTAGAGAAAAATAACTTTGCAACATTTTAGAAAATCTGTTTTGAACTTTTTGTTACATTTAAGAATTTAAACAGCTGAAACATTGACATAGAAAAAACTGTTTTGTGAGAGCAACAACGTTAATAACCATTTGCATTCAAAGACTTGAACATTACCATGAATGTCTGCGCCCTTGCACCTCTGACCGGCCAAACTTTAATCCATCCTTGTCAAGCTGGCTCACTTCCTACTAATCAGCTCTCATCATTCCATCTTCACTTGCCACCTTTTGGCAGACGGAAATTAAATGTGGCAGTTTTATTAGACCAGGCGAGCGCCTTGTAGGGCAAGGAAAATTGGCAATGATTAGTTCAGTTTAGTTTTGGTTTGGTTCAGCAGTGCTCACTGTCAATTCAGACTGCTGGGGGATATTAAAATGGATGAGCGGCCTGGCCCTGCGACACCCGATGACTCGACATACATAGCAAATAATCACATTAAGTTTGCTCTGAGCAACTTGAGAAATTAGAAACTAAACAAGAAAAGCACATATTAGTGCCTTGCATAAAAGTCTACTGTGTTTTTTGAACTTCTCACACTGCACCCATAAAAATCCATGATTTAAAGGGTTTTTATGTCAAGCAATAATGCAAAAATTGTGTAAAAATGTGAAGTGGAAGCAAGATTGCTTCTCTATTCTTGCTGAGAAAAACAGCCCACAGCATGATGCTGCTGTCACAATTTCTCAAGATGCAGTTGGTTTGTTGTGTTGATTCTGTCACATAAAAAAAAACACTAAATGTTGAATTCTTTCATTGTGACAAGACATAAAAAAGTTGTGTTTTTAAGTTTAAGGGACAAATAATTTTTCAAGTCATTCTGTTTTGGTAAAATTCACTTTGCTACAAATGAAAAATTGAGCTCAGCTTTATATCTGATATGTAAAGTACCTATATTAATGTTTAGTTTTTTTTTTTAACCACAATATAACTTAGAAAGGATGTTGTCCCCAGAAATAACACAGACAATTAATTTTATTAATCCAAGGCCAGCTCTATTTGATGCAATCAATAGGCTATTTAAAAGGGAAAACAGCCAAAAAGTATCTCACAAGTTTGATCGTTTGTGCTGAAACACAAACAAGCACAAACAAGCTTGTTTGTTGACTCAGACGGCTGTGAGATGCTAAAATGTGCCTCTTTTTAATATGAGGTTTTGGCCGCCAGGTTTTCCAACTTTGTGCTGCGATGTGAAAATAATAGGGCACAGATGAGCTCAAAATTATTCATACTTTTAATGTGTATTTATATCCATTCAATCAAGACGTTTGTTGCTGACAGTGAATGAATAAGACAGGCATCTTTCAAAGAATGAAACCCTTTAAAAAGACTGGAAAAAATATGTATTTGTTTATAGATGTTTTAATAAAAAAAAATCACATGCAATTTATTACCTTCTAACTAATTAACTGAGAAGTTTTTATTGTTGTTACAATATTAATTCTTTTCACGTTTTTCGATTTCCACTGGTATTTTGACATTAGAGTTTATTTAGACCTCTGGAGTTTCTGCTAGAGGCTTGAATAATGTCACATTGAACTTTGGATCAACAGGACACCATTGTCGATTGTAAACAATCAGGGCACAAGCAGAGTTTCTTTTTCAAGCCGTCGTTTTGCACAATAAAACTCACCAACACAGAGAAAAACCATTCCCAGCTTTGGTAGAAATGTAGATTATATTTAGACTCAGTCATGTATCCCTTAGGGAATCTGTGGAGTAAAATAGTTTGAAGAGATAAGCACAAAATGAGCATTAAAGTTTCTCCTTACACACTGTTTTATGAATTATAAATTGGGTGATAAAGCTTGTCGAAAATGAAACATTACCTAGATTCATTACCTGAAATATGGGCACCTCTCAATGCTCTTCGTCTCAGCAATGACTGCTACTACCACAAAAATCTAGAGAGTGGAATGATTATGAGAAAATGCATGCCTGACCTTTAAATGGCGGGATGAGCTCATCACCAAAAGGGAAAAACATAACTCTACTTGTACCTGAAAGTGAAGGTTAAACCTGGTATTGTGAGGCGTAGGAGCAGGAAGTGTTGGCAGGACCGCCAGTTCCCTTACACAGATATTTGTATAGGAGCGACTTAGCAACTTAGCTTGTATAACTTAGATATACGTCTTAGAATGGAAACCTGCTGATATCAAAATTAAAGTTCATTTTTGAAATTGGCAGAATTGATTCAATTCTTATTTTTCACACCTTTATGAAGATCACATTCCTGAGTAAAAAAAAAAAATTTGCCTCCTTACAGATTTTGTATTTTCATGCTTCAGACAGTCATACAAATGTTAATATCAAAGATAATCAGAGCGAATACAAAATTATCTTCCATTATTTCATTTCTTGATGGGATACCAATCAGCCCCCACGCCAAAATATGACTGTCCAGTTGTAAAATTGTGTAATGTGAAGAATCTCATCCCATGTCTGGGATTGCATTGTTGATTCAGGACCTGTACCACTGGATTTAATTTAAATAGCCTTGAAGGAAATCCATCAGTTTGCAATGTTGAACTCAAGCACACTTTAGAAGTGCAACAGGGCAACATAAATATGTCTCTGAACAACGGAAACGGTTTAGTCTATATATTGTCTCGACTTAAATACAATAGACGCATTTTCTGCTTTTTGCATGCTACAAAGTCTCTTTTCTTTGTTTGAAGTCCTTCAGAAGAACTTCAGGTCCCTTTAAACAGGAAGCTGCATTCACACATGAATCAAAGCAACTAAACAGCTGTCAGCTTCAACACTACATGAGCTGATGTGTGCTTTTTTAAAGCTTTGGAGAAGCTGAATATTGGTTTGAAGAGAAATGATAAGACAATAGCCCACAAAGAGAAAAATAAATGCATTAAAAGGACTGACAAAGTCGATGTCTCACCAAAAACGTGACAAAAGGAAAATAACACCTCAATACAGTTCTCCTAGTTTGACCTTTTAGTAATACAGCCGATGTTTGCAAACAGTAGCTAATCTCATTCCTTTTCTGTGTGTTGCACAACAATTTTTAATATTTCTTTTAGCCTCTCAAACATTCACTTGCCAGTCTTAAGGCAGTAAAATAGAGGATGCCCAACAGCGCTGGGCCTATTGTTGCTTTTATAAAAGAGAAAATCTCAATAATGCATTATGATTTATATTTTCATTTTAAAAGGCTTTACTACAAATGAACATCCATCAGTCTTTTGCCTCAGCCTGCTTGTCCTTTTAGAGTAACACAGTGATACAACCATGTAAAAACACACATGATACCTCAGGGCAATTTAGAGAGACTAACCAGCCAACAGGAATGTTTTAGACTTTGAGAGGAAGCCAGCCCAACCTTTCATTCAATTTCATGCAGAAAGACCAGGAATCAAACCGGCAACCTTATTGAAGCAAAGCAAAAGTGTTTATAACTGCACCCACTGTGCAAAAATCTGATAAGCATAATTAAAGGGGAAAAAAGTTAAATGTCCAAACGAATTGCTCATGCAACCTGTGTTAACCATTTATCTGTAATCGACTAAGCACTGATTACAGATAATCTGTTAGATGTTGTGACCAATTAGATTTGACCGTCATGTTGAAAAAGTTTGAGGTTTTGTTGACCTTACAAGTTTAAACGTGAACTGATAGCTGTGGCTTGCCTGCGGCAATAACTTGAACTAATTCATGCATAATCAGAGTTTGTTGATGGTGGTATAGAAATTTAGGTTTATCCTGACAGAGGTGGTAAACATGACCTTTAAGACCATCTTAGACCTGATAAGCATCAGCAAACCAAACCCACGGAACCCACTCACATCGTGAGCAGGCTTTTGTTTTTCTGAGAGTTTCAGTGTGTGTGTGGGTATAAAGTTGGGAATTCGGGGCTCTTTTGACCCAAGTTCTGTCGGGCCAAATGACTCATCAGCTCCATGGTACACAACAGATGGAGCTCGGAGCTATTCAGATTCCTATAATACCACTTTATCCACCCATTCCACCCACACTCGGCGGTGAGATCCATCTCCTGCTCATCCGCCACTCAGTGACTCAAGTCAGTCCTTCTGTTTACAAAAATATGCTTTCAAGTTCCCATAAATTTGTATGAGAGAAGAGGAGAGAAGCGAAACACATGGAAGGAAGAGGATAAAGAGACGTTTAAGCACGTAATCCTCACATGTTGTTTGTGCGAATATATTACCGCTTTTAGGAGCAAAAGCCCTCATTTCCTGCCTGTTGCAGCCTCACAGAGCCTCGTTATACCGCATTTCATCAGGCCTCTTTGTGAGACATCGACTCCTTAAATCACCATTCATCTTTCAGATCAAAGCGCCGTGACTTCAGCCCTTGACATCATCAAGCTCATTTTTTAATGCCGGTTTTTTAAATTAAATGCCTTCGCTTGACACCGCCGAAGCTCCTTCTTTTTTCCCCCAGGTGAACTCTGCTCTCCTCCGTCCATTTGGGAGCACCATAAATGTAACCCCTATGAGCTCAGTCGATGAGAAACGCGTCGACACGCAGCCACTAGATGGTGCTAGTGCATCACTCATGCAGCCACAAAGAGAGGAAAGAGGGGACACCGACGTACACGCTCCATTATTTAGCAGACAAAAAAAGGAGGGCAAATCATGCCTAACCTTCTAAACGTGCCTGGCTGAGATGAACATTACATGGTTTTGGAGCATAATCATGAGCTCCCACTGATCTGAGAATGTTGGAAATTAGGGCAGGCACTGGCTTAGTAAATGGGAAAGCAGTGAGATGGAAAGCTGCATTTAAAAAAAAAAGAAGAAAAAAAAGAGAAAAGCTTTGGACAGATCGTTCCAATTGTAAGTATGAAGAGAGACGATAAACAGAATTAGAGGCAGCAGAGAGCAAACTGAAAGAGACACAAGACAAACAATGTGCCTCTGCTGTTTGTCGGTCTGTGTGATACGTTCTTAACTCCCCAAACTACAAAATAGAATACAGCAGCGTGCCTAAGCAAATCTGTGTGACAGGCATATCTTCTCAGATGTGCCATGCAGTTGCGCTCCGTTTGTGTGCATAAATGCATGTGCGTGCAACGACACCTTTCGTAGGCAACCAAACGCAGCTTGTACCCGATAATTCACAGCAGCGGGGCGACACACTGCCAGCTTCCAGCTGGAGCAAATTGTGAATATATACAGATATATATATATATAAAATATAGCTGTGCAACTTTCTGGGCGGATGAAGGGCCAGACTTAAATTCACCGGGATTGTTTCTGCTTGGAGGCTTTGAGAGGGAAGGAGGTGGCGGTGGAACAGCGTTTGTTTGTCAATGTGCTTGTTCAGGAGGGAGGGAGGGAGCGAGAGGTGCAGGGAAACACAATTTGGATGTTTTTGTGTAGGTGAGAAAGCGGTGGCTTAAAATGGCTGAGATGGAGAGGAACGGGTACGTGTAAAGTGGGTGTAAGCATGGTTTAAATGCTGTGTGGCGCAACAACACTTAAACTCCTCGGCAAAATTTGCGACAGCAACACAATCAACCTCTTCAAAAGCAACAATGAGCTGCAGCAGCCCGAGAATCAAGATGGAAATATGATATCAAAAACCATTCATCTAAAAGAAAGGAATGCAGCCACTTGGATTTTATTGTTCCGATTCCCCACTTCAAGCTAAATTATACATTGAGATCCGGTTTAGAGACCCAACGGGTCGTAATTAACCTGAAGGCACCAACCTGAAGTAGTGACCACGGCTAACATTCACCACACATTTTCAGACTTCCCCTGTCCCAACTTTCTGGACATGAGTGTTTTTGGATGACTTAACAGGCAAATTAATGGAGGGATGTGTGTATGGACGGAAATAATAGATGAACAATTTGAACTTTTGGACAGCAGGATATGAAATAAAATCAGTGCAATTAATTTATTCAATCTTATCGAGAGCTGGAAAATGCCTAAATCCATGCTTCATTAAACTGAACTACTTAGCTAACCCTAAGCTGTATGTCTGACCCCCTCAAAGTGCTTTGTTCAATGCACCAAACTACTGTGCCAACAGTTTATGAAAGTGGAAATAATCTTTATCCTTTCAATGAGGATTTGGGTTTACAGAATGAGTGAAAATAGGAGATCTGTTGACGGGGCAACATTGTTGGTTTTCCAAATCATTTTATAGCAAATCCAGTTACCTTATGTTGTTATAGAAATGATATATCAAATATGACTTAAAAGAAAATTGACTTCGTAATTTAAAGCCTTGAAATTGGACAGTCCTTCTCCTTCCAACATTCTAACTTCAGGACGTCATCACAACATCGTTCCTCTATTAACCAGCGTCAAACCGAGAAGTAGCTCATATGATGAGCACAGCAGATGTGCAGTTCCACCAGGTGTTTGCTAATTGTTGCTGGCTAGTCTGAAGAAGCTGAGTGAGGGAGTTGTGGGGTTGGTCGCTCTGTGAAGCAACCCTGGAAACTGCAGCTCCGGGGAAGAGCTTCATCCTCGAAGGAGGCACTTGGTTTTGGGGAAGCTGAATGGTTGCCACAGGAGATTAAAGGATTTCTCAAACATGCATGAAAGAATCAAGGCAATACTCAGGGTTTGTTTTTGATTAGAGAATAACATTACAGCATGGTATAAAAATGAAAAAAAGAGGCAATTTTACATCATACTGCCCCTTTAATATCTTCTTTATTCATATTTTTACCATGAGGAACAGACATGAAATTATATTTAAAAAAATCAGTGTCTAACTTATTTTAAAATTTTAGTGACACTTCAGTCTTTTAAATTATGATCACAATTTTTAAATATGACGGTGTAAAGCCATGACTTTCCAGGTCCGTTCTGCCGATAAATAAAGAAGCAATCAGAAAAAAGAAGGATGAAAACGGATGCAGCTTAAAGTGCAACAGAGTAAAAGGATTCTCCAGCCCCTGGCACATTGCAATATTACCGTCCCAGTTTAGCTGTAGAGTGTTTTCAATCGTTTCCATCAAGACTGCTCACAAGGGTGCACAGCACTTGGCAGAGGTTCTGTGTCTGAACGCTGCTGACTGATGTGTAGCACAGCGTCAGGAGGTCCGGGGTGTATGCTGCAGGCCAGATAAGTTAAGTGATCTTCTGAGCCCACTGCAGTGCCACCTGAACTGATGGCGAAACACTCCAAGTGAGCAACGATGCTCCGGCTCACTGATGATCTGTGCTGGTCCATAAAGATGGAAGGAGAGAATTTGGATCAGTTTTGTAGACCTTCGTTCCTATTTTTGATCTACAAGTGCCAATATCTCACAGAGGATGCATCTGGATGACTCTGTAATATATGTGGTAGATTTTAAATGATTTAAGGAGAGTTGGCAGGTAACAGGAAACTGTTATACTGTTATCCCCTCCACATTGCCTGTTTGCTATATAAAGTAATAAGGTGCGAAATAACAGAGATGAGCATTTGGATTTTCTGCCACACTTGCTCATCTCACTGAAAGAGTTGCAGTCCAACTAAAAAGACATCTGTCTTATTGGCTTAATGAACTTATTGAGAATTAAAAATGGACACAAAAAATATCATAAAACATATCAAAGCGAAAAGACAAAACATGAACATAAAATCAAACAGTCTTTCTCCAACGCCCCTATAAAAGAGGAGAAAAATCTACAGCTGCTCCTTAAACAAATCCACTGAGTCAATAAACCACAGATGAGAGAACAGAGTACCAGAGCATAGGCTCAACAATGGTAAAGGTTCAGTTACCTTTAGGTTCAACCCTTAAGGTAGAGACTGATGACAGAGCTCTGGTGACCTCAAGAGATGACAAGCCGCCAGAGAAGTTCAGAACTGTATAAAAGCTCAGCACGAAGGAGTGTTTTAAAAGAAAACTAGAACTTTAAGATGAATTCTGTATTGAACGGTATCAATGTAAAGCGATCAGAGCATAGAAACATTTGGGCTTCCTGCCTCGCAGCTCCATTTTGGATTAGTTTCAAAGACGTTTTAGTGCAGAAAGTAACAGCAAAAATGATAGTAACCTGAGGAACAGAAGCTTGAAATCCATCTCAGTATTAGATATTTTAGTATCTTGTTTGACAGCCATTAATGGGTGGAAGCAAGAACGATATACTTTCGACAAATGGGCCAAGAACAGAATCCTGCAGAACAGCAAGCTTAAGGATGATTAAAAAGAAATTAAAATTAGGCGCAACAACCAAAAAAAAGTTACAGCATAAATAAAAGATGACCCATGCAGAGATGTGCAAGAGATGCTTGACAACATTTCATCGTCTGAAGGAACACTTAATGATGTAATGTCAAAGGCAGACCATCTGCTGCGTCCAAAACTGATCTGGCCTGGGGTAAAACAACCATTGATTATTGAAGTGCTTACAATTTTTAATGTTGGCATGAATTCAGAACTTCTTTCAGGTCTTTGCTCGAGACAGACAGACGAAAATGTGTAGCGATTCTGTTGTCACAATAAATTTTATACTGTAGTTTTAAAAGATTATGCGAGAATAAAACTTGGTTGTTTGTGGATTACTCATAAAAATAAGATTGTTAGAATTGATGTGTTTAAGTTTACAGCTAGTTCAGACACATAAAAAGAGCAAAAAATTCAGTTTGACTGGAAAAGCTGATATTTCAATAAGAACAAAAACGAAACTGATGGAAAAGATTCTTCAAATAAGTGTGGGAAGATATTTAAGATTCATTTTGGCATGAAAAAAAAAACAAACCTTCTCACTACCAGACACTGATTAACAGAAAAAGGAGACAGAAAATATATTGGGTTACATCATAGGCAGAAAACCAGCCAAAGCAAATCTCTCCTGAAGTTCAATATTTCTTTAATGTGACAACACATCTGCAGCTCCACAGAGGCCCTTTCAGCGGGGCAAAGCCCTTCAGTCTGCTCATCCAAACCGCCAACACAACCCGACATTTAAACACACGCACAGAAGTTATCTCCAACAGTATCTGACGAGGTTCACTAAGCCTTGATGAAAGCTTTATGTCTAAAGCTGTGTGTGGAGCATGGAGTGCTGTTAGCAGAAGCTGTTTGTCTAAGTGCTGATTAGGGCTGCTGACCGCGGCCTGACAGTCCCATTAGTGACATCTCCTTCATGGGCCGTGAGGGGACCCGGCAACACTGCCTGTCCGTCTGTCTTTCAGGGCGGCTATCTGCATGTTCATCACTTTCACTTATTCTGCCTGCTTTCGCCCCTTTCACACATACTTCCTTTGGGTTTCCCATGGCCTACAGTGAGCATAGAAATGTAGCCATCGTGTCATGTTACATTCCATCCTTTGTTCTCATTCTGTTTTAAAGGTTTTATTGGCTCTAGTGGCCTTGATTTGATAGTGAATTGACAGGAAAGTGAGTAATGAGAGATGGGGGGAGGCATGCGGGCAAAGGTCATCAGGCTCGGATTCGAACATGTGACGTCCGTGTCTAGGACTAAAACCCCCATATGTGGGTTGTGCTGAAGCCCTGCACCACCGGAGCAATCTGTTATTTCACAACCTAAAATCAAACATCAATAGTGCTGCTGATAATTGAAATGATTTGCAAAATTGAAAATGTCATGTTTTGATCAAAAGTATGTTGCCTATGGAAGTCGACATTCAGTGTGTTTCAGGCCTGCATCAGACTGTATTCAATACATTTTTCTGAAATGCATATGATAATTGTGAAAGCCTTGTTGAAAAAATCTGTGTTTAATTTTCTCTCAGACACTAACTTTATCTTATATTTTAAGTTTAATCAAAGCAGAGAGACATAACACAGATGGGGGAACAAAGCAACTTATTTTTGTAGTGAAGATATCGAGTTCCAACATAAATATAAATGTATATATATTTTTAAGTCTCCACTCTGGGAAGTTCTTTTGTCACCTGAAAGAGTTTGCATGTAGACAAAAAAGTCCAAATGCAACAGAACCCCCCCCACCTACCTGGTTCACAGGGATGCTGGGTGGGATAAGTTGCAGGACCAAAAAACAAAAAACAAAAATAATCTGTGTTTTTCCATCAGTTTTGCTTTCAATTGCTATTTAGTAATGGTTCAGCAATAAAGTGGCTAAAGATAAATGAAATCAGACTTCTACAGCACTTTTTAGGACCCTCAATGAAATCAGTTATTTCCATTCACACACTGACGTCAGCTACTGGATTGCAACCACAACTGGGCCTGAAAACCTTAAAGTCCAGCACAAAAAGGAAAAATGATGATTGGGAACACCAATAACTAAAAACACAGGTAGGAGGAGGAAAACTCCTACCTGAAAGATGGTGAAAGTTTGGGTAAGTAACAAAGAGTAGTGAAAACTTGAAGTTAACAAGAACTGAGTGAAATCAAAAAGTATTAAGAGTGAGGAAGGTGATTGCTGAATTGGAACCAGAAGAAGGATTGTAAATGAATTAGATATACATATATTTTAAAGATGAAAAAAACCCCTCACATTATGTAATTCTGATATTCTTGATAAAAAAAAAAAACATAGTATCTTGCATTTGGGCCAAAAATCTTTTGAGCTAAATGGAGTTATTTGAAACTGCAAAAGCTGCACTGTGAAAGAAGTGTGGGGTTTAATTTCTACCTTGTTTCTCCATCGAGCCTCATCCACTTCTTGTCTCTTTGCCTTTTTTCTTCAGTATCTCTCCTCATCTCCCCCATCTGCTGTCAGCCTACAGCGCTGTGGGTTTGCTGAGAGATGTTAAGAGCCAGGAGTGATTTATTACTTTTTCCTCCTGCATGCTCCATCATCAAATATTACACCACTGGCTCCTTTTTTCCTCATAGATCTGAGAATCGTTGGAGGCTATAATTCAGAGCACTGTGAGCTTGCCTGCAACTAAAGACTAGTGTAATATAGTGTAGCAAAAATGTCTCTTAGCTGATGGTGGTCTCATGTATGTTTCTTTTGCACTCTGTATGTAGGAACACCTGCAGGGCTTTAATGAACCCAAAATCCAGGAGAGAGACAACTGAATAAGGTGTAATGATATTTTAAAAAACTCCTGGTGGTGGAGAAATAAGACAAAAGAAGGACTTGGGGAAAAACAAGTTTGTAATCGTGAAGCAGCTCTGCTTGACACTTTACAAGGCTGACATGGCATCACAAAGGAGCTCTTCTTAGCCTCATTTCTCATTCTTTACAACAAGAGTATTTCTTTCTTTGTGATTCGATTCAAGACATATAATTTTATTTCCTCCATTATTGCCATCTCTTGTAAGGGCCTGTCAGTTTGATTTTAATTGACATACACTTAGTTAATTCACCGTCCATGCCGTGGTTAACCGGTTTGCCTCTCCATACTGTGTGTGACTGAGGCAGAGATGCCATAACAAGAAAAGAGAATTTCCATTTTCTTATGTCAACCAGGGATCCAAACACTTTCCCTCCAAACTAAAACAAAGTGATTCGCTCTTACACTATGAAAACACACTAACAAGGTGCTGTTAGATAATTACATTGGCATAGAGAGATTGAACAGAACACTAACAGGAGAATCATCTTTCTCTTTCTCTCTCAGGTGTGTGAAGAATCAGAATATTTGGAGCAGAAGACAATCTCAATCTCAATGATTGAGATTGTCATATGCTGACAATCTCAATCATGTTCTTTTGTTATTGTGGCATTTAAAAAAAAAAAACTCTTGTAAAAGGATAGGTATCCCATCTGCATTTTTTTTTTACTGAAGTTCCAGCACTTCAGAAGATAAAATAAATAAAGAATCAAAATTTAATTTACAATATGAACACAAAGTGATTAAAAATGCATAAAAACACTGCCGTCAGCTGGGACCTTTGAAACAAGGCTGGGTGAATCCATGTTTTCATGTTTCAACTTCTGATCCTACCATCTGAACTTCCTCTGTGAAACACGTTTTTAAGTATTTTTAGTTTAGCTGATGTCCTCATATGGGCTCAATTTGTTAGCAAGTTTAACTGTGGATTACTGCACACATTCTCTTGTAACTATACACTGTCCGGTTTCTTCGCTTGTGGTGTAAAACCAACACAAAAGTCCAAAACAAAAGGAACCAAAACCAAAAAAAAAAAAACACACAAAAAAGCTTTATTGTGATAACTTATTTAACTTTTTAAAACGTATGTTAAAGCCCGTTAAAAAATGTTTTATAATGATTGCTTTCTGTATTTATCTTCCAAGCCAACCAAACACTAAATAAGAGAAGAGAGGCAGGAGTTGTATCAAACTTTCTAAAAATTAACTCTAAAAAAAGGAAATAAGTACTTTGTGTTATGCTGTAGTTCTGTTATTTCAGACACAAAATCAACCAGTCAATCTGTTAGCTCTGAAAAAAAAAGGAGTTCTGAGTTGCAGCATTTTTTTTTCATTTGGATGGACGTCCTTATCAACTGGGGCACGGACGGTGATTGGCCGTGACATGGCTTGGTCCAGCGTTCATAGGTTGTCAGGATGCGCTGATGGGATGATGCAGGTGGGGCTAAAGAGTCGCCCAGTTTGGATTTACGGCTCGGCTTCATTTTAGATTAAATCCATGCTCTTGATAGATTATGTGTTTCAAGGCTTAGTTGGGAAAAATTGACTTTTTCCAATGTAACTTATTCAACTTTAAAATACATTTCCACAACAGCTTGTGAAAATTAATGTATAGAAGGGCTATGAAAACGTTTCACATTAAAAATACATCAAATGGATTAATTACTTAACATTTCTTTTCTCAACAAGTCCTGAATGAACTTAAAACTTAGATCCATGTGGAAAAAAAATCTCTTTAAATTCAACAATTCACACTTCTTTGTAGAGAATATTTTTCGCCCCCAAAAAAGCAATTGTAGTCCATGCTCATTTTATTCAAATGACATTCTTTTGCTTTTTATAAAAATGACAGAGCTTGTAGAAGTGATGTGTCAGCTCTCAATAATAACTGTGCACTTCACCTGGTAAAAGAAATATTTCTCACTCTCCACTATTCCACCAAAATAAATTCCCTGCCAGCAGAAGTTCCATTTATTCCCCTAAAAGACAAAACGCCTCTGGCTTTGACAACTTATGTTTATGGCAGTTCATAGCAGGCAAATTAGCTTGATGCCGCAGGTGCAGCGGCAGCATGAAGGTTCCTCCTCGATTCAAAAGAAAAAGAGAAGAGAGAAAAAAAACTCATTCCATTCCTATCCAAGTACAACTTGAGGCTATCACCTTGGACATGCTTACTGCACTAGAAATTCCTCTCAATCAAGCTTGTTGGTGTGTTTCAGAGAGTTTCCACTGGCTTGAGAGCGCCCAACACTCACACACACACGCCGCCTCTCACGGATGGAAAACATTCACCAATGAAAGGTGAGGACCATAAAGGTCGACCATGCCGTGGGGATTTCTCTTTTCACACCGATAAAGATCAATTTGAGCGTTCGAGGCGGTTGGTAATAAGATATAAGATGGTTGTAAGGGGACTTGTCTGCCAAAAATCTATAGCAGAGGCCATCCATTTTACCCTGCCAACTGGGAGCTGGAGTGAAGACTGGACAGCCTGAGCACGCACACACACACACACACACGCGCACACACGCACACACGCGCGCACATGTGTTAACACAAGCAATGGAATATAAGAGCTTTACACCTGTTTCTATCTGCTCAGGGATTTCTTACTGTGGAGGTGTGAGTTTAATTTTATACATTTCCTCCATTTTTTTTTTTTGTATCTCCTACATATTTATATTTTTGCTGTTATTCTACTGTGGGTGGCCAGACAGGTGCAATTGGGTTGGGCCCTTATCTCTTTAAATGAGACTGGCAGCTGGCATTTTTTTCCCCCCACTAAGAGATTACAAAAGAAGTGAGGCAGAAAAAGTTTCCTTCACACTGCTTTTATCGGACACGGCGCTGACCTTCACAGCAGGGTGTCAGACTGCTCCAATCACTAAAGTCTCACCACATCCAAACAAGCTATGGAAAAGATTGAAAGTGGAGTGTAAAAGTCAAGTGAAAGTCGTCTGACACGCATGAAGTTCGGTGTCATCGTCAGAATATTCACCGCTGTTACTTCATTAGAGAAAATGTCAAGATGTTGCTATGCACGGCCAAAATAGAGCTAAAAACTGATAGGACGGTAAAATTATCTCAGTATTTTTATACAGCAACCTGGAAAAATACCACAATTTTATGGTATCATGAGATCGACAGAAAGATTTATGAACACATTTTGTAATGTGATCTGATTATTATTAAAAACAGAAAAGTGATTATGTTTACTACTGCTAAATGAAAACATACTGATGATTACAGCTGTAATGATGCTGCCATCTCACAAGTAAGCCTAGAATAGATAAAAAAAAGTTTCTTCAAAACAACTTAATTTATATTTTTTTTAAACGTTATTTCAAAGAACTTTTTACAATTTCTTTGAAACAAAAATGGTGATATAATGATATTTTAAAGATCTAACAAAACAACAGAGAAGAGAAGAAACTTAGAAATACATAAGAAACTCTACAAAATTCAGCCAATGATGAGACGAAAAAGCATCGATGGAAAACACATCTGATCTGGGAAAAGAAAGTCTGAACAACATAAGAGTGAAGAGTAACAAATATCAAAAGCTCATTAGTAAAAGCACAATTATTCAATTCATAATCACTGAATTCATGCAGTTTGTCCATATAGCGCCAATTTACAACAAATGTCTTCTTGACGCACTTTACATAAAAAAAAAAAAAAGATTTTATTTCAGGAAACCCGACAGCCTGCATCGAGTCAACAACATAAAACAGATCACACACAAAACCCCTGAAAACTACAGATTAAAACAAATAAAAATGTATATTCCCAGCTTGCTGCTAAATGACACAAAGTATTAAAGATTAGGATATCACAATAACACCTTGATATTAACTAGTGAATGACTATTATAATTTTTTTCTACATTCTAAAAAGATGCATGTTTGATTGGTGGGTCACTTTAAATTGTCTTTCGGGCTCTGTCTTTGCTTGAAGTGTTTTCTGTCTTGTTTAACTTTGCTGACCTAGTTAGACTGGACCCTGCCTCTTGTCCAGTGACCGCTGGAAACAAACATCAGCTGCTCTCTCACAACCCTACCAGAATTAAGCTGGCATACAAACATGACTTAACAGAGACTGATTCTATAAGATCTACAAATCATAAAATATGTGGCACTCTCCAGACAAAATTAGAAAATCTTTATCATAAAGTATTAAAAGATCTATCGTAGTCCATGTAATTATTTATGAGGTTTCTGTTTTTGAACAGTCTAAAGAGAGAAACATTATAGGACATTTTGATCACAATATTTCAGAAATTTTGCTTTGCAGGAAATTGCCCACAGCGCTGGCAGCAACGTTTACCTTTTCAAAAAACAGGCCTCCTTAAGAGAAAATTGCACTCAGTTATCCAAAACATTGTGAAAATAAAATCTCCCATAAACTTCAAAGCTGTAAGGGAGGAGAGCCAATCATACCTGGTGTATGTTTTCATAATTTTTTATGAAAGATGTAGAGGCACTTGTGGATTTTATCAAAGCTGTTCAATTTAAGAAATACTGTATTTACTCGTTTCAGCGCAGAAAATAGAACAATGGATTTATTGTCGTTCGATTAAAAAAAATGTTTGTGTAAATTAAAAACCAGCATTTTACCTTAATATTTACATTACTGGACATATTTTTTTCTGACCTTTCTTATGTTTTGTCTATTTCATTTTATACAATGTTCCCTGATTTTACAATTAAACTAAGGACAACAGATTAATTTAAGTAAACTGAATTAATACCAGATATAATTTATATATTTGAATGCATGCACTCATAATACGTGTACAGATCTCCTTAGGTTATATTCATATCCATCCATCCATTTTATGATTTAATTATGCATTTTGAAGATAAAAAGAGACAGTAGCAAAGGTTTACACCTTTGCCAGAACAGTTTGTTAGCTTCCCTTAACACACTGATGGAAAAAAGTCATTAAAATTAATTTGTTTTATGATTAGATAATAGAAAACATTTACTATGACTTCCCCTTTAGAAGTCCTTCATAAAACCAGACTATAAAAACTTGAAATAAAACACACACACCATGTCAGGTATGTAAAAAGTACTCTCAGGTGCCTCATGGCGCATCACACACAGAATCCATCGTCTTTGTCCCCACTTTGACCCCCGAACCATTTCCTCCATGTCTTCCTCTTTTCTCTCTACCCTTCCTCCTGATCAGCCAGAGGCCACTAGTGCCATAAAAACTTTAACCCCCCCCCGCACCCCTCCCCCACGCACCCACACACACGCACACACACTCATCACACACCCATTTTGCTATTACCATTGACAGATAGAATGTTTAAAATTGCTCCCACAACCAGTAGGAGAAATTTTTAGTCTTGTCCACCTTGTCTTAATTTAGTGGTCATTCTGGTCAATGTGGGATGGATTTCTTCACTACTTGAACATGCTGAGGACCCGAACTCATTGTAGGTCTCTTCAATGTGGGCAAAAAGATGAACAGTCCATCGCCTCTCTAGCTATTATAGCATTGGGTTTTAAATCAGAATTCAGGTTTTGCGCTGCGACCCACAACTTTGTAGTGTGATTGGAGGGATGCTAGTCAACAGCCATAGCAAGACTCACGGTCAGGCTAGGTAAAAAAACTAAATCAAATAAATAAAATAGCCTCTTTTTTACATGTTGAACGTGATGTAAATAGCCCATACTCTTATTTAGGGGACAACATCAATGTGAAAATATAGTGATGTAAACAATTGATGCAGATTATGTCAACATCCCTGTGACCAGTCTTCATATCTAAGCATACCACATTTTGTATTGTGTATTTTCACTCTGCCAGCCCAATCAGCCAAAATCAAATGATCTAAAGAAATACATTGCACACCTTACCTACCAACTCATTTAAATAATCAGCCAATCGTATGGCAGAAAATAACTGCATTTGGGCATCTGAATATGGTGAAGACAACTTGTTAAAATCCAATCTGGGCATCAACATGAAGAATAAAGGGGATTTAAGTGGCCTTGTACTTGGCATAGTTGTTGGTGCCAGACAGGATGACCTTGGACACTAAGGATCCACTGGGATTTTTCACACACAACCATCCATTAGGTCTACTGGAAATAGAGCAAATGTCCCATACGAAGCAGTTGTGAGGTGCAAAAATGTTAACATAATTAGAATTAGATTTTCAGTAATGACCAATTCAGCAATCTATGTTGGTTTCTTGAATCATTTGATGTCCCTTTAATTTTAAATGTGACTCCTTACTTTCCAGCTATGCAGTTCTATTTTTGATTTGGTTCTATTTAAGTCACGTTCTCTTCCTCTCCACCGCTCTTACTCAGCCACTCTTTACTAGTTCCTTGTGATTATATATAACCTATGGAAGACATTTAAGGTAGTGCAGCGGTCCATGGGAAGTCATTCTGCAGAAAAGATTCCCCCTTACTACTCCTACATACCCTGCATGCTGCAGGTACAATCTGTGGAGCAGGGAAATATCAGTAATCAGACAGAGCACAATCTCCCTGCAATTAGTACCTGATATCTGAGAGATTTGTAAATTGTAATTTGTAAATTGTAATTTGTAAAGCTTGTTAGTGGGGGATATGTGGCTTCATTAGGAGAGGAGAAGTCGTAGCAACAGATGTTTAATACATATAGAGCTTGCAACCTTTGTCACAAACTATTTCCCGTCTCTTTATTCCCAGCCTTTCATTCTCTGTTGCACAAAACAAGAGTTACAGAATAAAATATCACCATTAAAATCTCAAACTTGCTTTTTATTGGTATTTTTATTAAGAGAAATGGGGCATTGCAACAGGAATCAGTACAACTTATACTGCATAAGTCATAACATGTCTGACCAAGATAAAGATTAAGGAAAACTAGCACAAAAGAGGAACTATGTATACTGATGGATATTTATACAAGTTTTATATATTTTTTTAACATAATTGAGCGAGACACAATATATGTAGACGATGTGAAAAGATGAATAAATAATTAAATATAAACTCGTTTTTATAGGACAACAGACTAGGAAAAAAATATATATACATATATATATATATAGAGGTCATGTAGATATAATATATTTATTCTTTCTCAAGTACTTGAGGACTACTTCAATTAAAACCACTTCTGGGGTGAAGTGAATGTCATTCATTAGGTTGTTAAAATGTCCTAATCACTGGGTACAGGAATCATTATGTAGTACTTGAGTTGTCAGGTCTTGAAATTGCTGTCATAGGAAAAGGAAAAATGGACAACCATAAAAGTCTGAGCCTGTGGAAGATCATGCAAACTGTGGTACCAAGATGGCTGGTGATATAGTCTGATTAAAGCTGTGAGTAGCTACCAAAACCAGACAAAGGAGGACAACAGGTGAAATGGTTTTGTGGCTAAGCAGCGTGACGATAGAACAACTGGGTTATGTTCTTTAAAGATACGCAAATCTTGTACTATGTTGAATAATTACACTGATTGGATTTCAGCACCCCCATGTTTGCAAATCTCTCTTTAGAAATCATGCCTACTGTAACCGTTTACATTTCGCAAACTTGAATTCTTTGCCCATTGGGAGAATTGTTTAAGTTTTAAAAGGTAGAAAACAACAAAAAAACTGTCAAAACACAATGAAGGAAACTTTTCAAGTGTAACTAACCTACATGTTGAGGTATAACTAATTTCATCAGGTATAAGGGTAAAACAGGCTGTGGTCAGCATGAAAAAAACATTATTGCCAAGGTACACTTTGTCACCACATGTTTTTTTTAATACTCTCTCCCATGTTTTGATGATGTAAACTATCTGAGCAGATCCTTAAAATGTGAAAGTTTACATTTTAGGATCCTCAAAAAAGTACTAGAAACCATAAACATAATAAAAAAAGAGATAACATGTTCTTTGAGTTCCTGGGTTTTACATACAGCACAGTAAAATCGATCTAGTGCTCACAAGGTCTGCCATTATGCAGGTCTGCCATTTTTTTTTTAATCAAAATGGTAGATCTGCTAGATAAAGAGATTTGGTAAATTGCTGGTAAAGTGCTTTAAGTTCCATCACATGTCTTCTCCATCAGTGAAATTTGTAGTTTTCCTCTGCGGAATATCAGTTTTTCAAGGAGTCCATTTTGGGAGGTGTGAAAATTCCCCATTGTCGCCATCAGCTGAAAACTGTTGATTTGGACCAGAGCAAGATGCTCCAGAGCTATCTTGAGCACACACACAAACATTTACACACTCGTGGATGGTAGCCAAACCAGGAGTGACCGACTGTAGCTGTTATCGCAGACATATCTCCAGACAGCGGTTATCCAAATCTGTGCACTCTGCTTGGCACAGCGACCGACCACAAGCCTTTTAGACACACTACTCTGGACAGATGGATAGGAAAAGGGGAGAGGGGTAAAAAGAGAGAGAAAGAGAGCTAGAGGAAGAGCTAGATGCAATGCATTACCAAAGAGAGATGGATTGAGCAAAGGTGTGGGGTGAGAAATTGTGAAGAATTGGGGTGAGAAGACAGGAAGACTGGGAGACTTAAGCCATTTAGATGTGCCATAATGGAGGCTGGACGAATGAAAGTAGACGGATGTGGCTGATGGAGGAGCAGACACACAGTGAGTGAAGAAGGCCAGACAGATAATGACATGTCAGCGTTAACGTGCCCTACTTCAGGAAATTGGCCCTGACCCAATGTTGCTAAGACGACTTGAGATTGTTCATCATAACATGCAACGCAGTTACCATGACAAGGCTGTTATGGGATGCTTTCAAAAACATTTCTTCAAGAAGAAATTGTTCATGCTACATGAAGGCTAAGAATATTTTGTTTGGACCTATCCACACTCAAGATGTTTCAATGACACGTTTCAATATCAGATTCTGAATAACAGATGATCAAATGCAGTTCTAATTAATTTAAACCATTTACTTTGGTGGCAAAGGTTTCAAATTACCGATCTCATTAAAATTTGTCAGTTGCTGTACAGTGGACCCTGCCTACTTGCACAATCACCTGGTCACAGATTTTTCTGTGTCTAAGTGATTTTTCACAAACAATAAGTTATTTGTGAAAAATTACCCTAATTAATGTTTTATTTTATCCAAAAATATTCAAAAGAATATTTTTGGTGGGAAGCTGAAATACCTCGGCACAGTGCAACTTATCACACTATTGGCTTGCAAAGCACTAAAAGGACCACAATTCCTTTTTCTTGGTGCTGATGTAGATAAGCGGAGGCTCTCCCATATTTCATTTGAAGCAACAAAATAGGTTCTCATTTATGTAATCATGTGACAAAAATTGTGTTATCTCGTTTGTAAGAAGCCTTCTTCCTCCCCTTCTTGACATGAGGTTCAGGTCAAACTGTCTCGCACAGAAATATTTTGTAAAATTGGTCTAATGTTTGTGGGTTTCTACATTTTGTAGGCATGGTGTAAAATTTTGTACATCTTTATGATTCTTCAGAAAATGCCTAGAAAAGATAGTCAAATGTCCTGGATGGAAATTGCAAAGTTGTTGTCAACAGTGGAGACAGAAATCAATAGGATGCAGACAGGTGTGGTGCTATCTCCATGACAATGTGGTTTATCTATATGTTTAGGGCGTGAGGTATACTGAAGTGTGGTGTGTGTGAAATACTAACAACCCGCAACCATGTGGCTACACGTGGTTTGGATAAAGTATCAGATTATCCTTAAGACTGCAGATGCTAGCTTCTGCCCTGTGCTGAGACGTTTCCTAATGTGCGAATTATTGCATGTTAAAATATATTTGGTGTTTAAACAACTGAAATCAAAACATTTGTAGAAGGGTTCTCATGTACATGTAGATTTGCGATATTGCAAGGTAGTGGTGACTAGCCCCTGTGAATTTAGGGGCTAGTCCTCACCTCATAAAATTCTCCATGATTAATTTTATCATCATGGAGAATTAGTGGGGATACCTCCTCCCCACTAATAATAAAAAATATGATCAAACAACTGATAACTTTTCCTCCCAATGCTCTTGGTGTCATTCCAACTTGTGGCCACCTGGGCAGTGAGGCATATCGGCCACATAAAAACTGCTTTGAACCTGCTAATACTGCAAAATGACACCAATTTGTTCAAGAATTTTGTTTTCTATTGTCAGTTAATCTTTAATATTATGGTTGATGGTTGGTACATTTTACCATTTTATGTTCAATGTTATCAGATAACTGAAAATGCAGAAATGATGCAAAGAAAATATTAACAGTGCACCTTAAATGTTAAGAACTGAACTTAAAAAAAGTTTACTTCATGATAAACCTCAGTAACTCAACACAGTGGTGTGATCATGTTAGTATGGATGGAACACTCCATGTCTATTTTCACCATTTTCAACTGAGCCAAGAGGCTCAACCGTCCTTTCAAAAGTCTATTAAGTGCTCTATCTGTCTGCCCTCTTAGTGCAGCAGTTCTTGTCTGAATTGTCCGTACCCATTCACAGACTTACAATCCTAGTCATCATCCTTCCTCCGCCACACTTTGTAAATCTATAGTGTTTTTGGCTTTCATTCCTACTTTCTGTCTCTCTTCACTCCTGTTCCATGTCTCACCTTTTTCACTCATTTTGTATTCCTTTACTTTTTTTGTACCATCATTTCATGGCCTCTGTCCTCTTTTCCTCCACAATCAACCAGCAATTGTCCATCTCTCTCTCTCTCTCTCTCTCTCTCTCTCTCTTTGTCTGTGCCATCCTCAGGCACACACACACACACACACACACAGCAATGAAAGCCTCGAGGTCAGGTATATACATTTAATACATCTGTAGGGGTTGGTCCACAAATTTCCACTTTGTCAAAGCGAAACAGAAGGACGTTGGAATGGTAATGACATGTCACATTTGCACGTACGCAGACACTTGAATGGAAATAAACATCTTAAGCCGAGACATGCACCGATCCCCAAGTAGTAATGATGCAGCTGTCATTCTGTTCAATATGGAAGAGAACAAACTTTGCTGGAGACATGTTTTTAAGCAAATGACTGAACTCTGGCACCTACAGCCTGTGTGTGTATTTATTGAAAAGAAGGTTTCATAAACTGTAAAATATTTTTTTTCTCATGAATGCCAAGAACAACTGTTTTAATTTCAGTGTCTTTTATGACAACATTATGTGCAATGAAAGCATGAGTACAGATGGGCTGACAAACATAATTTCAAAGTTATTCCATTAGAAAAAGTCAACCTTAGAAATCAGTAATTTACACACATAGATGCACTTTTATCTAGATATTTGTCTTTAGAAAAGAGCTTAACTGATTAACTTAGTATTTTATTCTGTCATTGTATTTTTATCTGAGTATCTGTTTTATCTGTGAAGCAGTATGACATTTTATCTGTGAAAAAAATGTACTTCCAACACACCACACAAGAACAGATTTCACAGACACACATTCAGATGTCAGACAGGTAATCTAGCAAAACCTCTGGAGATCAAACATGAGTTAAACAAACAAACATGGCCGAAAAGGACCAAGTAATGGCAACAGTTTGTGGACTATTTTCAAAAATAGAAAGACATCTCAACCAGACTTTCTGGTGTGTCATTGCAGTTGTTCTGTCTTCTATGGTTTGGTTTTTCCTCTGTTGTTTTTCCAACTTTCTTTCTGATTGGCTACAGATCGTATTTAAAAAGTTGTGTTCGCTTGAACTCGTAGGGTGCGATATCAGGCCAATGCCATCTCCTTTTTCTCAAATTGAGATCAGAGTGTCCCCAGATGCTTCCAGTTAGACTGAATCGCCCTTAACAAACCACATGTACCACAAACATCTCATAATATTATCTTTAGAGCCATCATAGTGATCTAAGAGTCCTGAAGGTTGCTGAAAAGGGAAAATCCGATAAAAAAAATATTATTATGTCACTATGTGAACCAGGCTTCAGCCACAAAAAGCCATTGGTAAAGAAGAGGACCTTTCACAGTGTTGTATCCTAGAAAATTTGTGACTATGAGTGGAAGGAAAAATTGTACATATACAAGGAAACAGGACAACACAAGTCTTGCAAAGAAAAGTCTCAAAGAATTTGGGGAAGATACACAAGCTGTCTTAAATACAGAATATTATTTAAGACTTTTTTTTCATAGAATCCATATTTGTATTCTTAAATGTCAAAACAGATTGATAGATCTGAATCCTCAATATTTGTATTTTTAAGACTACAGCATTTTAAGTTAAATTACGGAAATTATGGTACTTTTCCATGAAGGACTAACATTGAGACACACCTGAGCTCTTGGATGCTGCTGTGGCATCATCCTCGCAGCTCTTTTAAAATTCTTAAAGAAGATAGCATACATGCTTGAAATTTTAAGATGTTTTTTTTTTCAGTTTTCATCTTCTTTCCTTCATCTATCTATCCTGTCATCATCGCTCCCTGAAAATCCACTCACTACAGTCCTGTGAGCAGGGGGAGGTATGTGAAGATGAGAAATGAACATCTCCTGTCGATGAATTTGAATGAGAGACCCAGAGAAGACACACCTGTACTTGAAAACTGCACTTCTAATCTAATGAATTGTGATGTAAGCGTGAATACAGTCAAGCTTTTTTTTAAATTACTACATGTTTTTGCATGAACGCGCACGTCTTTCAAGGACTTCAGATAAAAGGCGAACATCTTATGCTGCAGTGACCGCAGCTGACAAGGTGTTGACATGTCATCATTACTTTCAGTCAGGCTGGGTGGATTCAGAACAATCAAATAATTCCTGGGTGGTTTAACAGTGTCCTCTTTTTTTTTTACTTCCTCTTCACACTGTGTCAACAACACAAAAGGTAAGTGCATGAAGAAAACTTGCTCATGCTTGAAAACTGAATCCAATACCTGTTTTGCGGTAGAAATGTTTCAGGACTAGTGACACTGCAACTTAGCTGGAAAATAGGGTTTATTATTGGATTTTCTTAAGCCCCTCAAAATCAGATTAGCTGTTGACAAATAATGGGTTTGTAAATGTGTCGGTGAGTAAACTCCCAGCCAGCACGCATGAGTGGGCCCCACTTGTGTTTGATGTGGGCTACATGGTAATGAGTGGGCAGGGTTTTATCTGGGCAAACTGCATGGGACACATATGGTTAACTTAAATGAGACCCATATGGGCTGGCCCATATGGGCTAAATGCATGGGCCCTATTCAGCAACTAGGTGGGCTATCTGGGAATGGGATAGTACTGGGCAACACTATATGGGGCCCATGTGGTTTCAGTATCATGGGCCCAACATGGGAAGCCCATGTGGGCTGACCACATTGAACCCACATGACATCAGCATGGGCTGACCATATATGGGTTAGACCTGGGTGTGGATATGTAGGCCCCAGTCCTTTTTAAGTGGGCTATCTGGGAATGGGACAGAAACGGGCAACACTATATGGGGCCCATGTGGTTTCAGTATATGGGCCCAACATGGGAAGGCCATGTGGGCAGACCACATTGAACCCACATGACATCAGCATGGGCTGACCTTATATGGGTTAGACCTGGGTGTGGATATGGAGGCCCCAGTCCTTTTTTAAGTGGGCTATCTGGGAATGGGATAGTACTGGGCAACAGTATGTGGGGCCCATGTGGTTCTAGTATCATGGGCCCAACATGGGAAGCCCATGTGGGCTGACCACATTGAACCACATGACATCAGCATGGGCTGACCATATATGGGTTAGACCTGGGTGTGGATATGTGGGCCCCAGTCCTTTTTTAAGTGGGCTATCTGGGAATGGATAGTACTGGGCAACAGTATGTGGGGCCCATGTGGTTCTAGTATCATGGGCCCAACATGGGAAGCCCATGTGGGCTGACCACATTGAACCCACATGACATCAGCATGGGCTGACCATATATGGGTTAGACCTGGGTGTGGATATGTAGGCCCCAGTCCTTTTTTAAGTGGGCTATCTGGGAATGGGATAGTACTGGGCAACAGTATGTGGGGCCCATGTGGTTCTAGTATCATGGGCCCAACATGGGAAGCCATGTGGGCTGACCACATTGAACCCACATGAATCAGCATGGGCTGACCATATATGGGTTAGACCTGGGTGTGGATATGTGGGCCCAGTCCTTTTTTAAGTGGGCTATCTGGGAATGGATAGTACTGGGCAACAGTATGTGGGCCCATGTGGTTCTAGTATCATGGGCCCAACATGGGAAGCCATGTGGGCTGACCACATTGAAACCCACATGACATCAGCATGGGCTGACCATATATGGGTTAGACCTGGGTGTGGATATGTGGCCCCAGTCCTTTTTTAAGTGGGCTATCTGGGAATGGGATAGTACTGGGCAAACACTATATGGGGCCCATGTGGTTCTAGTATCATGGGCCCAACATGGGAAGCCCATGTGGGCTGACCACATTGAACCCATGACATCAGCATGGGCTGACCATATATGGGTTAGACCTGGGTGTGGATATGTGGGCCCCAGTCCTTTTTTAAGTGGGCTATCTGGGAATGGGATAGTACTGGGCAACAGTATGTGGGGCCATGTGGTTCTAGTATCATGGGCCAACATGGGAAGCCCATGTGGGCTGACCACATTGAACCCACATGACATCAGCATGGGCTGACCATATATGGGTTAGACCTGGGTGTGGATATGGAGGCCCCAGTCCTTTTTTAAGTGGGCTATCTGGGAATGGGATAGTACTGGGCAACAGTATATGGGGCCCATGTGGTTTCAGTATCATGGGCCCAACATGGGAAGCCCATGTGGGCAGACCACATTGAACCCACATGACATCAGCATGGGCTGACCATATATGGGTTAGACCTGGGTGTGGATATGGAGGCCCCAGTCCTTTTTTAAGTGGGCTATCTGGGAATGGGATAGTACTGGGCAACAGTATGTGGGGCCCATGTGGTTCTAGTATCATGGGCCCAACATGGGAAGCCCATGTGGGCTGACCACATTGAACCCACATGACATCAGCATGGGCTGACCATATATGGGTTAGACCTGGGTGTGGATATGTAGGCCCCAGTCCTTTTTTAAGTGGGCTATCTGGGAATGGGATAGTACTGGGCAACAGTATGTGGGGCCCATGTGGTTCTAGTATCATGGGCCCAACATGGGAAGCCCATGTGGGCTGACCACATTGAACCCACATGACATCAGCATGGGCTGACCATATATGGGTTAGACCTGGGTGTGGATATGTGGGCCCCAGTCCTTTTTAAGTGGGCTATCTGGGAATGGGATAGTACTGGGCAACAGTATGTGGGGCCCATGTGGTTCTAGTATCATGGGCCCAACATGGGAAGCCCATGTGGGCTGACCACATTGAACCCACATGACATCAGCATGGGCTGACCATATATGGGTTAGACCTGGGTGTGGATATGTAGGCCCCAGTCCTTTTTTAAGTGGGCTATCTGGGAATGGGATAGTACTGGGCAACAGTATGTGGGGCCCATGTGGTTCTAGTATCATGGGCCCAACATGGGAAGCCCATGTGGGCTGACCACATTGAACCCACATGACATCAGCATGGGCTGACCATATATGGGTTAGACCTGGGTGTGGATATGTAGGCCCCAGTCCTTTTTTAAGTGGGCTATCTGGGAATGGGATAGTACTGGGCAACAGTATGTGGGGCCCATGTGGTTCTAGTATCATGGGCCCAACATGGGAAGCCCATGTGGGCTGACCACATTGAACCCACATGACATCAGCATGGGCTGACCATATATGGGTTAGACCTGGGTGTGGATATGTAGGCCCCAGTCCTTTTTAAGTGGGCTATCTGGGAATGGGATAGTACTGGGCAACAGTATATGGGGCCCATGTGGTTTCAGTATCATGGGCCCAACATGGGAA
Organism: Poeciliopsis prolifica; assembly: GCF_027474105.1. NCBI lineage: Eukaryota > Metazoa > Chordata > Actinopteri > Cyprinodontiformes > Poeciliidae > Poeciliopsis > Poeciliopsis prolifica. Next base: position 7,088,213 of record NW_026562383.1, read on the forward strand.
GCCCATGTGGGCAGACCACATTGAACCCACATGACATCAGCATGGGCTGACCATATATGGGTTAGACCTGGGTGTGGATATGTAGGCCCAGTCCTTTTTTAAGTGGGCTAACTGGGAATGGGATAGAACTGGGCAAAACTATGTGGGGCCCATGTGGTTTCAGTATCATGGGCCCAACATGGGGAGACCATGTGGGCTGACCACACTGAACCCACATGACATGAGCATGGGCTCATGTCATGGGCCCAACATGGGGAGACCATGTGGGCTGACCACACTGAACCCACTGTGGGTTCAGTGTGGTCAGTACATATCCACGCCCAGGTTGGACCTGGGTGTGGATATGTAGACCCAGTCCTTTTTTAAGTGGGCTAAATGAGACAAAATTGTAGAACAATTTGTACAGGGGTTGGACAATGAAACTGAAACACCTCTCATTTTACTGTGGGAGGTTTCATGCCTGAATTGGACTAGCCTGGTGGCCAATCTTCATGAATTGCACATTGCAACAGTAAGAGCAGAGTGTGAAGGTCCAATTAGCAGGGTAAGAGCACAGTTTTGCTCAAAATATTGCAATGCACATAACATTATTTGGGACATACTGGAGTTCAAAAGAGGGCAAATTGTTCACCAAGACAGCAAGTCTTTGTGATTATCAAGAGCCACAGTATCCAGGGTAATGTCAGCATACCACCAAGAATGACGAACCACATCTAACAGGATTAACTGTGGATGCAAGACGAAGCTGTCTTAAAGAGATGTTTGGGTGCTAACCCGGATTGTATCCCAAAAACATAAAACCACGGTGCCCAAATCACGGTAGAATTAAATGTGCACCTCAACTCTCCTGTTTCCACCAAAACTGTCCGTCGGGAGCTCCACATGGTCAATATACACAGCCGGGCTGCTATAGCCAAACTTTTGGTCACTCGTATCAATGCCAAACGTCGGTTTCAATGGTGCAAGGAGCGAAAATCTTGTGCTGTGGACAATGTGAAACATGTATTGTTCTCTGATGAGTCTACTTTTACTGTTTTCCCCACATCCGGGAGAGTTATGGTGTGGAGAAGCCCCAAAGATGCATTCCAGCCAGAGTGTTGTATGCCAGAGTGAAGCATGGGGGTGGATCATTGATGGTGTGGGCTGCCATATCATGGCATTCCCTTGGCCCCATACTTGTCCAAGACGAATTGATGCTGTATTGGCCTCAAAAGGAGGCCCTACACCACGCTAATAAGTTATTGTGGTCTAAAACCAGGTGTTTCAGTTTCATTGTCCAACCCCTGTAGTTAACCTGTCACTTTCAAAATTTTGACTGTATGTCAAAGCAAAAGCTGCAAGAGCAAGATTCTCAAAACTTGGAAAGAATTACCCGAGATGTCAGCTTTATAGTCTTTGCCAAGGCAATTGTTACTCAGCTGGCCTCTAATGGAGTTGATGTAAGGTAAATTGTAGAATTTAATTTTTTCCTTGTAGGAAACCTCGACGATAGTAAAGGTTGGTGACCTTGACCATTGTCGAGGTCTCCAGGACGAAGGTGACCTCGTCTTGGAGATCACCCAAGGATATATTTTGCTGATAGAACAGAACATCCATGTCTTCCTAATGTTTGAACCTAAAACATGTTCACTGTGTGATATCTATGCCTGGCTCATTTACAAACACTAGGCTTCCAGAGGACCAGGATATTAAAACATTAAAAATAATTCTACAATGCTTTATTTTTTTAAACCAGTTCAGTATTGCTCTAGCCACACTTTGAACCCTTAACATTTTTTCATGTTATTATTTTATGCTAGAACAGTCCAGTCCAGTCTCCAAGCCAGTACGCATGAGTGGGCCCCCCTTGGGTTTGTAGTAGGCCATATGGGTAATGAGTGGTCATGGGTTTTATCTGGGCAAACCTCATGGGACACATATGGTTAACTAAAATGGGACCCTATGGGCTGGCCCATTTGGGCTAAATGTATGGGCCCTATTCAGCAACAATGTGGGCTAACTGGAAATGGGACAGAAATGGGCAACACTATTTGGGGCCCATGTGGTTTCAGTATCATGGGCCCCACATGAGAAGCCCAATGTGGGCTGTCCACATTAAACTAACATGACATGAGCATGGGCTAACCATACATGGGTTGGACCTGGGCAGGAAAATGTAGCCCCTAGTACTTTTTTCATGGTCTAAATGGGACAAAATTGTAGAACATTTTAATCGACAATGTGGTTACCCTGTCACTTTCAAACTTTTCACTGTATGTCAAAGCAAAAGCCAGTTCAGTATTGCTCTTGCTACACTTTGAACCCCTAACTTTTTTTTCATTTTATTATTGCAGTCTGAATGTCTTAAAACATTTTTTGAAATAATCTGTTTGAAATATATACGTAAACTCATATTCTGGTGCTTACTCAAAATTAAGCACAGAGTGGTCATGGTTGAGCTTAGTCCTTGTTTTATTTTTAATAATAATAACTTTTATTTTATTTTTATTATTATTTTTTATCAATTGGATGTTTAGACATCCATAGAGTTTACTGCAGCCTGTTCGCAGCAAGATTTAAATTTTTATTTGGACAAATAGTTCAGATCAGACCATTGTGAAAAATATCACAAAATGTTTAGAAAATAAACAAAACTCATTAGCAAGTGAGAGACAAGAGTAAAATTTTGAGCATCTGTTTTTTCATATATTTGCAAACATTTTCCAAGTCATCAGTATAAATAAAAATAAAAAATAAAAAAACGTAACATTTCTGTTAATGATTTATTTGGTTCCAATTACCTTTTTGTTCATTGTTTGCTCTGAGGCACCGTTGCCAATAAAGGTTGGTGAATTGAAGTACCGGTAGGCACTTTACACATCCACTGAAGAAAATAGTTCCAAAACATATTTGAATAAGGAGGACAACGAAATGTATTTATTTACATTGAGAACTTTTGCTACATCGGTTTTACATTTGTTAAACCGATGTAGCACTCTCAAAAATTAATCTTGTGTTTCTTGGAAAACGTAAAATGACCCGCGGATGGATATGCGGTTTCAAAATCAAGCCTGTTCTCTTCATCAGTCCGTTGGCGCGGAGTCTGCCTGTTGGCTGATCTACGAAAGAATCTGTAAGTACATTTCTTCTGTTTTACCTAGTACCAAATTTTAGGGAGAGATTTTAAATCGCTTGTTAAAAAAATTGTTGCTCGTAACAAATCGGACGACAGTATCCCAAAAGAGACTTAATTGTTATTGTTATTTTTGCTTTTCTTTAGGGTGATACTTTTTCTGATATTGCTAACACACACAGCTACACACAATAAGCAGATTTTAGTGCAGACCGATTTCAAACGCAGCCTTGTGGGCCAAACCATTTTCAAATACCGCCGCCATTCTATTTGTTGAGCTGCCATTGGTTCATTTGAGCGCCAACGAGGCAGAATGAAATCGGTTCACTGAAGAATCTATGTTGCTAGCAGAGGTTGTTACAAAGTGTCTGGACACAATAAAACCATTTGTATGATTTAAAAAGAGTAACTATTGTGCTTTCATTCTATGTACTTGGGCTTTTAATAATCTTTCTCACAGTCACATCAGCATGCATGGTGGGTCTCATGTATGGATTCAGGCTGGTTTGGCTGGGACCCATGCAAGATTATTATTGTCGTTTTTTCAATAAAACTGCATTGAATCGTTTAGCTTTGGGCTATATAGGTAATGATAAGAGGGCATGGGTTTTATCTGGGCCAACTGCGTGAGGCTCAAAAGGTTAACCGAAATGGGACTCATATTGTTGGCTCAATTGGGTTAAATGTATGGGCCCAATTCAGCATTAACGTGGGCTAACTGGGCATGGGACAGAAATGGGAACACTATATGGGGCCCATGTGGTTTCAGTATATTGGGCCTAAAAGGTTTTTTGTAAATAGGATGAAGGCATTGTAGTTCATATTTTTAAATTATTTTTTTAATTGTTGTGTGACACTTTAAAGCGTTTTGTTATGTCATAGTTTATTTCAATCTGCCGCTATTGTGTTGGTCTAGAGTAGTCATCAGTGTCAGGGTTCCTGTGTGTGTATGTGAGTGTCGCATCTTATTTCAGCGAGGATCTTTGTGAGGAGCCCGTGGAGCTTGGCACAGGTAGAGGAGCAGCAGAATCTTCAGTCTACGCTAGATTGACTGAAGATTCTACTGGTGTATGCTAGATGGTTGCATACACCGGTAGTCACTCTGGCCTCTCCTGTTGTGAACAGTTTTCTGAGAACGTTTCTGTGTCTACTAGAAGTCACCTGGTCTCTGTGTTTGTTCGATCCTAGGGGTTTTGTCGCCTCATTCGAGAACTCACCAGTGAATACCTGCCTGCTCGCTCCGCCGATTCCACTGCCTCCACTCCACCCTTCGAGCTTCCAGCTCTCTTCCATTCCCACCTCGCATTTACCTTCGGAACCGCTGCACACCCTCTCTCAGGAACCTGGCATCTCACACCCACGCCTCGAAAGACCCGCACCGAAGTAAGCCTGTTCCTGTTTCCCCTCCGATCACTCATTCTAAGCCCGTCATAACTAAGTTCTCGTTTCAGGCCAACCTGGTCGAGTGGTCCTCACCCTTCCGCTGATGTCCGGGAAATAGATTTTATTTTGTCCTGTTGTAAATAAATCACTCACTCATCCTATCCAACGTGTGGTTACTGCATGTGGGTCCGTAAATTGAAACCCATCATGTCAATCAGTGGCCAAGCCTGAAACAAATATTGAAAGATGAAGAAATTCTTTTGATATTTTTGCAATATTTAGCTAGCAGTTATGTGAAATGTACTTATATTTAATTGTAGCTCTAATTTTTTTATATGTACAATGTTTTAGGCTTTATTAGTTACATTTATAGTGATTTTCTAAACTTCTCTTAAGAGTAATACTACTGTCTTAGTCCTGTCACGTTAACAAAGAAATTAGGATAATTGCAAAACTGTTCAGTGTTTACAATATAAGGCTTCAGTAGTTAATCTATACAAAGGCTGTTTTGCCTTAATTTTTTATTTTTGAAAAGTCTAAATGTTATATTGCACTAATAAAATATATATTTTTGCAGGCTTCAAGAGGATCAGCGTGTGAAGATCACTTTATAATGATTTGAAAAAGGTAGATTAATATGTTAGTAAAATTAAGCACATAAGAGTGATATAATAACAAACTGATGAACAAAAACAAAATGTTGTCCGTTATTGTCATTGTACTTAAGGTTGCCATGGCTACAGAAATTGGAGGAGCATCCTTAGATGACACAATACAACCAGCTGTGCGATTCCTCATGTCCCATGAACTGGAAGTCCAGTTCAACCTTTTTGGCCAACATTGGAAACAAGCTCTTGGACCTGCTCTTTGATGTTTTGCATGGTAAATATCAGTTTTTATTGTCAGAGTAACTTTTTTTTTCACTTTCTTTCTTAAACATATGTTAATTTATTTTGGTTGTTTTATGCTTTTGTTGTTATTTTAGTAATGTTTTTAGGTTAAAAATTGAGTCTTCAATTTTTGGTTTTATTTGAACAGTATTCTTTCACTGTTGTTAAGAACTTAAAAATTTGAAGGTAATATTGTTTGCATTTCAAACAATATTAAAATAACCACAAAACCACGATAGAACCTAGTAGTTGATTTATATAGATGGATATATTTTAAATTTACAGTAAGAATATAGTTTCTGTACATAATAATGATGACTCAAGAGTCCTTTTGATTATGGCATATCTCTGCAAGCATTTTTGCCCCATGAAGGGGGAGATGCAAATCTCATGAATGTTACATTGTGCTAAAATGAAACACTAATACAATTTCTACCTTTGCTTGTTATTTCAGGGGACTTAAAAGAAATTATCCATCTACAGAATCACACAAGCATACAGCAAAGACTCTCGAAGTGGTTTACTGGAGCCCGAGTGGAAGTGGAAATAGACTAGAGAGACTGCCAGTTCAAACTCAGGTTGGGGAGGTCTTTCAAGATGGACAGTTTCAGTAAAGTATGAGAGATTTCAAATTTAAGCATGCATATGGCATGTAGGTTATTTTTAAAAATGTTTAACAAAAATGTATTGTGAAAGATCTATATAGGTGTGTATATTCACATTGTGTGTATCAATGTGAATATACGTGTATAAAGTTATATAGATAGTATTTAGATGTATACATTTATAGACCTGTAGGAAAATATGTAGGTGTCTTTATTTGTGTGCATCGATAGATATATATTTATAGATCTGTTTATAAGTTTGTTATAGTAAACTAGCTTCTGTTATTTTCAAAGATGTCGTGAATAATTGCAGATTTCTTTTTGTGGCACCATTCCCTGAGTATTAATGAAGTTCTAATAATTGCTGTAGTGAGGTAAAAAATAACTCCTGACAATATTTTAAATTACTAAATAAAAGCCTTGAGCAAAATAAATTTTTCATCTCTTTTTTTTTTATTTTTTATTTGAACACGTTTTAAGCTAGACTTTGGATTGTTGATCAAGATTGCATATCTATGAATGTAATTCACATCCAGGTTAGATGAGAATTGTTCCTACAGGATTAAGGCATCTGGGTCCCGCTGAAAGCCCAGTCAGCACCCATTGAAATCAACCTGGGCAAACCCATGTGGGGCCACCATGGAAACCGTGGACAAACCCACTTGTTACCCATATTCTAGCCCAGTTCAGACCCAATTGGGACCCAGGTAAATATTCCTGACAGCACCCTAGTGGGCCACAGATGAGCCTCATGTAAGTTAACCATGTGGGACCCACTGAAAACCCAGTCAGCACCCATTAAAATCTACTTGGGCAAACCCATGTGGGGCCACCATGGAAACCGTGGACAAACCCACTTGGTACCCATATTCTAGCCCAGTTCAGACCCAATAGGGACCCACGTAAATATTCTTGACAGCACCCTAGTGGGCCACAGATGGGCCTCATGTGAGTTAACCACATGGGCCCCACTGAAAACCCAGTCAGCACCCATTAAAATCTACTTGGGCAAACCCATGTGGGGCCACCATGGAAACCGTGGAAAAACCCACTTGGTACCCATATTCTAGCCCATTTCAGACCCAATTGGGACCCACGTAAATATTATTGACAGCACCCTAGTGGGCCACAGATGGGCCTCATGTGAGTTAACCATGTGGGACCCACTGAAAACCCAGTCAGCACCCATTAAAATCTACTTGGGCAAACCCATGTGGGGCCACCATGGAAACCGTGGACAATCCCACTTGTTACCCATATTCTAGCCCAGTTCAGACCCAATTGGGACCCAGGTAAATATTCCTGACAGCACCCTAGTGGGCCACAGATGAGCCTCATGTAAGTTAACCATGTGGGACCCACTGAAAGCCCAGTTAGCACCCATTGAAATCAACCTGGGCAAACCCATGTGGGGCCACCATGGAAACCGTGGACAATCCCACTTGTTACCCATATTCTAGCCCAGTTCAGACCCAATTGGGACCCAGGTAAATATTCCTGACAGCACCCTAGTGGGCCACAGATGGGCCTCATGTGAGTTAACCACATGGGCCCCACTGAAAACCCAGTCAGCACCCATTAAAATCTACTTGGGCAAACCCATGTGGGGCCACCATGGAAACCGTGGACAAACCCACTTGTTACCCATATTCTAGCCCAGTTCAGACCCAATTGGGACCCACGTAAATATTCTTAACAGCACCCTAGTGGGCCACAGATGGGCCTCATGTGAGTTAACCATGTGGGACCCACTGAAAACCCAGTTAGCACCCATTAAAATCTACTTGGGCAAACCCATGTGGGGCCACCATGGAAACCGTGGACAAACCCTTTTGGGACCCATATTGCCTGCCCACTTATATCCCATATGGGGCCCACCTAGGTGTGCTGGCTGGGCTTTGGTTTCCTTATGCTTGCAGACAGTCCAAACGCTTACCTGTGTAAGATATGAGGATCTAATTAGCCATGTAATAACTGCATGGTTGTGTAAGCGTAGAGTACCTTTTTGCCTTTGGAGGAAAGTTGCTGCTCTCAAAAAGCAAAACAAAAAAAGTGTATGTAAGGCAAATGGAAATTTGACACATTCATTTTTAGTACAATGTATCAGTTGGGATAGATTTGAAGGTGAAAGTGCTGTGGGAGAGAAAGGTTTTTTATTTGGTGTGGTTTTCACTTATTTTCCATTTGTTTAACCAAGAAGCCTTGTCAGGTTGTCATGGTGCTAAAATGTGAAACTCAGTACCCGAGAAAAACTGTATGCTCTGCTTCTCAATGTGAAACATCATATAAGAATGAATAATTATAAATTCAAATCAATAGACAAAGAGCTTCCACTGTCCTTGGTGTCTTTTGAAAACATATTGTGAACTCCTGTAAAAATAATTGCAATAAATCTCATTTATTGCAATCCACGGTGCCTTGAAACTGTTTTCATGCCCCTTTTTTTCGTGCCACACCATAACGTCATTGGACCTCAGCTTTTGTGATGGAATTTAATGATGTGGTCATTTCATTCATGTTGTGGCTGGAAATGACATGGCTTTCAAAATCCAGTTAAAAAAAATACCAGTAGAACTTAAAAAATGTTAAAACTGATTTAGACTGAATAGATAGCAGCTGAAAATAACTTTCACGCTGATTTAGGTATGAACATGGAGCCAGTCATGATCTAAAACTTATATCCACAGCTTTAGACATCTCACAGGACGAAAATGGACCCTGCAATGCATCTCCCGAACTCTCTGACTTGATTCTGTTTGTTCACTAATCCATTCTAACAAATGTCTAAGCCCTTCACTGAAGAGATGTATTTGTACAGAGATTAAATTACACACTGATGGATTCTATTTAGTTTCTAAAAGTATTATGTTGAAGGGTATAAGAGAATATCAATGTGTGTCATTCTTCATATTTTTACTTTGAAAACCATCTACGACTTTGTGTGTTATGACATACACTAAACTAAATGAAGTTTGATGCAATAACGTAACAAAATGTGAAAGGGGGCATGAATATTTTGCAAGAGCATCTGTATACATTACAAGTATATTCTTTCATTTCTATATGTTCATAGATCATCATAGATATATCACTGCAGGCAACCATTTACAGCTACTGAAAACCAAGCTTAGAGCGTTCCAAACAAATGATTGACTTTGCCATATTCTTCCTTGGATAGATTCACTACCTTTCTATAATGGCAGCATGCAGAATAAGCAGAAAAGTTTACTTCATTAAAAAAAGGAGCCGGTAAGACAGCACTTTTTTTAAGCTTGCTGAGGTGTCATTTTTAAAAATGGCAACGGTTATCTAATGAACCGACAGTTATTCAAGTCCTCCACAAACTTTAGCCTTTGATTGATTAGGCTACATGTACTGTATGTGTTATAAATATAGTCGTTCTCAGATTAATGACATCTCAGTGGCAGTCTGGAACAGACTGTTCCACTGGGGCTCAGAGATAAGCTTCTGGGTGCATGAGAGATCATCAGCCTCAAAGGTTAACTAGGAGGGTGATAAAAGCTTTGTTATTTGGGTCACATCGAGGGGTAGGGCCAAACCACCAAAGTGCTGTCAGCCAGAGAGTTGCAGCAATTTAAAAAATGGCACAAACTCTTAAAGTGTGTGTGGTGACAGAAGGAAAGGAGAAAGTACTAATATCAAATAATGTAATGAAATATCTACTGCTAAATCAACATTTTATGGATATGATGTATTTTTTTCTGAGGAATGAAATGATAACAGTGTGTATTATCTAAAAGCACAACTGCATAGAGGAAACCTTAAGAAAAAACTAAATGCTGAAAGAACAGTGTAAATTGTCTATTTTACAAAATATTGTATATGATATTTGTATAATCAGATACAAATATGATTATTCAAAAATAAGAAACAATCTAGATGTAGTATTTTGTAGTCAGAGAAGAGATTGGAGGAGAGGCAGGCAGTTCTCCTGCCTTATGGCAGGGGGCGCTCATGATCCCAGACATTGTGACTCCATAACTGCAGAGTAAGAGACAGTAGCAGCAAGCTAGACATGCACTAACTGTGCTGATACAGAGCGCGAGAAAGAAGTGGTTTTGAGTTGTACTTCTATGGTTTCTCCCTTTGCAGCACATCACGAAATCAAACCGCAGTCTACATGTCCATGTTTGATTGAGTTAACAGAGTTATTCTACGGCGGCAGCACGGCTATGCATCACATGTAGAAGAATAGTTTTTGCCCTCCAGCTTAGTCCGCATGTGCGAAATTTCCTTATATAAGCAATGACATGCCGGGGGTCTATATTTGTAAATCTGATTATGATTAAGTCAGTGCCTCACCAGCTATGAACCTCACCGCGCGTCACTGAATTACATATACAAATTAGAAATCATGTTAGGGCCAATACTGACAAATTCCAAATGTCTTGTACGGTCAGATTTAAGGACTCATTCAATAATTGCCTGTCTTGGTGTTTTAACGCATCTTACTAATCACGTATAAATTAATTTCCATCTGCAACCAGTAAAGGACAACGCCATCAAACCCAACAGCATCTACACTTAACAAAGGTCACATATTTGTTATGTACATAATAGGTAGATCATTTGAATGTAGTAGAATTCATAGAAGACGACATGAAAGGTTAATATGACAGCATTTCTGTCTTATCAAATGGCTGCTTTCTTTTAAATGCCAGAGCTAATGGCTCTGGCAACTTTTTCTTGGGTATTTCCATCAGTGGGCGGGAGGCCTGTGGTTCACGCTTTTTGTTAAAGACCTTTTGAAGTGTGAAAATTGACTAGCACCAAATGGAGTCAGAAAGAGTCCCCATCCCACCCACTCAACGTACGAAATGCTGGACAGAAATTTGGTGGCTATTTTTTCCTGAGCTGACTGAGCATGCTTACTGTTTCCAAGCAGCCCTTCTATTCACAATTACTGAACTGAACCACTGAAGGGTAATTGCTTCACTCAAAAGTGCATCAGTGTATAGAAAGGGAAGGTCATTGTAGTAGTTCTGATATTTCCACTACATAAGCTTAAAGACGTAAGTAACAATGGTTATTTTAAACTCAGCTGACCTTAAGAAACAAATTGTCTCATTGTTTAGGTATTTATCCTATTGTAATCGCTAATGCCAATATTAGGAACTGCATTGAAAAAGTATGATAGATAATATGAGGTGGTGAGTCTATCTTGTAAAGATAAGAAAAAAAAAGAAAATTATACCATTGTACAATCTAGACTAGTCCAATGATTAACATTTTTTGTTAATCATTGGACTGATATCTACATAATTAATGGATGTAGATATCAACTACATCCATTAATTAAAATTAATGGATGTAGTTGACTGAATATTATCTGAGCATGGCATTATTTTAAAGGAGTTGCATTGTGGATTAGTAAATTAGGCAAAGTAATATCAGGCAAAGCTGTTCCAAGGTTATATTTCTCCTGACTACAATGAAACGGATGTATAATCTGTAGCAAAGTCAAAACAGAAATGAAACATGCCAACTCGACTTACTTTTTTTCCCCCTGAACTCTGCCTCATGCATCCAAAGATACTTTATCTGTGAAGTGCTATAAATTACACATGGTTTTGCTTCAACCTACAATTTTTATGAAACATGAAAGAAAAGAACAGGTTAATAGGAGACAGAACACAAATGTAGAGACATGACACCGGGGGAGTGTTTAAAAAAATTTACAAGGTAAAATGGAAGAGTGTGAAAAAGCTGAATGGCATGCGTACAAAGAAAAGTGATAACTAAGGGAAGAGATGAGCGAGGGGTGGATGAACCAGGTTTCCCCATCAAAACAAAAAATGAGCAGGAAGCAGGAGGTTAATAAGCAACGGGAGAGGGAATAAGAAGAGGAAAGCACTATAAGAGATGAGGAAGAGAGGGGAAATGAGCGTCTCCCTAAAGCATGGCAGTGTGTAAATGTGAAAGACTTAGATACCCTCGAGCTTCTTTTACTCTCAAGCCTCCCCAGAGAAGCAATTAACAAAGAAATTAAGGTAGAACAATTCACCCAAAGGCTCTGGGTGTCTCTCTTGCTGTTTAATTGTGCTAATCACTTTTTCCATTACAGAATAGAGACAGCAAGAAAGGAGAAGAGAGACAGCAAGGAGTGAAAACACAGGGACAGTGTGTGAATGAAATGGACAGCATGGCAAAGGCTATCTCAGACAAAGATAGATAACGGAGACATTTTAAAGCTTTCCACGAATGCCATGATATGCAGAGTTGACGAACATATCACCCAGTTATTATATCAGGTTGCACAAATAATCAGTTTTTTTTTTTTAATAGCAGGAAAGATCCTTGACAAGATTACTCTCTGGTGTAGTTTTTAAAGCGGTGATTTTATGTAAACTTCACTTTTTAGAAAACACCTGGTGGGACTGCGTTATAAGGACTGATTCTCCATTCACTGCTCCTAACAACAGTTGTTAATGGGATCACGACAAGCAGTGTTGTGATGACATACTAAGACAGTGTCAGAAAGAGCAGGAGCTTCTTAAAGAGATAGAGCCCAATTTCAAGGTGTCAAATTGTGAAGTGACATTTCTTTTAAAGTATGTTTTATAAACAGCATTTTTACAACAACAAATTGCCTGTTGCCTTAATTATTTAGCAGAGTGTCATGTTGACCTGATAATTGTAAAACAGTAGCAGCTCGGTTAGGTAGCCAAACACAGCATACTGCTAGTTGTAATGTGGGTTAATTTGTTTGCTTGTTAATATTTGCTGTTGTTCAGTCGGTGCAACAAAATTGCATTTTTATTTTTACCTGGTTACATTTATATTCTGGAAATTAACTTTAGCGCAATTTGATAAAATCTCCCAAACTGACAAATCCTTGTGACGAACAAAGAAAAGACCTCACAACCCTAAGCCTTAACAGAGGAGATTAAAAACGAACAAAACAAAGACACAAACACCTTCCTGCTGCCCCTCTACTGTAAAACCTGAGGAAACAGCATTCAACCTCCCCCAGCCCTCTAGCCACTCTCCTCGAGAACAAATATCTGAATTCTAATTAGGCCCAATCAAACCAAGTGCATCTAACACTTACACTAAACGAAGCTCTATAAATAAAATGAATCTTTTCTAATTTAGGTTCTTGCTCATGAAAGGCTTAGTAGCAGCGCCTGAACTCCTTCCCACCGTGCTGGAAGAAACAAACAAATTAGCCAACTTATATTAAAGCAAACCTGCTGTGCACGACAGGTAGCTATTTTCAGGTTGGATTTTAGTCTCTGATCTGAAGCTGGAGATGCATTTTCCTGAGGAAGTCATGCTGGTTTGCAAACTTATTTTTTTTGTGCCACTTTTGAGGAGATTTTGTTCCGCTTCTGAAAGTTTTAAAGCAGGCTCTAAAAAAATTACATCTCAAAAAATGTGAATATTGCTTAAAAAGTGCAATCTTTCTCGTCAGCTGTCTGAAAAACTGTCAAATAGACAGTTATTACTCAGAGTAAAATGTTTCAACCTTTTATTTTTTGCTATTTAAATGAAAATGGCTTGCTGGTTAAGAAAATTCAGTGTCTCCGACAATTACCAAAGTCACAGTGGACCAGCAAATACAAATTTTAGGCTTCTGAAAATGATGTACATTTCTATACACACACACTACTTGGTTGGGCCACCTCTTGCATGAATTACTCCATCAATGAACTTTATGCGATCCGCCTGTGGCACTGCACAGCGCTCTCTAAACAATCGGCTGCTTTGGATAACAGCCTTTGTTGCTTCTCTCTGTATGGAGATGATGGTTCGCTGTGAAGCCGTCAAGTCAGCAGTCTTCCCCGTGTCTGTGCAGGCCATAAAACCCTCATAACATTTCTGTTTAAAACCGCCTTCTTAACTCGAATCACCAATGTATGTATATATTACATTTTCAATCGTATTGTATTTCATATAAATGCATCTGTACATTGTGCACACAGAAACTAAGTGTGTGCATTTAAAGTGTAAAATTGATATATTCAGCTTACCAAAGCCGCCTCTCTGATGTCAAGTCGGACTCTGACGGGTTAATGTCTCGTTTGGTTGTACCTCAGTTTGGAGCATCTCTATTACAGTCTGTTCCTCACTACTATGGGTGTAAATATAGGCAGGAATGTCTGTGTGTCATGTTTGCAGAGACACTCGGCAATGGAGTACCTTGAGGTTGAGGTTGTAACAGATTTTTTTTTTGTCCCATTGAAATTTCCTGCTGACTAACAATTAATTCATGACACTAGACATATAAATATATCCATCTTCTAAACCTTTTGGATTTAGGTGATGTAGTCAAAAGACGTAAAGCGACATCCGTACATGTTGCTTTGTTTAGCAGAACATTTCAAACATGCATATCATGCCAAACTATTATTATGAAGTTCCAAAGTCTCACACCGGTCGCCACAAAACTATAGATCTAGCACCGTTGACCGGAGCTGCGCCGTTTCTTCATTGCATTGCCTGCTTTGTGAAATCACAGCCATTCCACTCCCAAAGTTGATGCATAAGCTGCTGGTGCTGCCTAAGATTAAACACATAATTGCACTTCTCCACACTGTGCAGCTCTCTGATTGCAGATGCCCTGTCCGTTGTTTGCAGTGACGTAAATCACTGGTCAGTAAATCACTATCCTTGAAGTCAGTATGAAAAACAAAGAGGAGTGACACAAGGTCTGTTAATGTAGACCTTGAATCTGAGTTGGACGGTCTGGGATGTATCTGGTTAAAGTCTAATGGAGGTGTGACTTAAAGGGACTTTGAAAAAACAAAAAGTTTAAAGAAGGTTAAACATTACGTTCAACACCTCCAAACACAGCTTTTGTTATAAATACAAGGCGTTATGTTACAGAAGCATTTTAGTTAATCACTCTCTGCTCAAAGATGGCTGACAATAATGCTTTAATCAGCTTAACTTTGTAGGACTGTATCCAGGAATTGTATATTGTGCATTTCTCTGATGTCCACTTATTTTAGTGAGATGATATATTTAGCAACAATTCTCTGTGCTTCATAAATAGATAGTAGTTTAATTAAGCTAATTAAATGCACACAAAATCATCCCTTTTTGAACAACTTCTCATCTCAAAGATGCTAATCTGGGAATGTTGAGCTTGGACCAATTTTTTTTTTTTTTTGTGTTATGTAACCGTCGTCTGTTAGGCTTTCACTTGTCTTTATATGTATGCACATTTCAAAATTTGCTTCCAAATGGCCTCACACTCCATCTTCCTCAGCTCCTCAAAGAGCATGCTGCTTTTGATTTGTTTTGTATTTATAAGCTTGGAATTGGAAAACCACTTGGCTCCCTCAAGGGCGAAGCACTCTGGAAACCTTTGAGCGCAGTTTCATTGTAAACGCACAACACTTTTCAAACCTTAATTCTCGCCCTGCGTCTGGGATTGAACAGTTGAATCACAAGTCTGTAAACCATGGCGTCGTTTGATTGAAGCAGGTTGTTACCAAATGAGCGCGGAGACCAGTTTTCCCTCCATTCGTCTTCTCCATCCATCCTCGTTTACGAACCCCTCACCCCCACGCGCTTTTGACGCATCCCCCACCTCAACATTACTCCAACTCCTGAACCAAGCCAATATTAAGACTGACTCTTCAATCCCGGACGATCGATGCCGTCACTTACCGGCCGAGTTACAACTCTGATTACAGCGTCCCTCAATTTACAGTGCTGCTGGTAGAAGTGGAGTCAGAGGAGGACAAGAGTTTGAGGGGTTATTGCTACACTGGGGTGGACTCCCTGCTGGGCCGATGTGGGCATGTGATAAGCTTCTGTTGCCTTCAGGTGCAAATGATCGCGAGAAAATAACTTCATTGCTTACTGTGCAATGATTTTCTCTCTTTTCTTTTTTTTAAATCATTTTATCCTTGGATGACTTGGAAAATGACACGGACAGCAGGGCTTCACACATTGCTACGTCTTCACAAGCCGGCTGACACGGTAACTCAAGATTGTATCACAATGTCAAAGAGCATTCTGGGCAATCTCATGTGGGGTGATAATGAGAAAATACACTTGGATTAATGCTACAGGACCTAAGAGTAAGATCTGCTAATTGTTTGAATTAACTGATTGAGAAAAAAAAGAAAAGAAAGTTGATTAAGTTTGGAGGAAAGAAAGCAACTGATCAAAGGAAAATATACTGCACATTGTAATTAAAACAACCCCACCACAGTCTGTCTGCCTGTCCATCTATCCATCCATCTGTCCATCCATCCGTCTATCCATCCATCCTCCTTCCTTTCTATCAGGGTTTGTTATTGTCTTAGTCTATCTTCATTAGCCATCTTAATGAGTTCCATTGGAACTCATTTGAAGCTGCTGATTAGATTCCTGCTAATAAATTATGTGTGTTCACAGCAGGTCGCTGTCTTTGTGCGGGGGCAGAGTGGGCGTCTTATTGTACTCATGTTTGCTAGAATGTGGCAGAAAATAAAAAAGAGAAGAAAAACGGGAATTCATTGCCAGTTTCAGTGGTGAGAGTTTGACCAAACAGAATAATTAAATTAATGGTTTCTGTGCATCCAGGATGATCATGTCTGATACTGTTGCTGCTGGACAGTTGTAACGCATTACTTGTTCTTTTTTTTTTGTCCTGCTGTACATGATCAGAGCTGTCAAAATCATTTGTGGAGTCCTAAGTACAAATTGATTTGGTTCCCCACTTCCAGTTACATCACCACTCCTTTGAACTATCAAGACTGCAAGGATGTGTTTTGCAAACAGTATCTCTAAATTTCTTGTAATAAACACATTTCATTTTATTGAAACAGAAATAAATAAATAGCAGTGTTATGCTCTTTCCACCCCCCCTTAGACTCTTATTTCGTCTAGTATTCGCATCGTTGGTATACTACACAACTATAGAGACAATTTATTTGGATTGAACTTGAAATCAGACAAGCAAAACTGATGTGAGTTAACTTACAGCTACTGTGGCCATAAAATATGACTTCAGCAAAAAGACAAAGAGCTAAAATCAATAGCAAATAGGTTTGCATTAAGTTGTGATCCAATTTGAAATCCCGAAAAATATATAGAAATCTTAATCTGTCTGAATCTGCAATTAATAATCCTTTGCAAATATAAATGTATCCTCCTTTGTCCCACTAGTTAAATTGAAGTTTTCATGTCTGTATTGAGTGTGAATTTTGTCAGATCATGGGGTGATCTGTATAAAACAATAGTGGCACTTGTTCATTTAAATATTCAACACATATGAACTTTGTCCTGGAAGCCTGAACCAATATGTTCAGGCTTGTTTGACATCTGGATAACAGATAATCATCAAGCACATCTTTAATGTCGTATTGCAGCAAAGAACAGCTGTGTTGCATAATCCCTTCAATTTTTTTTTTCTGCTGATAACTAACGTCTGAATGCCCTCACAGATCAAGAATCAGTTTTCTCTCTTATTGATCCCTTTAATGTTAACTTTAAGATATATTGAACCTCAGCAGCCAGTTATTTGCAATATGAATTTGACAACTCACTAGTTTGATATAAAGCATCGTCTCAGGACAATAGCACCTGGCAGTGGGTGGAATGTATTCGATGTAAAGTGGGACTCTGTCCTTCAAGTGTGATGTATTCAACGTAGACAAATGGGCAATGTAATAATATGAGTGTCTCAGAGAAGGACAGAAATGTGATTTCTAGACAGCTGGGTCAGTACATCTCTATTTCTCAAGCTCTTGTGTCAGATGTGTGCAGACGTCATGGATTTCTTTGAAGACGTCCATGGAAGCAAAACCGGTGAGCCACCCAAAGGACCATGAGTGCCTATGATTCACTAATGCATATAGGTTAG
This sequence comes from Poeciliopsis prolifica, assembly GCF_027474105.1. Classification (NCBI taxonomy): domain Eukaryota; kingdom Metazoa; phylum Chordata; class Actinopteri; order Cyprinodontiformes; family Poeciliidae; genus Poeciliopsis; species Poeciliopsis prolifica. The sequence goes on from NW_026562383.1 coordinate 7,106,027, forward strand.
AGAACGGTGGTACTGATAGAAATCTGTCAGAACAGACGCTGCATCACAGGCTTTTACCAGCTGTAGATCAGTCAAGGTACATGCACCAGTATATGTTTACCACCAAAAGCTTCTAAAATGAGCATGTTTCAACTGGAATATGCCCCAGGGAGGAAGGTGACCTTTTATCTTAAAACATGTGGATGGTTGTATCCACGCAGAGTGAATGCAGGGCATCCAGATGCAATGTTGGAGGAAGGCAAACTGGTTCCACTCAGCGGAACCACTTTTCAGTCGCGGAACCAGCATTCAGTCATGGATGCTACTTTGACATTTGCCATATAAAAACTCTCAATGGCATTGGGTTTGTTGTAGAATAATGATGACTGCATTCAGAAAAAAAAAAGTGCTTGAAAAGCTTTTCATGGAGTGCAGCAAAATAAATGAGAAGTTCATTTGGTCTCTGTGTTCTTGAGATATGAAACCATTTATGGTTTACGTGAAATAACTGTTGAAATCTGCTGCCAACCTGGATGCCAGAATTTAAGGCATAATATTCATACTGTGAATTATTTTCAAATTTAAAGTATTGTAGTCTTTGACAAAACATTATATATGCTGAAAATAAATTGCAGATAGGCAAACTCGAATAACTACCTAGTTAATTTCTGAAGGTTGTTGTAAACATGAGTTGGAGAAATGGATTATTCAATAAAAATCCTCTACAAAATCCTTACAATTTTTACAGCATAAAAAACAACATGTACAGTTTTGTAAAAGAAAAGTGATTTATGATTCTGGTGTTAGCAGATTGAAATAATACTGTAACTTTAACTGACCCAAAATTGTAAAATAAATTAGTCTGATTAGGAGATCATTTCCCTCCGTCTTTACATTTATACTTTACTTCATGTTATTTTGTCACATAAAATCCCAAAAAATTCACCAAAGTTTGGGGTTGTGACAATATGTGAACATGTTCGTAGTCCATGGATATTTTTGCGAAACACTGTAAGCGCTGTTATTGATGCAAAAGAACAACAGCTTGATATGACGGCCTTCTGGAACACATAAAAACTGCTTGGGACTGTGTCGCCTTTAAAGCCAAGACATGCAAGGAGGGATGGATCCAGTCTTGAGTTGCTGGATGATGACAGTGAATAACGCTGCAGCAACAGCAGTGCCAGGATGAACTGCTGGGCTAAACTAAACTGGGTCGACAGCAAACACAGCAGCTCAAACAGCAGTCTCATCAGGGTTCATAAAGGTTTTATAAAGTTTTTTTTTTCTTCCCCCTTCTGAGCCTTGGAGATGCCAGATACCTTTGTATTAGACCTTGACCCGGGTTCTGGTTTGCTCCGATGTACTTAAGCTGGCGTATAGTGACGCTGTTTCAACTGTACAGTGTTCATTTTTATTTAACTGCTCATTTAAAAGGGAGGCTGATAGTGTTTGTGTTGCAGTCTTTATGCATTAAAATGTAAAAATGTCTTTTTGGTTCCGACAGAAACTAGATTTTATTCCCTCCCTCGTTTTATAATCTATTCCATTCAATAGTATTAGGAGACATTCAATTTGCCTGAAAATGCATAGCTAGATTTACCTTTCTTTTTAAAATGTTTTAAATCTACAGTGTTTTGTTGGTTAAATTGACAAAGCAGTCCAAATGCAACAACATTTTTTTCCTGGTAATAGTGTTAGATTCTCCTTCAATAATAAGAGGACAACAAATACAACTTTACTATGGATAATTTTAGTATTATTTTTTTAATTGTGATAAATTACGGCTATCCAGAGCATTTCTTTTGGGAGTAATGAAATTAATTAGTAAAGGAGATCACACTGTTTATTTGCTCTTATTCCAATATCTCGAAGTCACCCTGGTGGTGGTAAATACGTTGGGCGCATCAGCATTATCAATATTTAATACCTATGGAGACCAGAGCACAGCTGGTTAGGAAGACCCTGATGTGGCTCTGCAGGGCCTGAGACACTACAAGTATCTCCAAAGCAGACTTGTTATTTATTTATTTCAATAGGACTAGAATTTTTATTTTGTTTTGAACATCTTGCATTAGTTTGTTCCCAGCAAGTGACATAAAAATGAGAGATAGTGCTGCATGCAATATGAATGCGAGCGGCACTCATATCAGTGGTGTCACCACGGCAAAATGAGGCCTATTCTCTGGAGCTTCTCAGGAGCTCCAGATATAATTTTCAAGCCACAATGAGAGTCCTGATACGGGCCACGCTGTGGTTGTAGATAATATGTTTTCCTTCAGTGTAAAATCTCTAGCAATATGTTTATCTTTCTCACGCTGGGTTGCTGCATCTACTCCTTTATAATAAACAAAATGCCTCTTTTGTGGTCCACATTGACTTGTGTCAACACATAAATGAGACATGTCTACAAACTTTGGCTTATATTAATATTTTTTTTAACACACATATCAAAAAGGTAATAAATCCACCTTATTGTATGAATTTCACAAACCGATCACAGTATTCCTAAAGATTATAATCTAATTTAATGAACCATATTTCTGGTGGCTTTCTTAAAATATTATTATTTACATGTCTTTATTATTTATTTTCAAGCAAATATTTAATATTGAGTGGAAAAAAGGAGTTATGTTCGTATAATACATAATTTTGCAGCTAGAAAGATGTTACATTTTCACTGGACCGCAGATCAAACTAATTATTAGACCTGCTATCCAGTTTTTCATGGAATTAGCAGTAACTGTGAAAGCATATTACTTTCTTTGTCATTTTAGTGCCTTTTCAGCCTAATGAAAAAGAGTGGCTTCGATTCTGATCACAGGAGGTTTAAGGACTAAACAGTCTGCTGCACTGGTGGGCATACTTAAATGTTCACATTTACATACTTTCCTATGTCACACACACTTTTCCAAGCATGTCCAGATCATTCCTGATAGCGTGGAACAACTTGAACTCACTTTTCATGAGTTAATAAAAAGGCTCAGACATTGCTACAACTATTAATCCTCTTGTATTACTCTTGTACATTACTGGGAAATATATCAAATATATTCCAGACATGACAGTATTGTTCCATGTGTAATGTACAAAACCTAAAGCATTACAGCTTCTCAGTGCAGGCTCATATTGGTTTATCTCTTCAAATGCCATCAATCACCACCCACCCATATGGAAATCTCTAGAGCATGCAGAGAAACAAAACACAATATGTGTTAGCTCTTTGGATCACTTGTCACGTAATAGTGATATTTGGCTTATGTTTGCACTATGCTGCTCTTATGAGTTGGTTACAACCTTGATGACCAAGTCATATCTTTGTCGTTAAAAAGTTATTTGAGTTATTAAACACTTTTTTGACATTTTTGTTAGTCACTCCAAGATATGTTGACATTTTATAAAAGTTCAATAACTACCAAAAAAATAAATCAAAATGTTGTCTATTACCCATTTAATTTTAGTTCATTATCTCGTACTTTTAAAATCGATAAACTAATCAATGGTGATTTTGTTGCAGTAAAAACAATTACTATGCAGAACAGCAACATGTGAACAGTATAATACTGATTAATTAAATGACATTTTGCTTTTATTCATCAAATATTTCCTTTTTGACTTATGGTTATCTTATCTTGAGTGGTCAGAATACTAGAGTATCTATTCTGCCATAATTTGCTGCACAGGAAATCAATGTTTTCTTAATTCCTCTGAGAATTCAAACAATTTCGCAAACTTCTAAAAGTCTGCTCCTCTATCCTGGACCTGCTGCTGCTGCTCTTTTCCAAAGGGATTTGGTTCCATGCCTCCTTCTGCAGCTTTTTTTATTTTTTATTTGCAGAGGTCCGAGGTGCTGCACCATTGACTGGTTTCTAAGGTTATATATCCATAGTTCCAAGAGTGGCAATTTTATAGATATTCTGAATATCTAGTAAGATATTCTGTTCATTTTACCACGGTAAATTGATTAAATATTTTCTTGACTTTTCAACAAAGAATTGCTGATACTGACAACAGCAATGAATAAAGGCATTTAGAAAAAAATCTAGTTCTACTGAATGGTTCCAGTGGTTTCAATAAGTTATTTTCATATATAATTTCAACATTTTAAACATTGATAATACAGAGAGGATTGTTTCACTTGACTCGAGTAGAGAATAGGTAAACATTCACGACTCATCTATATGTTTAACACTTGCAATAGCGGCACATTTATCTTTCCAGATGGATCCTCATTCAATTTAACATAAATTGCAATGTACAGCACAATCTACAATTTTACTAAGTTCCAGCCTTCATTGCTGGTTTTATGAATAGATTTTTAAATGATTAATCATGATGTGCTAATCAGAGCTTTTTGTTTATTTGTGTCTTCTTCTAAGAACCATGCTGTTTGTAACAGATTAGTACCCACCAAGAGAGTGTGTAAATAAACTAAATGATCTCTGTTTCAGAATGCGACACGCTGCATGATTTCTCCACACTCCCTAAAACATGCACAAATATTTCTGATTACTTGCACTGTGGAAACCCAAACTGAGCTCTGTGTATCACTCTCTATTGTTTGTATCAAATGCTGTCCATTTCACATTCGCTGGAAAGGAAAAAAAAAAAAAATAACAAAAAGCAACTGCCTTGACTTTATTTAATTGCTCAGATACAGATGTGAATTTCCCAAGAGCACAACAAATGCTGAGCACAGATCACTGTAATCTGATGACATGTAAAGACGTTTTCTAACAAAAACACATCAAACTAACTGCAGGTGTGCAACACAAAACAATGTTGACGCGAAGCTATTTTTTGCCTGATGGTGACAAAGTAGAAAAACGTTGACTTCCAAAGATGTTTCTCTCAGACTTACAATGTTATATTTTGCATGCTACATTGTTAAAGGCAAAGGAAGGCATCTCTCACAAATTCTCTTACGGCACAATTTCATCCAATACCATCGTTTAGCAGTACAAGCCCCAAAAGAAGATGATGCTGAAGCAGAGAATTATAAAAATGTGGAGAAAAAAAAAGGGTAAGACTTAAGCAACAAACAAAGAAAACAAAGAGTACTTAGTCGCCAACCTATTGCCTTCCTCAGCAATTCCACTCGATTCTCATCTCCCTTCACTGCTCCGGCTGGGATTTCTCCCATTGAGGTTGATTTCTTGAATCTCAACCAGTCCAATCAGCAACTAGGAGGAGGAGTTATTTTAACGAGGCTAACTTACTAGGGAAACTCAAAAGATAATTGGGCTCCTTTACTGAATTGTTCAGAGAGAAAGTAGCAGGATACAGTTTCTGCTAGGGCTATTTTTTATGTACTGTGTTTCGTAGAGACATTGTGGAAATTTATCACCTTATGTTCACTTTTTGAAGTTGGAGCATTTGACCCGTTTCTGCATATTTCTGAAGACAAGATTTCATCCTTGCAATTTGTAGGGATTACAAGGTGAAAGAAGGTTCATCAGGTCATGCATTGCACATTAGGTCCACAATAATTGCAATTTAATGTCAGGCAATCTTCTGAATTATTGAGTTTTATTTCCCCTGTGCCTCTAAACACACACAGACGGCAAAAAGATGCTGTAAATGTTGTTCAATATATTTTAACCGCATTGGACACTACCTAAACACATCTGATTTAAAAAAAAATAAATAAAATAATAATACTGCCAAGTGCAGAAATCTGTAATGGATTTTACATTTAAGTGTGTGGATTTTTGATATATGGTCCATATGTGAACATTCCCTTGCATTGCAGGTGCACGGTAGCAGATGTAGATTGATTTAATGTTGATTCACAGCCCGATGTAATTCCATGAGTACATGTCGTAATGTGTTGGAGTGAGTGCTGAGAGCTGCAGACGCTGCAGGTCAGAGCATTAGCAGGCAAACTTCATGCTGATATAGGAATGCAGGAGCAGGTTAAAGCATTACAGGTGCAGAAACAAACAAACATGTTACGTCGACCATTTTCCATTCTGTACAGAGAAAGTCTGTGTAGAAAAGTTTATGCATACTCTTATGTTCAACATTTACAGTGCTAGATGGTAAAGACAAGTGTAATTATAAATAGATGCAGTTAAGTGTTTTGTTGTGGAAGCCAAAACTCTTATTTTTTGTAATAATGCATTTTCACCGACAATATTTTATATAATTGTTTCTTTAAATCAGATCAATTTATAACAGTTAAAGATGTACAAATCTGTCAGCCAGAGATTTGAATAAATTTTCTTTGATTGGCTTTGAAACAGCAATTTCCCAGCCATTGAATGCAACATCTCAAGTCAAACATATCAACCAATGTAATGCACTTTGATGCAGTTTTTTAAGTTTAAATAAAAGTTAGGAGCTGATGTTCTGAAGCAAAAATGAAGATTAATATCTGTTCCAATGCATCGCTTCTGAATAACGTGCAGTGCATTTTCTCTGTCATCTTCTCCCCTGTATGTGGTATAGTCCTAAAAAAATCCAATATGGAATTGAAAGTTCAGATCTAAAAGTGAACCAGAAATATCTGTTGCACATACAAAAACTGATTTAACTATAACAGTTACCAGGAAAAAGCAGTATTGAGTTAAAACGTATGAAAAATATAAAAGTGAGCCACATGAGATATCTGAATCCTATACCTGCTTCAAGATCTGAATGCGAAGCCAAAAGCAATTTTCCAACCTTTGACCTAAGCCTTTAAAGCCTTTCCAAACCCCAGCAAGGTCAAGATACATTAGGTCAGCCTCATGTCTCTATTGATTTATACAACTTATGAAAGTGTATATAAAACTTAAATAAAACAGACTTTATGCAAGCTTTTCATATAACGTATTTCACATTTACCATGAAATGTAAAACACTGATATATCAGCTCTTGTAATGCATCATATTTAGTTTTAGACTCTTAGAGTTTATGTTTGAAAGTTAACAAATTGGCAAACATTTTGAATAGCATATTAACAGCATATTTAATCAACTTCATAATTTACTAAATGATCTGACTGCTGATCAACAGGAAGAGATCCCTGCACTCTTTAGTCTCTGTTTTAGCTTCAACAACATGTTGACTGTTTCAATCTCAGCTTTTTAAACAAGCAATTATTTCCCACAAAATGTGTTTGTATGTGTGGAATATTATCCCTCTTTATTCTGCTCTTACTAGAAACCCACAGCATTCATGTAATGTAAAGTTTACATTACCTGGTAAATTAGTCAGGCTTTCTTCTCAAGTAGTATGGTTCACCTTTTAGTCATGCTCGCTAATGTAATTTTGAGTGACGGACGGCGTTCTTTTACTTTCAATCCAGTTACTTCTATGCTTTTTGTGACTCTGGTCAGATTTGTCTATCGAAAGTACTAATAGCCTGATTGCAGCCAGCTGACAGGCCCCTTAAAGGCAAAATAAAATAAAATAGAGTAAAATAAAATTTAAATCCAATCTTGCTGCCCATTTCTCTGTCACCTCACTAAAAGACTTTTCAACTGTATGAGTGGTGTAATGCAAAATGTGTGTGTAGTATAGTGTGTAAATGTCCAAATGAATAAATCACTTTGGATGTGTCTGGCCTGACCTTTGCATCTCTTTACATAAATATGGTTTAACATGTTACTGGACGAAAGCAAAACACAGGGTATGCCCTTAATCTAGTCATATTTATCGTTATTATTAGTGACTAAATGAGGCATTCAGGGTCGGAGCAAATGCTAATTTCTGACATCTGTTTGTATTGCACCATGGGAGCTCCAGAGGTCATGGAAATACACATGATTTTTAATGGTTCAATTCAAAGCCCGCCCTTCCGAGACTGGATGCGGGGAATTGAGTTATAATTAGGTAAGAGTGACAGCATCTTTGAGGTAATTAAGCAGAAAAGGCTCATGAAAATTCCCCCAGGTGGGCAGGGAGGAAGAAGTGGCAGGAAGGAAGTGCTTTCGAGCCTGGGATTAAAAATGATTATTGGGAGCTAATGTGTGAGAGCGAAGAGTGAGGAGCGAAGCGACACCGACAGAGGCAGAGCACAACAACACGCCTGTGGGGTTCCTCCCTGTCTTATTTGTCATGCCTATTTGCTCTTATGTTAGCGTTGCTCATACAGCCTCAAAGCAGGGCCACCCACTTCAGCTCAGATACTTTATGAAGCTATAATAGCTAGCCATGACAATATGCATCCAATTAACAGGCTTTATGTGATTAGGAAGCCTATCCATTCATCTAATGTGATTCGCATCATTACCGGATGACTTCATTGGGAAGATGATCTGACTGCAGACAGGCGCAGGAGGGAGGGGTGTCTCAGATGAGGGCATGTGTGTGAGAGATGATGAAAGCTCATTTAATCAGAGAGCCGAATCCATACGATGAAGGAACCAATGTTTCCTCCACCCAATGATAATGATTTGAAAGGATAAAACCATCTGGAGCTATAACACTGAACGAACGGAGGCCATTTCGGTGTATGGCATACACGATGCTGACCGATCATAAAAGGATAGGCTTTGAATAGCCTTTAAAAGCCTGTGAATGATGTTGTATTTCAGCTTTTGAGTAGCTTTTAAGACTGGGGAGCTAAGAGAGAGACGCTTTCTAAAGATATCGCTTAAAGGATTTATGTTGGAAAAGAGAACCTTAAAACCTGGAAGAACCAAAGTGCAAAGTCTTTTAAAGTTTCCTACAATCTGGTGTTTGAGACTATATACACTGATGAGGCTTAAGAATATGACCATTTACAGGGTGAGTGAAAAACACTGAGTTTGTCTTCATTACTGGACCCATTTGGGAGTTATATCAGTCAGCACTTTTTTACTCTCAAAGTCGATGAAAGAAACTGTGCAAAGTCTTGAGCAAGACTGACAACGGGCAAATTAGATTATTGGTTGCCACTAAAAGTGAGAGCTTGATCGCTGTGAATGTTCAATTGCTAAAATATGAACATGTATTAATTCAGTTTTTTTGGGGTGAACCAACAACAAATTGTGAACTTACACTCATTTATTTAAGGGCTGCGGACTTTTTCAGCAAGACAATGGCCAAAACACCCCCAAACACAAGGTAAGAATAGTTCAATGGCAAAAATAATTAAAATGTATTTTAAACTGAATTTAGACTTGACTATGCTAAACAAATATTTAAATATTACATCCATGTCTACTGTGCGTATTGTTATATATAATGGAACAACAAAATATTGTATTTGTACCAAAATGTTTTGATTGTCTAAAGCAGGTTTTATAAACTCATTTTGGTTTTGGGCCAAATGAAAATCATGAATGCTCTTAAAAGGTTGGTTGTGCAAGAATGTATTGTGAAAACCTGATCACACACAGTTAAAATAATTAAATAATATTATTCAACATCTTTCCAGTCCCTCCAGGATTTTGTGTTTGTGGCACTAATTTGGAAATATCTGTGATATTTGCACCTAATTATGACAATAAATGCAACATTTTATTACTCGCTGCATAGTTTATACAGTATAATCTGACATCAATTAAGAATGAGGTAGCTGTGTAGTACAAGTCAGAAAGTTTTTGAAAACCTTGGAGAAAAATATGCAATAAACTCTCAATTATAAAATGGTGAAAAAAGGTGCAGGGATTTGTTGAAATTGTGTGAATTTCCATGATAATTCTCAAGAAACTGAACGGATTGAATTTGGCAGTAAACAGGTAAAAACTGCATTGATGTGATTGATAACATAATATTTAAGCACACTAAGTTTAGACTCTAGAGGGCCACATAAAAAGCGATGGCGGGCTGGATTTGGCCCACGAGCCTCGAGTTTGACACATGTGGTCTAAAGCATCCAACAGTTAATTTTGTGAGATCACACGTACAATATTTTTCTATTTTTTCATGTATAACTGCACTGAATGTGTAGGCTTGGACTATTTGAAATCACATTTTCATCAGCGGTGAAGTAAAAAAAACATTTTCTTTCTTTGTCAACTTCTTAGCCATTTTCTGAGACGTTGCGGTTGCTTCCCTGATTTGGTGCAGAATTTGCTTGGCAGCGTTAACCACACTCTCCGCCGGTCATCAGGAATACACAAGGAGACTGACAAATGGAATATGATGACATACAAGGCAGCAAAATAGAAAGATGAATGACTTTGTTCCATCTAATCATCCACGTGGCCAGCTCCCACATTCACTGCCAAACAGGCAATAAATTTACTGAAATGAGCTGCAGATGGTAACCTGAGCTCAGTAACCCGGCGAATCACACTGGAAAAGACGAGCTGAGGTCAACGCGGTCAGTAAAACTTCTTCAGGAAACAGAAAGCAAATAGATATGACTTGTTTGTATTTAGCCTTCGAAAAATTATGCTTTTTAGTCCATATAAGGGTCCGGTTTTCATGCATTTTCTCTATTCTGCATTCCTGCTGGACCGATCTTATTAGTGTGACACTTTCAGTCAAATGGGATTTAATTGGTATATTGTTTCATTGAGGGAAAAAAAAAACTCACTTAAGCAGCAGGTTTGGAAGTAATTTCTTCTGATGTGTGAAGCATCATTTCAATAACTTTTCTCAGGAGAAAACTATGCATTGGCCTGGAGCTTTTGGACATAGATTCTAGAATTACATATTTGAATGCGTTGATCATATCACAACACAAATTAGAAACACCTTAAAAAATTTAAAATCAAAGGCCTCATAGTATTTCTTAAGTTCTCTCATAGAATATTATGCTTGTCTGGTTAAGCTATTATTTCAAAGTGAAAGGGAATGGGTAATAAAATGCTATATTTCTCTGGATGACACCCAGTCCCCTAGGTTAGTTGGCAAAAACAAAATATCACTTAAATAGCTTTGATAAAGCGATTGAAGTCGCTACATCACCATTACATTTTAGACAAAATTACTTTAAACGTCTACAGGTTGCACGTTTTAAATAAGCACTGTTATTTTGTTTTTGCCTTGATAGAAACCAATGTATTTCTTAATTTATTCATAATAAGAGGATGAAATGCATCTTATACAGCAGCTTAGCTATAAAAACTCTTGTCATTTACTAAAAAAATTCAAGACTCAACATTTTTTTTTGTTAATGTTGACAGAATTTCTATTTCATTGTGTTCATGTAAAGTTTTTTGTGAGAGCCAGAACTCTGAGATTAGATTTATACAGTTTAAAAAACTATACCATTTTAAATGGCAGGACATTTAGATTAAAAGCCAAACTAAAAACATATTTATTTGTAAAGTCATAAATGAAACGCTGCTGGAAAAGCAATATTAAAGGTCACTGGTCTTTGGGTGTCAGAGACACCCGGGTCGTTATTTTCACATAACGACCCGACTGTAACAAAATCAGTCCCTTGTTAAGGCAGGAAGTGAAATGTTTTTGAGTTGTAGGACAATAACCAGATTCCATATGTGGGATTTGCTTCAGCTACACCTACAGCTATTATAAACCAATAGGCATAGACGTATTATACGTTGTAACCATGTTCCTTGAAGTTCTACTCTTTTTTTTTTAATACAGCATTTAAAAACATAGAATCACTGATGAAGAACTTGTGGCCTTGCTGTTGCCATATACACACAGCAGCAGCTGCATCTTCCTGATTAATGCAAGGACACACCCCAGGGGTACCACCGAGGAAAAATATAACAAAATATCCCTGAGCAAGAGAAAAGTAATAAACAAACACATATCAACAGTGCTAAGAAACACTGCGTGCAATCAAGCCAGTTAGAGCCTTTATCTGTTCTCCTTGTAGTGTGAGAGTACAGCCTGTGGATGTGTTAACAGAGCTCAGCCTTAAGCGCTGCCTTTCACTCAGTGTCAGTCACTGTCTCGCCTCTTTTCTCCGTCTGTCTCCAACAACTGTCTTTTGCTCTCTGCCTCCCTTAGTGCTGCTGGATCTCTGTCCTGCTGCTTCAGTCTCTGTCACTTTCCTCTCTGTGTGGGTACGCATCTATTTCTGTCCATCAACAGCCTTTGGGTGTGGCTACGTGCCAGCTATTGGAAGACATTTTGTGAGAAATATTCAGCGCAGCCCCCAACCCTCGTACTCAACCACCCACCCATGCCCACGCACTTTTACACATCACCAGCCCCCACTGCTTAGTACGTCTGTTTAAATGTTAATCAATTTTCTGAAATCTCCACTGTCCTACTTTTGATTTTTGTACTATTGCTCCTTACTCTGAACTCCAACTTCTCTGGTTTTTCTGGTTTTAATTACTTGTTTTTTGACAAGGACAACGAGGCTCGCTGCTCAGGGCGATCTTCCACCATGGGTAAACATGTGTGAACCAAAACATAAAAAAATAAAAAGGTTCCATCAGTGACATTTTGAAGAACTTTCAGCTGTTGCTGCATGTCCTATCAACAGGAATTAAGCACCATGTTGTGTTGTGGATTCTGAAGGTTGGTGCTAAACTAATGGGTTAATCCAAATCTTTAAGGAATCTGAAATATTACTTATGCTAAGGGGACGCCGCACTCTTCTACAGTACCTCTAGAAGCCCCTAGAAGAGCAAGTTAATTTTATTTTCCATGTAGCACCAGATCAGAGCAAAGGTCATTTGAGGTTGCCCTTGCTGAAGACAGCTTGTCCTTTTATTAAACAAACTAAAGAGGCTTATGTCACACGTCAGCTTTCCAATGCAGCATTTCATGTCTGTTTTGTGTCACTGAGAGCAGACTGCAGCTCCTGTGTCAAAACCTGAGTACTTTACATCATACTGCTTCTACAGTTTAAAGTGCTGTTGTGCAGAAAATGTGAGCTTACTTTTCTGCAATGACAGAGCAGAGTCACTTGGCATTATGTATGGCAAACTGCTTTAATATTTAATTGAGGCAGGATGTTTAAATCAAATAGTCACAAAATCACTTTTTGTTTAAAAAAAAAAAAAGAAACCAAAAAAGTCTAGTATAATCCATGGATTAAGTCAAAATTGAATTTCATTTTACCTGCTGACTTGGAACCAAAGTGAATTTTTGAAACAGTTGGTTCACATTTTTAACAGACTGACAGTGTGTGTATTTATTAATTACAATTAAAATATAAATGAATAAATGGCATGGACAAATTAGAAAAGCAGAAGAAAGGTACAATCAGAGCAATAATTGTTGTTTCTTAATACAAGGTCCTACATTATGTTATACATTAGATTAGCATTCTTGTGTGTATTACTGAGAAACTGAGAAGAAAGCTGATCACCTTGAAAACCACAATTGCTTTCAATGTTTCTGCATAGATCCATTTGCACAGAAAAAGAAAAAATAATCAATTCATTTTCAGTCCCATTCTTCCAACACTGAACTTACAACTGTCTGGATTTTTCTCTGTCCACTTTTACACTCTGGACTAAATCTAATTTATGTCCCCTTTTCAGCTCTATCATTTTTTCCAATCTCCCTCAATCCGTCCTTTTCTTGTTTACCAGACTTTCTCTAAGTGCACTTCCTATTTTCTCTGATCTCCCCTCCCACTCCCAATTTAATGCGTTTGTTTTTTTGAATTGTCAAACCTCCCCTCTCCTGTGAACCTGCATACACACACCGGTGAGGAACAACATAGTCCTCGACCATTTTTCTTTCTGCACACACCCTCACATCCTGGCTCACGCCTGTGGCATACAGATGTAATCACCGAAAGGACCAGAAAAGGTGGAATGAGTGTGAATGTGGAGGCCAGTGGAACTCTGACAGATTTGGTGGGTGCTTAGGCAGAGAGGAGGAAGGATGAGCGAGAAAAAAAATGAAAGAGATTGTTTGGTTTGAATCCATGGTGTTGGGATATTGTGAACGGGAGCTGCCAGTTGATTCTCATCACACCCCGTCAGTCCTCCAAATTCCCAGAGTTGTGGCCACAAATATTAGCATATGGAGAAGAGGTACACACCGAGAGGAACAACAGGAGAAAAAACTGAAAGGGATTTAAAAAGAGCGCAGTGGAAAAGGATTAAAGAAGAAAAGAAAGGAAATAAAACCAGACGATGGAGAGTAGGAGGGAAAGTCAGTTCCAGGATGAATGCCTTCTTGAAACATTAATACGTGACAGAATACCATTAAAACAAAATGTTGACATATGGTATGGAACCAGGGAAAAGAAACGAGAGAGCACAGCTATCAAAAGAGCCAACACACCTGGGATATGCAGATAAGGAGGCAGGGCGGATGGGATGAGAGGAGGAAGGATGTAATTTAGAGGAAAATATGAAATGAAAGCTTTAGAGGGAAACGTCTGTACCTAGATGCACAAACAGAGTAGAAAAGGCAGAGGTGTATTGAAATCTGCATATTTGGCAGTAAAAGTCCTTCAGCAAGACTCAAATTGTTGGTAATTTAGAGCCAATTAACCTAATTACAGCACCCAGAGGATTGAGGCCCTAATGGAAATATTTTTAATCACAGCAAATTCACATCCGCTTTAAAAAAAAAATAAATAAATCAAACATGAGGCAGAGTTTTTATACAATTTATCAAGATCTTCAGAAAGTTAGAAGTGACTAATGCAGTTTGGATTTTGAGTTCAGAACCATGCAAAAGTATTCACTTCCTCTTTGAATCTTTTTCACATTACAACTAAACTTTAATGTAAAAAAAAATTATTTTATTTAACTGATTAACACAAAGTAGGACATATTAAAAATATGAATATATCATGTTTGGTTATGTTCTCTCACAACCAAACATAAAATATAGCGTGACTGTTTATTTTTCTTGAAGTCGAAATAAAATATTGGATGAAAGTGTTTTGCTCGTACAAACTGTAAAAAATAAAATAAAATACTTGCACGAAAACAAAAGCATGAACATTCGTTCCACTCATCTAACCTTTCGACACAGACACATATTAAATATTAATCAGGCTTCATTTAGATACCTGGTCATTTAGCTTAATTATACAAGATCCAAGTCAGACAATCGTTCCCACTGCTTTTTCAAAGGTCAATAAACAGCAGCTCTACCTCCTGTTACCCAGTTACTCATGCAAATCTTATTACAATCTACATTGTTTTACATAAAAGTTCACCATTGCAGAGCAGAGGTAAATGCGGAGGTTAATTTAGCAGCTAATGCTTGGAAACTTCAGACCGTTACTGTGCATTTTAATGAAAAGAAATGACAGAAAAGTGAAACTCAAAGAGCAACTGATGAGAACATCCAGACTGGGAGGACGATGTTATAGGTCCAGTGTGGGAGGAATAATTACAGAATGATTTTTTCTCTGCTTCCGGAGGGATAAATACATTTGGCTAAGCCTTAATTTAACTCCAGAATAACTTAAATGCACCAAACTACTCGTCATTCCCCTAGAAAGCATATATTTCCAAACCCAAGGCCAACTAATAAGTATTTAGCGAACTCAGTTAATTAAGCAATGTCTGTATTTGCTGTCTTTTCCATCTTAGTTTCATTCTCATCATTACCAGGTAGGTACCGAGTCTGGCTGGTGCTCTGCTCATTAACATTCCCATGTATCCTCCTTCAGCATTTGTCCAATCTGCAGTCCTCTAGCTGGGTTCTGTTCAAAACCAGGCTCATTGGTGTGAGAAGGCAATTAATCAGACAACTTAATGGGCGATACATGGCTGATGAGGTCTATATGTAAGTTTCTATTTTACACTGACAAATGATTTGCTAAACTTAAATAGGCTGTTGTGGATGTAGGGTTGCATATATTTTGGTCAACTATAGATGTATGTTTTGAAAAACAATCATAATTTTGAAATTTTAAGTTTAATGATGCTTGGTTTCTTCATAAAATATTTAAGAAACACAAGTTGAGATATTGACAAAAGCAATATTTCCACTGACCCTTTTATTACTTGCATATTTGAGAAATGTGGAAGAATAAATATTTGTGATTTGAAACGTATTGCCACATATCATATTAAAAGTGAAGTTGGCCTTTTTACAAACTATGACAGACATTTTGGCCCATTTTTCTTTGGGATACATCTAAAGCTCAGCCAGTTTGAATGCACATAAGAACATTTCTATCCACAGATTCACAAATTAATTTAAGTCTGTGCTTTGAGTCTTTAAATATTTTGATCTGAATCATTCCAATGTAGGTCTGGTTGTATATGTGGGGCCACTGTCCTTGTAAGAAGTGAACTATCGCTTTAGTATCAAGCTTTTGCCGACTTTCATTACGTTGTATGCAGTTTCATCCTTGTTCTGACCAGATTTACGGCTCCAGATGACAAAGGAAACTCACTGCTTGGTGTTGCTTGATGATGTTTTAAGGTGACTGTGATGTGTCCAAGGTAATATGCAGATTTTATTTTCCACCACTCAAGTAATTTAGCTTGAAGAGCAAAAAGTGCAGTATTGTTCTCATCTTACCAAAACACACTCTTCCATATGTTTCTGCTACTGTCTCCTGTTTTTTTTTTAAAAAAAAATTGCAATCAGAGTTTTGGTATTTTGTTGCATTAGATTTGATCAAAAGGGGACAGAATTAAGGGGGCTAAAAGTAAGCACACTTCAATTTTTTTTCTAATTTTCATTTCTAAATATGCTACTAGAAAACATTCGGTTCTCTTGTTTCACTCTAACAAAAAACAACTTGAATGGAATATTCAACATGGCCTCTTTTCATCAGAACCACAGAACATGTTCATAATGCCAACAGATCTAAAGTGAGCAGCCCAGTTGTCAGCGTTCAAAACCTTTGGTGCAATTTGCAGCATGTACAGTTCATCACAATTTCCTCCTAAGCTGTCATTGATCATGAAAAGTAGAACAAGAAACAGGAGCAAATGTCAAAAAAGGGCCACGCAGGGGAATAAGGAAATGGTGTCAAATTTTAGATACTCGCGGCAAACGGATGAAGAGTGTCAGATCAAACTCCACTAGACTGTAACAAGGGAGAAAAATGGGAAGCAAGGTGAGACAGAAAGATCTTTAAGATGCTGTTGCAATGCTTGACGTGGAACTGATATCAGTAACGCAAGATTATGTCCCCAAAAAACTGAAAGAGAAATTTAAAGTAAAAACTGTGTTGTGTGACCTCATAATCAGAACTCATTGATATTTTCTTCTCAACTCTTTATTATTGCTCTGGGTTTTTATTAGACTCCTTTGCACTCACTGTAATCATATTAGCCACTAATTTTTCTCAAAAGAACACAACCGTTTCTGAAATACAAAGCTAAGTGAAGTAGCGTTTGCACAGATGATGCGTGGAATGATTTCATTTACATGCAGGAGCTCCACTTTGATTTCTAGGAGAAACTTAAATTCTCAGCAGCTTGGTGTTTTATCTGAGATTCAGATAAAATGGTTTGGAAACTGATTTGAAAAGTGAACATTTTCTTTTTCTATGATTCACAATTGATCCTCCACCAAAATTTGCTGTGGTGATTTTCATAAAATAAAAAAAAAGAAAGAAAAATCACTGAAAGGCTGCAACATCCACACAAGCTTCTCTTTTGGCTTTTTAAATGATCCACAGTTTATGGGTTAAGAAATGTAGCCTCTGAAAATACATGTTTTTTTTTCCTATTTGATACCTACACTGTTAAATAAATACTAATCTCACAATTGCCCCATGATTTATGAGAGTAAGATTAAAAACTAGACAGACAATTAGAAGGGAAACGCCAAAAACCTTCCCCATATACTCAACAGTTAAACATACAAAAAAATCCTGAGAATGAATGTGGATTGGAGAATTAAATCAAATCAAATCAAAATCAAATTTTATTTGTATAGCACATTTCAGCAGCGAGGCATTTCAAAGTGATTTTAGATGTTAGCACATCCCTTCAAAACAGATCATTCAATCCCAGTTGGAGCGCAGGTAAGAAAATGGAGAACACTTTAAATATTGTCTGGTAAGTTATTTAAAGCCTGTAACAATAGCATTCCTGCAAATACAAAAGCAAAGCTTTGAAAAAAACAAAACAAAAATAAGTGTAGGGTCTCTTTGCAAGAATCCAATGTCAGAGCACACAATTTAATAAAGGTAAAAATAGTTGACCATCAATGACTCACTCAGCTCTGGCATAAATGTTCTGCAGCTGCTTCCCACAGAGAAAGGAAAGACAAAATTAAAAAAGATCAGACCAGAATTTCTTTTTTAAATCCTTTTATAATTCACCAAGGCTAATGTTTATTGCCTGCCAGGATTTTCAGAGCAAAGATAAAAACTTATTTTCAGTCAGCACACAAAAAACACACTGTGCACTCCCTTGTTTGAACAAAATTTCCCACACATATAAGAAAATATCCCACGTATGTATCACATGTATGTAAAACCAAAAATTAAATTAGGAAATGGGCAACTGGTCAGACCGCTGCTCTCCACAACACCCACAGACATGATTCATGGTTGTGAGGTGTGACTTTCACTCCCTATTTGTAAATAAAGAATCAAAAACAGAGCCTTTCAGAAAACCATCACTATTTTAATTTAGCATTAACTATCAAATCAATACTTATGTTTGTCTCACAAATGGACACTTATCAACTTTTTCTATGCTTAACACAAAAATAAAGTTGAAGTCCACCATGCAGATATTGAATGGCAACATTTCCTGTTTTTGAAGGCATTGCACATGCAGGTCATACCGTCTTTCATAATACCTTTGCTCCTGTGAGGTTTGCGTGTGTGGAAGTTTCTCAGACTGTGCAGACATGGAAAGGTTTGATCTTTAAAGCGGAACTGAACCCTGCGGACCCCGAGCACTCATCATAATTCCAGAGGTGGGGAAGAAACCCATTAAATATGTATGCATTGCTTGTTGATTTTGCACAGAAACCTTTGGAAATATCAAACAGACAGACTTTGGCTGTCAAAGAAGTCAGTTTACTGACATGGATTTCGGATCTGGACTTAGTGAACTTCCCAAGCATGCCCATGCTTCACACTGGGATTTGTTTATTACAGTTACATTCAAATTCCCCCCTTACTGCACCAGATTTTAGACATATAGCACATATTCATTGTATTTATTTTAAAATTTATTAATTTTGTCTCTAGATGCTTTGTGTGTGTGATTGATTTTGTTTTTGCGCATTAAATTTGGCAAGTTAGCTATGAGAAATACTTAATTTGCTATTTATCCATGGTCTATAGTCACTGTTTTATGAAGGAAAGAAAGAACACCAGTCATAGAACACACTCACTCCTAAGGAAAACTTAAAGAAACTTTCATATTTGGGCCGGTGGGAAGAAGCTGGGGTACCTGAAGATACTCTTCAATGTATGGGGAGAATGTGCAACCTCCAAGTAGAAATAGCCGAGGGCAGGATTCGAACCCACAGGATGCTAACTGTTGCACCAAAGCGCTGCACAAAGTGGCTACACCCAGGTTTGTTCATCTCCACAGAGATCTTGAGTAAAAGGTAGAAGACTTGAAGTAAAAAGAGAAATTAATTGATGGAAAATTACAAATGCAGACTGGAGTTTATGTTGTCTTGTTTAAATCAAATCATCTTTAATTTCATTTCTACACCCTTATTTTTTTTCAAAACTTGGACATTCTTGAAACTAGAAAAAATTCACCATGTTTGATAAAGCAGCTTCTACAAAACTTACAAAAACAACAACTGTATTCTCTGGAGAAAGTATACTCTTACCTTATCCCTGAGATTTCTGAAGAGCTGTCAACTTTTTCACATGCAGCGAGATACAGGTTAAAAGTTCAAAATGAAAAAAAAAACAGCCTAACTTTTCTTCCAGCCTCTCTCTCTCTCTCTCTCTCTCTCTCTGACTCTCTCTCTCTCTCTCTCTCCCAGATTGAATAGAATGCTCTAAATAAATGTTTCTATGTAAATATCATTGATATCTTTACAGCTCTGTCTAAACATACTACTACTAAACATAACTAACTTTAACTGGTCTTCTCAGTAACTGCATCCACACTAAAGATGCAGTTACTGAGTGAAGTTGCAATCTGGTTGCACATCTGTTCACAACAAACACGCAAGAAAAAACAAAACTTAAGGAAGCAACAAGACATTAAAATCATGGTTTAGGTTAGATTAGATATACAGTAGGTAGGAGCAACTCGAGGTTGGTGAGAATCAAAAGCGATGAAGCAAAATTGTGCACAAAAATGTGAAAGAGCTCAGTTCAGTACCAAATCTCCTTGGGGGACAAAGAATTTGTCCTCTGACTCTTATGTGCAAACAAGATTTTTTTTGTGTTAGTGTGAGTACAACAAATCCATTCCTCTGTTCAGCTACAAATGGGGGTTTTGACTTTTTTTTTTTTAAAGCTGATCACAGCCAGAGGGTGGAAGTAAAAGTATAAGCCCCATGTTTGAGTCAATGACAAATGTCAAACTAAATCAAATAACATACTTTCAAACAACTGTCGCCGCTTCGCGCACACACACACACACACACACACACACACACGCACACACACACCCCCCCCCCCACACACACACACACACACAAGCACACAGATATAGAAAAAAACACATTTCATCCACCATCTTATAGCTCAGAGTTTGAGCATTCAGTCCAAGGCCAGACAGCTTGTTAGAATTCAGTGTGGCGAAGTCTTATCTAAAAGAGATTGAAAACATGTGGACAGACAGCAGGGCTTGGCAGAAAACATTTTAGATTGTCATAAGTCATGTGGCCACAAGGTGCCAGAGGGCCTCTTTAATGTTTATCAGAAAAAAAAAAAACATTCAAGGGAACAACAGATTTGACATACCACATCAAGAAAACACAGCCATGGAAAACCCATGGATGGCAGCAGCATTTTAGGTCCATATGGGGCCTAGTCCATGTATTTTAGAATTTGTATGTTAAACTTTTTTTTTATATGTAGATTATGTTTTTTCTGGCTGCAACAAATATTAGCTCCCCTTGTAAAAATGTATTGTTACAAAAAAATTAAGTTCAGAATTGATTTAAGTTGAAGTTATGGAAGGCAAGTCCCTCTTTTCATGCAGTAATTTACTATTACACAGAATCATTAAATATGCAAAATGTTACATAAAAATAAAGCTTGGTGGTGTCTGTCGTGGCAGAGTAAGGGTCGAATAAGAGCTCTTTCTGTGATGTTAAAAGTGGATTTTTCAGTGAAATGACAACTTGATGGGACGTTTCATGCATGTCTGTTTGTCTGAGAGAAAACCATTGCATCAGATCCTGTTTCCAAGCAGCTTGTTTTTCTTCCACAGCATGTGGTCGGGGAGTTTTTCCCAGTTTGTCAGCAGTAGATTCATAAAGAGATGAACGGCAGCATTCCCTGTGATGATTCGGAAAACTAATTTTAATGTGCCACACATTCTAACATTGACATCTTGTTCGTTTTTTAGAGGGAGCAAAGTTGGCAGCACTGTTTATCTTTTTGCCACATGTAAAATTTAGACTACTGAATGTAATCATGTCTCAAAGTTAAAGAAACTGTCCTTGACTACATCAAAACCTTAAATTAAACTAATATTGTGATAAAACGTAGCAGATGCATAGTAACCACAGCGCATATCGTCTCTAAAACCAGAGCATCTCAGAATGTCATGTTGATAAACATTTTTTTTTTAATGCAATATTCATAAAGAAAGGTGCTGGAAACAAAAATGCAATGATTTCTGGTGGGACAACAACAAATAATAGAATGAAACTCATCTTATTGAAAAATCATTGTGTGTTTTCTTAAATTTTGTTCCATGTTGGTCTTATATTTTTCAAGAGCTTGGTGCTCAGTCATGCAATGCATTCCAACTGTTCAGGTAATTGTTTTTAAGACGGGCAAAACCGATGGGCTTTACACTGTGCCTTCTTGCTGTGTTCATCATTTCTCCCCCCCAAAATGCAGCCTGCATTTCCCCCTTCACTTGCTCATTTTGAAATTTGACAGCCTGCTGTGCGGCACAGCGGAAACAACACAGAGAAATTTGTATCGAGGCTCATTGCCGGTCACACCCAGTGGGTGGGAAGTTTGGGATTGGGATTCTAGCTTGGCTGGAAAACATTTTACAAGTTCTCTGTTTAATAATACCAGGTTCACTGAATTCTTCCAGTTCCTTTCAGCTGCACATCGTCCAGCCGCTAAAGTTCGAAGCAGATCCAGAATCTTCATTGTAAATGAAACTTCTGTTTCATGTTATTAGCTCTGAACGCTTTGGGAGCTATTAACATGATCTGCGCTCATGCTGATTCAACTGTCTAGCGAATGCAGTGATTTTAAATATAAATCATAAGAAAAACAAAATAATAATGTAGTTTTAATGCACTTTTCGAATTGTTTTCTTAACAGAGTTATCCATAGATTAGGAATTAGATTAGAACCACCTGCCCCATAGCGTGTTGGTCTCATTTTCTCTGCCAAGGCAGCCCTGACCAGTTGAAGCTGCGAGGCAGGCCCTCCATGGATCGAACTTGCTTGTTTAGCGCATCTCACAGATGCATGCTGGGATAGAGATTTGGGTTTGAAGGCCAAGTGAACACTGTAAACTTATTGCTGGACTGCTCAAACCATTCCTATACGGTATATATCTATATATATATTTATATATTGCTTTGTGGCAGAGTTCATTATTCTGCTGCAAGAGAATTTGCTGACCCCCTGTCCTTCCTGCAACCCTATGAGACAAGCTGCAATGCACTGTGTATTATCACCTAGTTCTGTTTCATCAGCATTAAGAGATGCAGTGTTTAACTTTTGGAAAGAATATGTTACATATTTGTTAAAACTAAAGATTGATCTCCTCCACAGTCTCCCTAAGCCAACGTTTCCATTTGAAGAACAGCACCAAAAATAACCGATCAGAGCCAGGGGGAAGGTCTTAGCGTTGTCACTCCTCAACATTTACTCGCTGTTATGTAAACGTGCTAATGGCAGAGAAACAACAGACAGTCTGCTGTCATAAGTGGCTATGCTAACTAACCTGAGCATTCAACACAAGATCTGCTGTTGGAGAAAAACTGCAGTGGCATCAGACAGCAAGAAGCCTGGGGTTGAGCAGCGCCACACAAGGTTGTGACTGACAGAGCTAAGACCCGCCTCTGGGCTCTGATTGGCTGTTTCTAGCTCGCACCGGGAGGAGCTCAATTCTTTCACAGATTATCTGTCTCATACCATGCTGTCACGACATGGTGATAGACCCAACAAGTACTTAAAAACAAATATAAAGTTGCATACTGCAGCTTTAATGTCCACTTATTCCCAACCTGTGTACTTTTTTAGTACTTAAGATCCACCTTAAGCATTTTTAATACTCTGTACTTCTGTTTTTACTGTTTGACAAAAACTAAATCTTAAATTTTTTAACACAATACACTTTTGCTGCAATATTTCACATAGAAACTGTGAGACAGAAACTGACAGAAACAATTAGTATCATGTTGTGTGAAGCAGAAGTTGAACCCCAGAAGAAAAAAAAAAGCCTAAAATATATATGCATATAGAAAAAATGAAATAGGATGACTGATAAAGATTATGAAGCACACAGAAGGACAAAGCAGAAGAATGAGGAGTTCTCAGGCTACTCCAGTATTTAATATTCATAAATCAATTGAAATGAATTTTGGCTGCCATCCTCCAGGCTCCATTGCAAAAATACAAATTCAAACCGCAGGTACTTAAATGTGCTTCAGTGCTTTTGGCCTGTAGGGGGCAATTTAGTAGCACAGCACCATTGTAAGAAGAACCACTTGTGTGGATGTGTGTCTATGGTGACCCAAGTCTGTGATATTAGAAGCGGCCGAGTTGAATCCAGAATTAATTCAGTCCTTGCAACATGTAGATGAAATATAACAAACAGTGGTTTGGTTGATCCGGCCTACTAAATGAGAAGTCATATAAATGAACAGATTTTCATCAACAAATTAATTGGTACCTCAAATGGAAGTGACATTTTATATACTGAGGATCTTTCCGTCTACGTCTGCGTGTGCTTTTTGGGCTCTTGTTCCTATCCTCAATGCTGCCATGCAGTGAAGATTAGCTTAGGTGGTTTTATTTAGTGTTTTCATCAAAAGACCAATGGAAAACTAAAAGGCCCCCTATCTTAATCACACAAACGTAATGAAATTTGGGTCTCAGTTAGGGACGCGTTTCCTTTGATGAAAAAGAAACATGGGTGGGAGTTACTGTAAGGCAGTGCAGCAACTCCATGGTAGCTCTGGTGCAGCTGCGGGAACAAAGACACGATGATGAAAATGGAAGCAGTCAAAGAGATTCTTACCATGGTGCTCGGAGCTTCCTGCTGGGAAGCTTTGGGATTTCTTTTTTCCCTGCCAGCCTATATATCCCTGGTAAAGACGAACTAACAGAATTATGCATACACGTTACCTAGAAAATAAGCCCCGAGCACAGGACCTCGAGTTTGCCAAGTTATGTTAATCAAAATGTTTTGCCCCCGCCCCAATATGCGGGAGGAAAGCCCGCTACCCTCCACAGACTGCTGATAAATCTGAATGAGAAAGGCGTTAGTGCCGGCCTGAGCAAACTTATCTCCTCAATGTAATCTTCAGATATCAATTTATGCCCGACCATTATGCAAAGCACCCAGGTGATTTCCCACTTCAGCTCACAAACTCCAGTTTGTTATGACGATATGAAGAGCGGCAAGCTGTGCCGCTCATATGGTGTAGAATGATTTGTCACAACTCCTCATAAGCAAACAGACTGTAACTGTAACAGATCTAACTGATCAGCCGCCAACACATTCACGCTTTTGGCTCGAATGGTAAATATGATGCAGAGAGCTACAAATAAGGAATTAGAAGCACAATGGTTGCTTTGCTCAACCAGAACTATGTTAAAAGTTTCTACTTTGTGTCTAACAAATGTAATAAAGAATTAGTCATTCATGATGCAAACTTAAACGAGGTTAAGAGAAAAATATGCACGTTTTCAAAGTGTTGCTTTTAATAGATGGAAATGTGTCCCATTTTATTGTCTTATAACCTTAAACTTCAGTGTAAGCCATGCATAATTGTGAAGAGGAAGAAAAATGGGTTTCAAATAATCGAAAAAGTGGGGCGTACATTTGTATTCAGGTCGTTTGTGTCAATATTTTGTCCAACCAAATACGGCTGTAAGTGTCTGGGGCATTTCTCCAGCTGCCTCCAGCAGGCGAACCATGCGGCTGCTTCTCTGCTTCATGCTCTCTTTGCCTAGTCTGACAGTTTAGTTGGGTGTCCGGATATTGGCGTGTTTGCAATTGTATTGTACGTTCATCAAAGTTGGATCGAAGAATGATTTTTAGGCTGTTCATTAACAACCAGTGAATGTTTTAAACTTCTCGTCTTTCATAATCTGTTTAATAAAGCCGTTTGTACATTAATATTCTTTTTAAGAAAACCTTTGAGGTATTCAATGAGTTGCATTCATACACACAGTAAATCACACACAGATAAACACAGTTTAGCAGTGACTTCAGAGGCCAAATGGATGTACAATTTTTTTAGAGATATCGGAGTAAAGTAAAAATACAGATTATGAATCCTAATAATGTTATTTGTAAAAATTTAAACCATGTGTCATTGTCCTTCTCAACCACAATTATGAACTACTTTGTGTTTTAAACAAATCGGAGTGTCAAACTAATTTCAAGAGATGGGAATATTTTTGCAACGCACTGCGTGTGCATTATTGCACATTTATCCGTAAGCAAAGTTTGTCCACTAAATAGAGTTTATCACAACAAATGATCTGAATGAGCACTTCATGCTTCGCTTTAGCATTTTAATATGATCAAAGAGCTGGAAAAAGTGCTGCTACAGTGTTAAGCAAAATGCAATCGAGCAGATGTTCTCTTAGATCAGTTAATTTATTTTTTTTTTTTTTTTACATAAATGAATTTCACATTTCCTGTATGTTGGTGCATCAGGAAGTCTGTTTAAACTCAGCATGGAATCTTGACTCACTGACCGACTGGAAATATATCAGCTGTGATGGGATTAACTAAAAATATCAGCAGATCTTTCACATCCTAACTGCTCTGTTAAAGTCTGATTGGCCAGCAGTGTAAACAGAAGACGGAATAAAGCAGGAAGAAGGGCAGACAAAACACAAGTAACTAGAGAAATCAAATGCAAAGAGCAGAAAGTGGTATATTCTGTATATTTGCATCAATGCTCATAATTATAAGCTTTTGTTGAATAATCAAAATATATGTTATGTAAAAAAAAGAGCCATAAACTCATCTTTTTTCAGATGAGCGCTAACATAATATAAGAGGCTTTTTGTTCCGACTCAGAGCTTCTGTAGAATAGTTGCCTTTTTTTTTTTGAAGACATGATAGATAATACCTAAAGTGCTTGTTCAATCCATGGCCTTGGCTCAGATATTCCTAGTAATCATCTGTACTCAGGATTCAGTTTTGGTTCAAATGTTTTAATGCAGAATAAAAAAAAAGCAGAACCACATGACAGTAAACTAATATTTACAGTCATGTGACTGTAATTGTGGTTTTATTCTCTGGTGCTACTGATCCTATGATATAAAGGAGTAATCACTGTATATTCAATTAGACACTTTGCACCACATGTTAGTTTTTGTGAACAAGTCATCAGTTGTAGACTTTTTGAATTTCATACGTTACCAGTGTTTGCAGGAAAAGTTGCTCATTTTCACACTGTGGAACAACATTGGTACAATCTGGCAATGAACAACTGCAGGATTACTACTAGCAGTTTTTTAAAAGCAGGAGTTGAGTCAGTAGCTTTGTAGGATACTGGAATGGCAACATAATTCAAATCACTCAAATATATTTAGGAAAATTACCTATAATTTAAATATTATATCTTGTAATAAAAAAAAAGCAAAAAAAAAAAACTGCACCCCAGGCTAATCTTCACTGGTTCTGTCCAGCTGAGAAATAATGGACCGACATGTTATGCCAATGTAAAACACCAGAGAAAAAAGAGAGTCAAGGATGAAACTCAGTTGAACTTACAATCAAAATCCAGATTATTTTATGCCAAAAAAGTTGAATTTCTTTTCAGCATTTTTCACATGGAGAATCACCAAATGTGTCTGTAATGACTTCAGCAAATTCAGTTTAAATGAAAGGTGCCAATAAAGTCTTGATTTAGGAGGTTATCTCCTGTTACTTTAACAAAAGCTTCCATTCCTACTTATGCATAATTCCCAGCTTTACATATGTTAATTTTACATCCCTCCTCCTAAGGTATGCCAGTGGAAATGCCAAGGTAGATTAAGAAAAGGATCAAACAAAGTCAGCAAATGTTCTGCATCTCTGTTGGAATGATCCGTCCTTCCACACACAACTACTGAGAAACTCACGCTCAGTTTATGAATACATTTGGATGCCTTTGCTGAATGTGCGTGTCGGACACGAGGGGCTACCTTTTCCCTTCCATCTGGTACAGAATCACAAAACCTGATGGTGTCATTCTTAGCTTACTTTGTAACTCGTCAAGGGATGAAATGAAACTAACTTTATTTGTGTGTGCTGTGAAATCTCCCAGCTGTCACAGCCGTGGAGTCACATCCGAAAACTCGCTCACAAGTTCAAGCATGGACTGGCTACATAGTCTGCGCCAGCTCTGAGGTTGGAAGTTTTCTTACTTGTATCACAGAAGCAGAAACTCAGCTGCTCATTCCCCAGGGCAGAAGACTGATTCCCCAGCTTTATTTAATAATGCAAGAGGAGGAGACAAATTTTGATGTTTTTCTTTTGTGAAAACAGGAAACAATCGACTTGCAGCAGCAGCAAAAAACGGAGCGGCTAAGTTTGACTCAGTCTAAGATTAAAATCTTTTAAATCCATGACAAAAAAACATCTGAGCAAGGAAGCAAGACCTTTTGAGTGAAGAGTTCTCAAAAGAGGCGAGGACTGTCTACAATCAGCCACACACGGATGTGTGTTCAGTAACACACATGCATACAAACATAAACAAATCTCCCCGAGCGGCACCGTCATCACTCCTCATTTCCTCCAAGGCCCACAAGAATCAGTCGAATCTGCCACACCAGTACTGAGGCAGGCGCATTTACACAAAGCCACAGAAACACACATCATCATAATCTACTATCTCATCCCATTTTGCATGTGACTCATCCATTATCCCGCATTCTATACCTTCAGCAATTTCTCACCCGTGACCATCTCCGTCTCGGGCAACAAAAACTCAGCTGGAGCGTGAAGCCGTCTCCATGTGAGCGGTAATTAAAAATACTTAGAAACTTCAAGTGAAGTCCCACTCTGCTCCAAATGTAGGCAAAAAGAAAAAAAAAAAACGAAAAGAAAAAAAATAAAAACTTCCCAATGAGCTTAATTAGCATGTTTCCAGGAACAGGGTGAAAGCTTTGACAGTTCAGCAAAAGTATTAAATCTATTCATAGTTTGTTAATGTCAGTGAAAGGGCCTGAGTGGTAACAGCAGAGTGTGAACAGGAGTCGTCCACACATGCACCATCTGAGGAAAATCTTGTTTATAAGCAGTTGGGCGCCATTTACTGTGTCTAAATAAATATTCAGACAACCAATGCAAATAAAAATTTTATATTTCAGAAACGTCAAGGGTTTAATTTGCTAAGAGCCAATAAATAGTCAAAATATATTTTTTCCCCCTCTTTGCTGAAGGCATTATAAATAGGCAAGTCAATATGTGCATATATTGGATATTTTATTTTTCTCCCCTGAAAAAG
Organism: Poeciliopsis prolifica; assembly: GCF_027474105.1. Lineage (NCBI taxonomy): Eukaryota > Metazoa > Chordata > Actinopteri > Cyprinodontiformes > Poeciliidae > Poeciliopsis > Poeciliopsis prolifica. The sequence goes on from NW_026562383.1 coordinate 7,134,549, forward strand.
CAGCATAAAGTTAATTGAACAAGCAAATGAAGGACCTTTGGCAGTCGACCATCGGAGTAAATGCAGCAGATGGAGTTTCTTGATGAGAGAGAAGTGTTGGGACTAATTGGCATGAATCAAGATCTGCTTCATTACGGATATATGCCTTATTGATGTCTACAGAAATCATGTTAAGACCTGAAAACAGGGCAATTCAATCACAGATCCCATCTGTCAAACTGATACATCCAAACTTTAATGTATAACACATTGCACTGTAAATCAGACAAAGGGGTTTTCATTGGCCTCGTCAACAAAACTCAAGAAAAACATTGTGTTTTCTTTCCCTTCTAGGGAAATCGCTCAGCACAAAGACATTTTGAATTTCAGGCCTGGTTGGCTCATTCAACCAGGGTGCTATTAATCAAGGTCTTGTTGTTGGGTTTTATTCAATCTAACTTATTTAGATGGAAGGTAGTGTTGCCTTTTCTATGCATCTTCAATAAGAATTGGTTGAACTTTTCTGTGTACAGTGTAGAAAAATCTCAACACCAAAGAGTTTCAATAAGAAAACCAGCAAACTCCAATACAGTATAAAATAGAGTACAAGTATGTGTCATTGTCCAACAGAGGAAAACATTGACATTTACCCTTTAACACTCATTCTCATTTGCTTGACTGCAAACCAGCTGTAATCATTATCATCGAACAGTATATAGAAATAAAAATAAACTTAAACATAACTACTTCAATCCTGTGACTGCTTTGTCCTTGACTTTACAACGTCAGCTAGAAAATCAGCAAAAACAGCACAGCTTCAAATTCAGACAAGAATGTGTCTGGATTTGAAGCCTCAGTGTGCTTCCAACTTAATAGTGTGAGATGAGAAAAACCACAGGTACAAAACATCTCTACACAAGCCAAGTTGAATGGGGTAAACAAGCCAGTGGATTGAGCGAGGCTCAAGAAGTCATATATGAGGGATGAAACAACCACATAAAAGAAAAAAAAAACACATTATACAACAAGTCAACTCTTCGGGTCAAGAGTTCTCTCCAATCAGATCTTTGAGAAAAAGCACAGTCTGGATTGTTATGTTGACGGTTTGGACAGAAACAATGGATATCTGTTGAAAATAGAACAAAGCTAAAAACTAAACACTGACAATGACCATCGGACTCACCATGGCGTGAAATTTTATTCTGCCATACTTAATACAAACCTGCAACCACTGCAGTAACAGCTGTGAGCCTTTTGAGGTATGCCTCTTCTAGTTTTGAATATTTAGAAACAAGATGTTTTGCCAATTCTTTGCAACATAGCCTAAGCTGAGTAGGAGGCTGTACGTTCATGTTCCATCATGAAAAAGAAAAACCTTTTGGAGCCTTTAACAGGTTTTTCCAAGGATTAACCATTATTTAGCTGCATCTTCCTACGTATTTGCTGTGTCTCCTACATGGTTTGTGGTAAACTTTGAACAAGATTCCTATGGTTGTCATTTTCAAATAGCTGTCTTCTTGTCCATAAAGGCCATATTTTTTCATTGTATACTTTATCATACTTTATAGTATGATAAAGCTTTAGGAATCTTTCTCATACAACTAAAGCATATAACATGTTGGACTAGTCGGTGAACTCTCAAAAGACAAAAAGCCACTTTCACAAAATATTTTATGACAGACTAAGGTACTTTTTTCAAGTCGCCTCGTTCTTTACGAAAGGACCGATTTGGCGAGGGGAGAGCAGACGTCAGCATGCCTCTGCTAGACCCCTGACTCGCCAAGCAAGGAAGACACAGGCCCTAATCGGCTGACTTGTACAAAGGCAACCTGGCTTTGTGGGTCAAGAGAAGGATTAACAAGTGTAAACAAGTCTCAGAAATAATTACTGATGAGAAGAGTAAAAAGGTTAGGGACAGAATTTAAATTTGAAGCGTTTTCCCTGCCAACAATAGGATCACTACACCGGGTTCATCAGCCAGTTATTGTTTTAAACAAAATGATTGGAGGAGACTTGAGACAGATTTTATTTGTAATACAGTACCTCATGTCATCACAGTATATTTGTTGTAAACTAACAACGATATGACACTTTTTATGAGTGTCCATTGGAAGTGCAGTGGTGGCTCATTTTTGTAGGTTTATAGAGGAAATGTTTTGTGGAAGTGGCCGACACAGAACAAGTAAGAACAGAAGAAGAAGTAAGAGCTACATCTGATTTTTGTGACAAACAAAATAAGATTGCCAACATCAAATAAAGCATTTCATCTTCATTTGTAACATGATTAGTAGAAATAGTAGAATCTGTTAGGTTGCTCAATGACAACCTGTGTAAATAGAGGCGATAAAAGCATTTCACTTCATAATTAATTGCAACAGGACAGCGAGCTAACTTGCAATTAGCTATATAAAATGATTGACTTCCTCAGCCTTATTCTCTGAACACCACAAGACTGCTACTGCAACACATGAGCAGCAAGCTGCAGCATGTTTGCTATCGGCATCAGATCTGAGAGGATTAGGAGAAGCTCCTGTTACCGAGTTGTGTAGAAGGTTTGTGTAATTAGCTGTAATCTTGTTTTCCACGGCTTGAAAACAGCATATGGGAAGGAAATGATTGTTTCAGGTATTAGTCAAATCCTCACTTGTTGGAAAGAAGCCTTGATGTTGTTAACAACAACAACAAAAAAAGAACTTAGAGTACACATAATATACTGTCCGTGACAAGAACTTAAAGTATTTTCTTTAAGTTCTTTGTTCTTTGAGCCCAAAACATTTTGATCCTAATTGTCCTTCTCAACTCTATCAAGGTTGGTCATTAATAAGCAACATTCTGTTCTGGTTATTTGCTTGACATGAAAGAAAAATACAAACACACATGTGAATAATCGGGGTTTTTCTATCTGAACCCAGGTAGCAGAACAAGTGTTTTTTTAAACATTTGAATCTTTTTCCTGATGTCTTGTAATGGCATTCACAATGAAAGAGAGATTGTATAGGCTGCATAACTCCTCCTTTACACTGATTTCCATTTATGCAAGAGGAGGAAACACTAAAGTGCTTCATTCATGAAGCAAGATAATTGTTTTGTCTGTGTATTTTGACAATATGCTGTTCTAGTATTGCAAAATTTCAGAGGAATTAAGATTATGCATGGCACGAAAACTTGATAATACCAAAGTTTCCAGGTATGAAAAAAATAAATAAACATCTGTAACATGAACTCATTTTCTTTGAAAAAGAAAAGCAACAATTATTGTTGACAAAGAAAATTTATGTAAATTATTGATAATTCTAACTTCCTGATCTGCTTTTGGGTCAGTACACTGCAGGTGAAACTCAAAGATATTTTAATAAATACCAACTAAATGTAGTTGTAGTTTCCAAGTAAACCTTTCTAGTGTGCACAGTGTTATCCTATTTCTGCCACGCTGCTTTTTATAGACTAACACTGGGAGGAAAGTAAGCTGTTTTCTCAGACTTTTGGCTTGGGTATCAAGCCTGCCACCCGTAGTTTTAAAACATCAAACAACATCCGTAAGCAAACTGTTCTCCAAAAAAATATCATCTGTGGGAGCAAGATACGAGTTGATTAAATAGATGTGTGCTTAAAAATAAAAAATAAAAAATCTATCTGGTAGTAACGTCAGACTGGACAAAATATTTGTTCCTGTCAAGAAAAACAAAGATGATCTCATTTGAAATCTCTATTGCTGATAAAATGTTATTGAATTTTAAGCACATTTTAATGAAGTATTGCACAGATAATCAATATTGGCAAAAGCAACTTTAATATTTGACTGGCATATGAGACTACATAAATCCTGAGGGGCATATCTCTGGATAAAACACCCAAACAGCTGCTCATAAATGTATTAAATGTTATGTTTCAGTCCAGGTTTACTTTTGTTTTATTAAACTCATGCAGAAGGCCATCTCTGTTTCAAAGGTATGCAAACATGTTTTTAGCATCCGAAAAACATGCATCTGCCCCCCTAAAATCCCACTGACTCGTCATCAGAGCAACATATTCACAACATCTTTTTGTCTCACAAACAGTGGGACACACACGCATGCATGCACACTGCGTAAGCGAAAAGTAAAATAAAATTTTAAAGTCTTAAAGGTCAATAAAATCTGAAGTTGGGAAGCATTTTTTGGATTCATTTTATCATTGATTGAAAGTGGCTCGCACTTGACCTACACTTTCGCCTTGAATGAAGCCTAATTCTGGCTCTACCTACGATGTTGTCTTTTAAAAGCACAAGAGTAGATTGGCTGCAGAGTGTAAGACTGAAAGCTGAAGGCTGCCAGTAACTTCATTTTTTTTTCAAATGTGCTCAAAAAAGCTGACAGATTGGAGTTTAATCACACTGCCAGACTGGAAGTGCAGAATAGCAAGAATGTGTGAAAAGAGCCCAGACTTGGCAATATATTCTTCTGTGAAGCACACCAAGTATGCTGATTATGAGGGGAAGAAAATGAAATTACAGTATGCAAATTAGATTAAAAGTATGTAATTTATTTAGCGTAAGAGAGTTGATGAATTAGCTTAAAGATGCATTGGTGCAACTGTTTGCTGTTTTAAATAGAAATTTCCAGGGATTTGTTCTATAATGAGTACTTGCACAAGCTGTATGTGTTAGGATCCTCTATCAAAAACCTTTTGACAGTCATGTTTACACACACACTCCATCCACAGATTTTGGACCAGATGGAGGACAGCTCCTCCTGGCATCCCGTCTTACAAACAATCCCTGAAATCCACAAACAGGACATGGAATCCAGTCTAATGAATTGCTGCTGCCAGTTGCATTTCGACACTGATGTGAGCTGTCTACTGAGTATGTGATTACACTACATCGAGCTGACACTTATAGAGATTTTTCCATATAATGTTGGTCAAGCCTTTTATGATTTTCAGTGTATTTAAAAAAAAAACTTAGAGTGGGAGTTATGATTTCCCAGTTAATCCATAAACTCGTCTAAATGCCCTCCCCAGATTATTTCTACAGTAAATAAATGATGAGGCCAACTTAGAGATGATTTCATACTTTGCTTCAAATCCACCTTTTTTACACATTGTCTATACTTTGGCCCTTATACCCCGCTGCACTTGTGTATTCGAATACACTGGCATGTATTTGACATATCTGGATATGCTGCCTTAGGTAAATAACACTCTTGCGGTGTCGAAATGTCAGATGTCCAGAAAACCAAGTAAGATCACCTGAACATAAATATGTTATGAAGAAGCTCCGACTGCAGTGATGAAGATTTTCTCGCCTTGAGATGTCAAAGAGTTAAGAGTGTCTCCGTTTGATGGCAGTTGAGCATATTTTCATCACTTTAAATTTTTCAATCGCAGATGGTTAGGAAGTCAAAATCTACGGAAAAAAAAAAATATTGGTAAAATGACCCAGTCCTGCAACAATAGAGAAGTGTGTGTTTTTCATTGTGTCATATATGCAAGTACAGTTAAAAAACAACAGCAAACAAACAGTACAGTAGCAAACACAACACATAAACTGTTATAATAGGGAGTGGTGATGATAGCTTGGTAGAATATTGTTTTATCATTTACATTCAACTGACTCAACTTCAACAACAGAAGGATGCACAAACAAGGTATTTACTGGCTGTTTCTAAGTTTTTAAGTTCTTATTTTATTATACATTTTCATTAAAATATCATCATTACTTGATCGCTCTGCCTCATCTGCATTTGGGTCCAACTCCACCTCAATATAATGACACAAAAAGGGTGTTCACCTCTGCAGTGTGGCTAAAAAAAGTGTCTGCAGAGCAGTGTGGTACAAAATCCCCCCACACCAACGTAAGTGCTCTAATACAGCAGACATTTGATGGTTATTGTCAAGGATGGAACAATCAGCTGTTGGGTTTAGGGACCATTTACTTTGCAAATCTGAAAATATCAGAGTGTGGCACAAAAGCAAAAATACAGCGATTTAGCCCACAAAAAGTAATAAATGTATAGTATGCAGTTCCATGTCTGTCAATCAATAGTCACAACAGAGATAAATGAAGCCTTACTGAGTTAAGACTGTAAAAATATAGCCAGTATAAAGCAGTTTTGAACATTTAGACCCAAACATGAAACATTTGTTTAAATCTATTTCAGGAGTAATTGCATTTTTATTTTGAGGGAAACTACCCTAATAAAATGTGCCTTCAGAATAAATAATACAGATGTTGAGATGAGAAGGTGTGAGAGCAGGTTTAGGTCTTGGACAGAAGGTTTTAAAGTACAAATAATTACCTGCTATCTGAAGTAAACAACATTGTGTGCATTGCTAAGAGAACATTTCACAAAAGTATTTTTATTATTATTTCTTTTTAGGTACCATAATCTTTAAATCCCTGTTTGAGCATTGGAAAACAATATTCAGAGGCACTGATTTCTCAAATGGGATTGTTATTATATGAAAAATCTAAAAGAAGCATGAAACTAAGGTACAATTGCCACACTAGTACTAATCCTGCAAAAGAAAGATGAATCCTGGAGCATCAAAACACACATATCTCTGCAAAGTGCCTTGATTGGTAATTAAAATAGCTCGAGACAGGCAGCAGATTACAGAGTTGGCAAAGCTGCTGCTTTTAGACATTTGTGAAGACACTGGGGTATGATTGTGGATTTGCCACTAAGGCTTCCCATCTGACTTTACAGATATTCTTCCAAATGTCCTTGATATCCCTCTCTCTTTCTCTCCAACTCCTTCCAGCTTCCCGTCTCTCTGTAGACAAGATATTTCTGTCACATGTCCTCATTAAATCATAGACCAGCTCGATATTTTATTTTGAGAAAATGCCTTCAAAGGAAACCTATGCACACAGAGACAGTGACAGGCGCACACACTTTTTTTTACTGAATGCATACACTTAGTACACACAGAGGGTTTACTCAATCTCTTGTTAATGAAAAGAACATGGCGGAGTCCAGTCTATACAAATCCCCCGAGAAAATAATGTTATTTGGACAAAAAGCCAATGTAACAAAGACACTGAATTTCCTCATCAATATCCCATAAAAGTCACTCTCATTATGACGAATGATTTTTGTTTGTGTACAAACTCAATAAAACAGTTGTCGTAAGTCCAATGAAAACACCACGAATGCCTTTTCCTCGAGATCATCAACAGTAATTATATATGATTAACCACTGCAAAACTCAGACAGGCACCGAGAGGAGGCTTATAGATGGGAAACGGAGTCAGAGCAACAGATGGGCCATGTTGGCAGGACAAATGGTCCAATTCCTCATCAGTGTTTACAAATTTGATGGCGCTAGAGCAAGATGGTGGTCGTTAGAATCAGATTGACTAGTGCAGATGGGGGAAGGGCAGGGCAAGTACTTTGTATGAAACTCACATTCAAAAATCTGGAAATATGTGCTGATCCCTCCATGTAGTGTTCACTGGTTTGTTGAAGTTGAATTTTCTCAGACTAAAAGGCAACAGATTGAAACTTTTCATTGTACTTATAAGGGTCAGCATAGTCGCTTTGTACCAGGACCGGTGATACCGAGCTGCATCAAGGGTAAGAACCTTTGTGTGTTACGTGTTGAAGTAAGGAACATTTCAGACAGACATTCTTGGTGGTTTTTGCACATTAAAGCATCTTTCATGCAAGAACCTCCACTGGTCTAAATTAGAATAAGTTATGACTGAACATACATAAAGTATTAATAAATTGATATTTGGTGGAGACATAGTAATTTATTTGCCATAATATTTAGATATCTAATCCAAGATATTGTTTAATGTTTTTTTTATATATATATTGACATGTGGCATATAGCCAGAACAAAGATGCCTTAATCAAAAATAAATAAATAAATAAAATACTTGAAGAGAAATACAGCAAATCTGCTCACAAACCAAAAATATGTGTACATTTTTATATCCTGTTAATCATCTTAAATCCCAAATGTTGATCATCATAGGGAATGTATACATTTTATGAATAAAACTTATTGTGCACTAACTTCAAAGGCCTTTCTTGCTTTATGTTTCAGAAATGTTGCAAATAACCATAAATATGAACAAAAATAATCATTAAAAAAAACCCTAAACATTTTAATAGATGAAGCCTACGTTAAGTTATTTTGAACAAAGAACATTAGCCATGGATTAGTATCCATCTGCAGGCTCATAATGTGTAATTCGAATTAATGATACAATATAGTTCTGGAGACAACTTTAATATACATAAAATAAAAATAAATTCAAGAACATATGTTGTGAAAAATGTAATGAAAAAGCTTAGATTCAGACTTTTAAAAATGTACTTAGTAGATATAAAAAAAAAACTATTTTCATGTGGATCTGCAGTTGAGCATGACATGAACAAAAAAAAAAACAACAAAAAACAAAGTAGAGAACAAATTATAAAAAGACCACATAAAGGGTGTGTGTGAAATACAAAATGTATCATTTTGAAAAGTGGAAGGTAAACAAGCAGAAAAAAACAAAACAGAAACACATAAAAATGAAAATAAGATGTTTATTTCTGGCAAAAGAAACTGTAGAAGAGAGCCCAGCAAAGTTTGGCTAACCTTCTGCCGCTCCCTCTCCTCTCTTCCCCCCGCTTTCCCACCAAGGAGAATAAAATGCTTAAATCTCATCTGTGGTATGACCTTGACTGGCTGGGAGCTGAATTAAATTTCTGCGAAGAAGAGCGAGGTATTCAAGTGGCAAGAGTGAAAAGGATCATGTAAGGCATGATTGGAAAATTCAAAGCATCACTCGAAGGGCGCCGATACATAACGGATCACAACCGCCTTGACTGACGGCACCACAGCAAATGTCACTCCTTATTTCTCAGGGTAATTCTACTGGATGTTATATTGCATTTGCTGTATGCATGAAAAATAACAAGAAACTTAAAAGGATCCAAATCAGAAACACTGGGCATTAAGTCTTGATATAATATCACAACTCTTATAGAATGTCAGTATTGATAGACTTGAAATGCAATTTATCGGCAATGCAAATGTTGAGGTCATCGAGATGATGATTTAGGGAAGACAGTTTCTGGGCCCAAGTTATCTCCATCAATAACCCGACTCTTACAAGATAAAGCTTTTCTATATTTAATATATTACATTTCTATTGAATTATACTCTTCTACACCTGCTGTTTTGCTGAACAAGTGAAAAAAAAAACACCCAGGCCCCCTTGATGGCAGATTATAATATGCCCGTACTTCTTTTGTGTGCATGTGTGGGGGGGATGTATTTAAAGTCTCTCTGTCAGCACATGAGCAGAACTGCCTACAATTTTCGTTTGAGGATGTCACATATAGTATTAAGCATTTTCCACTGCAGATAAATGGTGAAGCAATCCTATCTTATATATTACATTCTTTACGTCTTGCTATATTTCATTCCTTTTGTCTTCCAGTCAGTTATTCTGAGATTATTCATGCCTCTAATTTCCAACATCGTCATGCTTTACAGCTTATGAAAACCTTCAATCATCATTAGGCTGGTGTGTGGGAAATATTAGGAAGCCGGTGAACATTTTTGTCCTCACAGTGGAAGGTTTTGAAGCAGGAACAAAAATGGGCAATTGTAAGGATTAAAGTGAAATTAATAAGATGAAGTTGTAACGAATAAATGACTTGGTCGGAGTATTTCAAGAACTGGAGCTCTTGTAGAGAGATCCCAGATTACAGTGCACAGTGTCTATTAAAGGGGATCAAAAAGGAACAATTATGAACCATCAACAGAGTTACGATCAGATAAATTCAGCAATTCATGTGCAGAGTGAGGTCAGGCCTAGAGCGATCCGATCCGACAGAAAACCCATTGTAACTCACTTTTCTAAAGGTCCTAATGCAGGTTCTGATGTAAAAATGACAGAATACACACTGCGTTGAGGTTAGTTGCAAATGGGGCATTATAGCCTCCGACTAATTAAGTTGGAAATGAAATTATCTAATGGCTGACAGAAATTGGAGGATGGGGATGTCTGTAACCTTGGAGGTCATCCCAAAACAAAAGGCTACAGAACCGTCGAGCAACACAGAGGTGAAAAACAGCGCGGGCCACTGGGTAGGAAAAAGGCTAAGACCCAGAGGGCCCACCATACATGCTTAATTATATGTTTGTAAATTGATATAAAAACATATTCGGTATCTAGATACATAAAAATAAACAGGGAATCCGAATTTAAATAAGCTTTCAAAAGCTTAATAACGAATGGACAATAAATGTCTTTTCTCCTGAAAGCACAATACCATGTGTGCAGAAATTGGAGAGGAAAACAACCCCTACTCTGTAGGTGGATAATTGTTCTAATTTTCTGTATATTGTGCACCAAAATGTTTTACGCATATGCTCAGACAAATTTATTAGAGTGTAAGTGAGATGGCTTGGAGAAGCAAAAAGGTGACTCAAAGATCCCAGAATTATGTACTGCTCCTGTTGATTACCATTATGTAAGTCAATCACATTAAAATTTCAATATGTTCCTGATACTAGAAATGTAAATAGGTAATAATCCTAATGCTTCTCCTATAGGGTATGAGCTTGATGCTTTGTGTCAGCAGGCACTGGGCTAGAAAACCGACCCTCATTTGTGGTTTGTGCTGAAAAACAATGATTATTATTTTTTTGTCTAAGGAAGCTTAATGAAGGACTTTATGTATGTTTGGTGCTTATATTAAATTCTGGAAAACTAGAATGTGCAGACTCATTCGATGAGGGAGAATATTATTGAAAAGTCTATTTCAGTCCCTCCATCACTAAGTGAAAAACATTATACAGATTAATCAGACTGATGTTTTAACTTTTATCTCTTTTAGTCATTATGATTTTCTGCTTACAGCTAAATGAGAACGTTTAAAATAAGAGTATTATAACAGATTAATAAAAAAAAATCTTTTTAAAACAAACGCGGGCTTAAAAAAGTCAGCTTAATACCAGCTGAAAGGTTATTATTTTCAAAAAATACTTTTAATCTAAAAAATACAACTCATCTGTGCATGTATTCTAATTTATTGAAATATGACAGTCGTCAATCCAAATCAGAATTTGTTTGTTTTTAGAATTGGTGTTTATGCTTTATTTAAAAAGTAAAATATCCAAAAACCTTTTCCATAATAAACTAAGAATAATAAGTCATATTAATGAGATGGAAAATGGCTTTTTTCATAATTTAATCGGAGAGGGCAACAACAAAACACAATATCAAAAAAAAGAAGGCTGAACTTGGGACTACATTGCCAAAATAATCTGCCTTTCATTTCCAGGAACGCTGTTTTTCTAGGTGAACTAAAGCCAAAAAGGACTCATTCTTCTTTGGATGTAATTCAATTTTAATCCAAAGTCCCTATCAAGTCTCCAAACATAAAAATAACAAAAAAATAAATAAATAAAAAATAACTTTAAGCCACAGAGGTCTGTGAGGATGTATCCCTGTGTGCCATTTGTTCCCAAATTAAACTCCACATGCGTGGATTATCTTTATCTCAAAGAGCTGTAATTGCAGGTGCAGGAGAAATCTGTGAAGAATGTAAATGAATTGCTGTTTCTCTGACTTCACACTGGTTCTTACAGCGTCGTTATTAGCTTCTGCAGCTGTTAATTAATTGACAGAGCATCCTGCTGGCATGCAGGTTGACGCTTTCTGTTAGGCTGACTGTGTTTTTAATCAAGACTAATTATCCATGTGTGTGTTTGGGTTGTTTAATGGTTAAACATCAGGGTAGGTTAGTGGGTGAACAGTTCCAGAATCGTGCACCCATATCTAAGCATTGGTCTGATACGGGAAGGTAACATTTGTTTGCGACATATAAACTTTTCCCCATTTTGAGATACTGAGCCCATGATCTTTTTTACTGGGTTTTATGAAACAAATGAACAGAAAGTATTGCACAAATTGGAAGTGGATAGAAAAGGATATGTTGTTTTTGAAATGTTCCACAAAAACGAAAAGATGGAATGATTTGTATTCAGGGCTGCATGGAGTTGCAGTTGTTGGCTTCAATTCTTTTGCAGCAAGAGGATCCTGACTTTAAATCCTGGCCTAAGGTCTGCAGGACTTTTCCATCTTTTCCCCATGTACATGTGGTTCTCTCTGGGTACTCCAGCTTCCTGCCCACAGGCTAAAAATATGACTTCTCGCTCCAAATTGCCCTTATGTATGAGTGCGTGAGTGCATTGTTGTTTGTCCTGCATGTCGCTGTGATGACCTGTGATAGACTGTCAAACTGTTCGTGCTGCACTCTGTGTCTTGTCCTATAACCACCGCAGATAGGCACCAGCACCACTTATCCGTGCGAGGATTAGTGACTTTAGACACTGGACAGATGGATTTGTGCTCACATTCCTGAGTTAATACTTTAGAAATCTACTTTTTTCTGCCATGATAGTATTAAGTTTATGAGATCTGGGGTATCTCTCACATTGTTGCACTTGTACAGCAGTTTTGCCTCGTCTCAATGGCAGAATAACTTAAGCTCAGTCACACTGGGTGAGGTTTACTGAAATTAACAAGCATTTTAAACCGCTTTTGTAGGTTGTTTAATGTCTTTTGTCAATAAATTCTTGTAAAATGTATTTATGGATACTTGATTCTACTTTGTTTTTGTAATTTTAACTGTCTCGCTACATTTCCAACTTATTTCCTTTCAAAAAATACCTTACAGTACAATTTAAAGCTTTGGATAGTCTAAATTGCCGAGAAGAAAAACGCAGTCCAAAATCTTTTTGAAGCTAAAATCAATGTTTCATTGTGGGGATGGGATTAGGGTTAGCTTTCCAAGAACAAAGTGAACAGCTGTCTCTGTAGATGTGCTCGGTAGAGCCATACCTTGAAAAGATTTCAGCCTATTATTGCCATAGAAACTGATTCTGCAAATTAATGATCAATTGACCATGAGTAGAAATGCAACACATTTTTCTTCTTTAAAAGAAATATAAAATTTTTTCTCTTAAACTTTGAAATTATGCGTCACTTTATGTTGTTCTTCCTCATGTAAATGAATATTACAAAATGCGGAAAAATCTATTTTCTCCTAGGTAATGTAGATAGACGATACGATTTGAAAAGTGACATCACTTGGTTGCTGCAATGTTGTACAGCTTGTAGTTTGGTCGGATTTTGCTTTTTCTAATAAAAGTTTTTATTATTTACATTCTTTTGTCATCATTTTGCAATGTTAACATACACACCATACATCAAATTGCAGATTGCGATGTAAAGCCTACTTTGTAAATTCTAAAAGTAAAAAACAAAAGTACACTTTGGATTTTCTACTTTCATATACTGCTGTTGCGAATGAAGACCACTATTCTTGGTTCTACTTTTTTGTTGTCTGATAACCAACGCTTCCTGGAATAGCCTTCAAACAATCTGTTTCTCATCTTCGCCTTCAAGTTAAGCTGCTGGTGCAGTTCCCCGTCATTAAACGTGATGAGCTGGATGAGATTTCGCTCTTGTCTTTTTGCAGCAGAATCGCACGAGGAGAGAAACACACATTTCTTCCAAATGGGCACATGGGCCAAAACACAAAAACACTTTTTAAAATCTAAATAGATAACTATATGCACTAGGATGGCTTTTTTTTTGTCTTTTTGGTTTTTTTTTAAAGCAGCCATCAAAGTGGATACATTTCAGGACAGAATTTTCTGAGTTAGCAGACATCTGCTGCATGTCTGTCTGTAATTGACTCGTGATTGAACAAGCAGAGGACATTTTATCACCCTGTCTTCTCTTCAGGCAGACAGATGACATCTCCTCCAACACCTTCACCCACACCTCTCCGGATCTTCTCTGTTGGCTTCGTATTACAGCTTCTATTGTGTTCACCTCCTCTCCACAGCTCCTTCGCTGTTGGTTCTCCTCCATGTCACACCCATTTCCCGCTATTTATAATCTGCTCTCCTCAGCTCTTTTTGCAGGTCTCTCCAGTCTTTTGTTCCCTCCCTTTTGTAAGTCTCCTTTCTGTTAGTTTCTTTCTAGCTCTCCATCACCTAGCAACTTTTCCTGCGCTCCACTTCAGCTTCAAGTCTAACAAGATATTTATCCAACTGCATTTTGCTGACTTTTTATGGGGATCTCACGACAAAAACTTATCTAAATTTATAAATCAAAGCTGATAATCTGGTTATTAGAAAATCTTATTGTGCTATTTTTTTTTTCCATAGCTCATTACTTCACAGGCAGATAGCAGAAATAAACTAATTAGCAACATTAAAGTTGGGGAAAAAAAGCATTTCCACACAACAAATTTGAATAAATTCACAACGCCCAAAAATTACACGCACCTCAAAAAATATCAAATGTGGACGTTTTAAAACACACAATTTATTATTGTGCTTGAAACTTTTGTGACACTAATTATAAAGATTGGTGTAGCAGTTTTTGAACCATCTTAGTTCTGTTTTCCCTGATTGCTTTCCACAGTTGACACTAGAGGCTCACAGCTCATTTTACTAGCCCAGCAGGAAGTCCTACAACCCCATTACACATAAGAAAGAAACGGAATGTGTTTTCATAATTTAAGAAAGGCAGTTTGAGCAAGGAACCCTTTTAATGTAATAATAATAATAAAAAAAACTTTCACTTTTATTGGTAGAAAGAAGCATTTTACTCCAATTTATAAACAAAAAAACAATGCCAAAGTAAGTATGGTTGCCACTCCTCAACCTTTCCTTCATTGCTGAGGTACTGATGTTGTTTCACAGTTTTGCGGCTATGGATGTCTTTAAATGATCTGTTTGAAGTAATCATCAGCTCGACTCCTATAACCGGAATATGGAGGGTGCAGTGTATGTTTTCATTTTCTTTTTTGCTGTATGATATGTAGGGGCTATGCTGATTTTCTGATTGTGCCATGCAGGGATGAGTTCAGGTCACAGAATGTGAAGAATATGAATCAGTTTTTTTGCAAAATAAATATATAAATATCAGGAGGGATGAGAGTTCCTCACCCCATTCTCCTCCTCTAACAGCTGGGGTTTTGTCCAACTCACATTACAATATCTATCTCAGGTGATCACAGCTATATTGTTACAACAATTCTGAAATGTAAAAAGTTTGTCTTTTTCAGAAAAAAAAAGAAGTCACTATTAGAAAAAAGTCCAATGTAGAACCATGTACAAGCAATCAGTACTATCCATCCATCCATTTTTTTAAACCTACTTAATCTTGTTCACACTCAGCAGTGCTGGGGTCATTCTAAGGGTGAAAGACGGAGTAAAGCCCGAGTTGTCAATATATAACAGGGTTAAAATATTTTAGGTTCCATGTTCCCTTAATGTCTTTTACCTCTTTAAAAACAAATTACAGCAAAATTACTATGGAAGGTCAAGGGATATTAAGATAATATATTAGCAGATCAATAAAAATTATCATTATAAAAGAAAATGAGGGTTTTGCTCCATTGTATAAGAATTATAATAGTGAAGCAGTTCAGGCTTGGCATAAAAGTGTGAGGTTTCAGCCAGGCTCTGGGTCTGAAAACGTAGAATATTTATGTCAAACTTTATAGCCTAAGGCTAATGGCTGGCTGTATAACATTTCACCAGAACATGTTTTAAATTGTCTGACTCTTTTTTTCATTGGAAACACCTCTTATATTGCAATCTGAAAACGGAAATAGGAGATTTATAAACAACATATTGTGTCACTTTAGTGTATTAGACACTTCTTGCAAAATAGATTCGCAGGTAAAAGAAAAAAGAAAGATTAAATCGGGATGCAGTTTTTTCATCTGGGCCATGCAGTTAAGTTAAAAATCTTATATTGGGTTCTATTCTTAGTTTTTAAACTTCTAATACACATGGGACACAATTAAAAGTTGATTCTTTGTGCAGTTTTTCTTTTTTTGTTTCTTCCATTTCTTCCATATTAAAATATTCTGAAAAGCTTACACTGGAATCCTTTAGAAACCTTAAATATTTATGTGTAAGCAAACGCATTATTTTCTTAATTTCAGGTAGACATGGGCTGGTATGCTGTTTTGTACTGATTTAAAAAAAAGTTACATTAATATGAGTGAAGGGTGGCAATCCCTTAGGTTCCCAGTAGAGGTTTGTTCTCATCTCAGAAATATTTTCAATCATCAACATTTGTCTTTCTTATAAACCCAGAAAAAGCATCAGAGTTTTCTTCCAGCTGTGGGGTAGGGTGGAGTGCTGCAATACTTTATGCTCCATACAAGCAGAGTACTATAAAATCGACAAGTTCTTTATTTTCACATTTCTCTGACAGTTTTACAATTAACTGTATTTATACTCTAAACATACTAAACCGAAGGCAACCGTGGTGAAATGTTTATAACCGAACACGCTTTCAGAAATTAACAGCGTAATTCACCGCTGCACCTCGGCACGGCGGGTGGTGTTATTCCGAGGTGTTCGAGTTGCGTGCGAAGGGTCTCACAGGTCAGGACCGCCACCATATAATTTCTGCCACGTCTTTTCAGCTCATCTTCAACACGTTCCCCACGGCCCCTTCTTTTTGTGCTACTCTCTCTTTTCCTGAAGCAAAACTTTGTTGAGTGCTTCGCATTAAAGTGACAGACCCTAATAGAATAAATGAGGCGTCTATTTTTACCTGGCTTCTGGCAGGATGATTGCTACACCACACACCGTCGCGCAAAGCTGTGCAGGAGGTTGGTTAAGAGCTGACACCTGGCTCAGTGGGAAGGGCACTGAGGGGGAGGAAGGAGGCCATGCTGACTTAGTTAATGTAAGTACGGAGTACAACAACAAAACTGGGAGCTTCAACTCTGAGAGGCAATGCTGACTGCTCTGTTTACTTCAAAGTTTTTTTTTTCTTTTATTTTCTCTGACATTTAACAATTAGGCAAACTTTATAATGTCACTTTCTGCTCGTGAGAAATGCTCCAGTTTAAACTGCTGCTGGAGAGTTCTGACATATCTCCAAAGTATTTGGAGGCAAGCGTGGTCTCTGCAAATGTTCAACGGCAAGCCAATCAGTAAGCATGAGAAGAGGCAAAGTAAATTAGGCTAATCATATTCACATCCAAGGAGTTTGGAAAACTGAGTTGCACTATTAAGTGCTACTTTCAAGAAGTCCGCAGACGTTTGTCGGTAGACTTTTATCTACCCACATAACCCTTAATGACTGGTTTCTATTTTACAAGTGAGAAAATTACACTTTCAAAACTTTAAGTAGTATGCCTATTATCACCCTGATACTTATTTGCCTTTATTTTCAATAGTGTAGGACGACACAATTAAAAAGGCAAAAATCTGTCTTATTTCACATATAGCAGTTATACATTAAATTAAATGTTTATACTTTCAAAGAGAAAAAGAATACGTAGAAGGTATACATCTATATATGTGCAACTACTATTGTTGAAATAAAAGTGAGATATGTTAGAATACTGTAAATACCCATATTTTTATTTTACTGCACATATATAGTCTGGACTGTGTCTCATTTGGTTCATCAAAGAGAGACGACCCGAAGGAAACAAGAACATGACCTCTTGGCAAAACTAAAGCATTGGATTCCACACTCTTGATCCCAATAAAATTCACTATTTGAAACAAGACTCCAACAAAAGCAACAAAACATCAGCATTGCACTTTTCCCCTTCTGCTGAACTTTCCTTTTAATCAAATAATTTGGAAATGTGTTTGTTGCTTGTGAAACTAGGAATCACTTTTCCATATTATCTGTGAATTCCACTCAGTCATTCTTTTTTCCCCATCATGTTTCACAGCCCCACTACTGAACGCCTGCAGACAGGAGGAAACAAGTGGGTCAGTTGTCTAAGGTGGCCGAGAGCTTGGCCCCTTCATCCATGAAATTACGAGTATTTTTTTAAAGCCCTGTTTGTAAAGAAAAACAGAGATTTGCATGTTTAAGTGAGAAATCTTTTTCTACCTAATTGTGCTTGCAGTAGTGGGGAACAGCGCTCCCCTAACAAACACAAAATGGTTCGGCTGTTGCTACAACTTCTGACTAAGTTCATTGAGCAGCTCTTGTAAAGTATAAAATGCTCCGTGAGCTGCAGGCAGAAAGAGGAAAACATGCAGCCTCAATCTGTCCCTCTGCTCTGGATCAGGCAGATGCTCCATCACATTGATATAAACAAACAGTATCAGGTCTGTCACCTGAGGAACATCCCTCAAACCGCAGGCACAACTTACCTCTGGCTCGCACTCCGATCCACTGTCACCTATACAGCGGCTGCCCTGTTGTCTCTCCTGTCCTATCTGTGCCCTCTGCTGTAATAGAGCTAATAAAATTTGCACTTTCTGTCAGGCAAGTGTGCATTTGCGATCGGAAGTTATAACTAGACCAGATCTGACAGGAAAATTTTGGGAGCCTGGGAAACAATGTTGGCTGCACTGTTTCCTAAGTTGCTCCGGATTGACATTCCTAGCAGGCGAGTTCTCACTGCTCCACTTGTGATCTGGACCTGTGGCTCAAGGTGGACAGTGGTGAATAAAACGGAAATACGGCTGCAGAGCCTCGACTGCTGAATCAAGAATCGGCTTATGGCATTAGGAACTCAAATCCAAACATGTCACTCAAGCAGAAGCCTAAAATATCAATGATTTGGACTGCAGCATGTAAAGCCAAAACTACCGCAATTCAGTAATTTAAAAACTCCCCAAACCTATACTTACATATGAGAAAGTTTTAATAAAGCTGTAAGTTAAACTACTTACTAACTTTAGTGAAACAAAGCAGTAATTTACATTATTTCAGATTCTTGTTCTGTAGCACAAGAATGAAGAAAATTGTTTTCTTTCATTTTTTAAATACATTATGTTTTTCCTGTTTTATTGATCATGCTGCCTGACACGTAATGATGTATAGGGGAATCAGAACAACAACCTGGATAATTCTGGGTCATCAGAAAACAAGGCAGGGTTTTGATGAGAACGACGTAGTCTCCAAAAGTAACAAAGAACTTTCCGAACAGATTACAATAACTGAACCTCTAAACAGGAGCTGCCTACAACAAAAACAACTTTCACATCAATCGCAGTTTCTCAATGTAATAAATTATCAAAACATGTAGGGAGCAGCAGCGGCTTTCATGCTATTCCTGTCTGATCTTTGGCGTGGTAATTGAGGTCATGTGTCTGACAATAGGAAACTTACATCAAACCCCAGAGCAAAGAACAAAGTGCTATTAATCACCAGGACAAGGCATCATGACCAAAAGTAGACGAGTGCTACACACACACACACACGCACCCGCACTGCCTGACCGTGGTTAATGAGCTATGGCCGTGTCTACACAAACATGACTTCTACAGGAATTTTAGTGTGTGGTTTTCCGGTGCGTCGTTTTTCGGTTTATGGCTCATTAGGAAACAACAGATTTAAATCTTTATTTAAATTTACAGAATACAGTTTGTTTGGTTTTATTTGGCCCCTCACCAACCAATCTCCAACACATCGACTAAGTCATACACCATTGTTATTTCTTGCAAATGTTATTTTTAACCATAAATTTGAAATTATTTGATGTTGACAACTTCAGGTTAAATACATACATGGTTCAAAGTTGGAAAATCCTCTTTTTCTTGTTATGTTGAAACAGAAAATTGACAAGCAGGCCCACTCCAAGAAGGTACTGGTCACATCAGTGACCCAATCAGAAAAGAATCAGACAAAGATCAGCCTGGCTTCCCCCTGAATATGGAGGCAGGAAGCTGCAGTCAGGCACATCTTGTATTTGGAGCAAAGGCTGGGGACATGGATCATCAAACTCTCCTCTGAGCTCATTACTCCCTGCAAAAGGGCAAGATATTTCCAAGATGCGGAGAAGAGATTAAGAAGGATGAGTCTGATTTCAAGTTTTTGCCAATGGAATCAATTTTCCTCAAAACAGACGGTTCTTAGCCAAGCTGAAGCACTTATCCACTTTGATTAAGCCACTTCGCATCTTCGCAGCTCAGTGTAATCGCTATGCTACTATTTGACAGGACAAAGGGGGGTTTTGACAGATTTCTGCCAAAATCTTAGACAAGCAGACTCGCAGTATCGCATAGACAAAATTTGATGTTTTATGTTCTTTTAACATTTGACCTATTAAGTACAAAAAAATTAAAAACAAATTATTCTTTGTTTATTGGTTTTTTAAAACTTGTTTCACTGAGCAGGTAAGAGCATCAACTTTCAACTTCCCTCAATTCAAAAGGCATTGATTCTCTAAAGAAAACAGCCTCGTAAACAAGTTGCTCCAAACCAGAGTGCTTGTTTTTCAGCTTATGTTTTCTCCTTCACCCACACGTCACAATTCAGAGATCCTAGACAAGTGCATGATATTCAAAACTCAAATTTGAATATACTCCTTTTGTTCTGAAGGAAACTGTGTAGCAACTTCAGCGCCTCTTTGTGTCACAATTTCGGTTCGTACCACAGAGGGATTTACAACAAATGTTTTAACAATGCTTTAACTTCAGTCTAAGTGCTGAATAATGTTATAATTGCAATATAGGCAGGCACATTATTAATGCTGCAAATGACCTTATGAAATGCTATGTTTGTTATTTCCAGTTCTGAATTCACACTTTGACCCCAGCAATTATTTAGCCTGGTGTATTGAACCTCCCTTAGGTGACAGTATTCTACATATTGTAGGTCAAAAGGGGAATTGAACACGATTATTTTTAATCCAATGTCCAATAATTAATGCTCTCATTAATCCCATCATTAATGGTGCTAATTTGTTCAGAAGAATATTAATTCCTGAAGTCAAAGGTAAAGTGTCTCTGTGTAGAACAGACAGCTTGTTGGCAGAGATTACAACTCCTTTTGACAATTGTTTTTTTTTTCTGGAAAAAAAAAATACTTACAGTAAGATTTTATGAGGTTTAGTTGTCAGTTTTGTATGTCCAACCTCATTGTTCAACTGAAGTGACAAGTTATAAGAAGCTAATGCGACTCTGACAAACATAGTTTAGGAATATTTAAGGTTCTTTGAGAATGATAGAGAGAAAACTAAAGTTATATATAACCGAGAAGGGAACTGTATATTTCTGTTTTTACAATTAGTATGGTTATTATTTTTAAACGAGGCTATTAGAAAGGGTAGACTTACTCAATTGTTATTGTGAGCAGTTGAATTTCAGTAGGCAGTTATATAAAGACTCTTTTTAGACAAAGAAAGCTGGAGGAGCAAAAGTGATACAGGACAAATTTATACAACAAGAAAATTGCTGAAATCAATAAGGTGGCTGTACCTGTCTCTGTTCAGAAGTGAGTTAGTGTAAACCAACAGAAGTATGCATCGTATGGCTGACATGTATTCACAAGACAAGAAAAGCTGAGACATTGATTCTGTGATTGGGAAACCCAGTGACTTTTATTATGACTTCTTTAGTTGTGATATTGCAGAAATTACCTCAAAGCAACACTGATCAATGACCACGTTGTGGCAAAACTGTTGTATGTCGCAAACTGTATCTAGAGTAGACAGCACACCACAAAAACATGTTTTGATCATGTCAGATAAAAGAAGTGCTGACAGGCATGGAGCTGTCGCCTACTGAACATAGATAAATCGTTACGTTAAAGGAGCCGCATTTAACAGAACTTCAAGCATTATAGCAGACAAGAAACGTGGACTCTGATCACTAAAGATAAGTTGTGTGCTTGGCTACGAAGTGTGATCAAAACCATAGTTTTTTTTTTGTTTGTTTGCTTTGTCTTTGTAATCTAAAATAGTTGACATACAAAAAACCTTAAATACATTGTTTGGTGGTAAAAGTTTTATGTCATTTAGAAAAGTTCAGTCACACATACGGTGAATATTGAAAGAGTTCTAGAGGTAATATGGTAGCGAAAACCTCCATTACCTAAAGGAGGTGTAGCTGCAAGAATGAAAATATCATGCAACATACAAAGTCAACTCCTCATTCAAAACAAGAGCTCAGCACTAGCTTTTCTCTTCCTTTTGAATCACACATTCCAACACAAACTTCATTGTCCTACCTTTGCTGATGTCCTGGTACTCCAGCCACAGCTGTCTCTGGACTTGTTTGTTGGGGTACCAGATGGTACAGGACTCCTGGAAGCCGTAAACGGCCTCCTGTACATAGTGGTTCCCAAACTCCCTCAGGATCGAGACAAAGTCGCTGCGCTGCGTTGCCCCGTCTAGAGAATGGATGGCAGAGCTGAAAGCTGGAAAGATGGAAAGCAGATGTTCAGCAGCAGTTAATATAGTTACATTTATATTTGGTTTGTACTTATTGAAAATATAGAACTAGGTCAGATTTTGTATTTCAAAATACTGACTAGAATTTCTTTTTTTAATAATGGTAAATCTTACAGACTAAAATGAAAAAAAAAATTTAACAAGTTGAGTAGGACACAGTGTAACAGAAAAATCTGAAACAAAATATCTTGCCACAGATAGTTGGCAGCTATCAAATTTACTTCATTCTGACTTACTATGATAAAGCTAAAGGCATTTAGATCATCAAGGAACTACTCTGTAATGATATCGCCTACTTGAAGAACACCAAAAGACCAGAGGCGTCAAACTCCAGTCCTCAAGGGCCGGTGTCCTGCAACCTTTAGATGTGTCTCTGCTTCCCCACCTGAATAAAAATGATTAGATCATCAGCAAGACTGTGGAGAACTTATCGACACAATGAGGAGGTAAGTAAGCCATTTCATTCCAGTGTTTTGTACCTGTGGCACATCTAAAAACTGCAGTACAGTGGCCCTTGAGGACTGGACTTTGACACCAGTGACAAAGACCATGAAACAGATCTATAAAGACTGCACTTAAACCAACATACCCATCTATCAGCTGTGACTGTGACACAACAACTACAAAATGACAAACAATGGAGCCTTGCAGTGGACAGTGGGGGAACCTAAGGAAGTCACTTGGTGGTGTTTATTTTGCGACTAATATGTGATCGTTGTGGTAGATTAGCTATCACTGCTAACACTGGTGGTTAATTAGCCAATTTAAACACCTAAACACCACTCAGAGTTGGTTTTTAGGTCACCTTTTTAAAATATATTACCTGAACCAAAACACAGGGAATTCCACATCAGATCTACATACCCAGGTCAAAATCAAACTAGAATAACTGAACTACTTCTCTTTCCCTCGCATTTTTTTTCTCTCCATAAAATGTTTTTCTGAACCCGTTATCCAGTTGTTGTAGAGTTGACAAGTAGCAAAGCACTGTGTTCCTTTTTTATTCATACATCAGATAAAGATAAAGATTTAGCGTGTTAAATTTATAACTTAACAGCTAAAACCATTGGTAGTCATCGTCAGCTATTAGCTATTTTCCCCTTCAGCAGCGAGATGGGGGCGGGGTCTTCCACACTACAACGGATCCATAGATAATAAAAAGGTGGATCTGAAGAAAGGCTTTCATTTTCTTTAATGCTGTTTGGCAAATGAAAAAAAATGAGTCAAATAATTACTTGATTTTATCTAAAGTTTGAATATTCAACATCTTTCAATACTCAGTTGCTCCTAATACAGGTAAACGGATAAAGACTGTTCATAGACATGAGCAACAGATTTTTTTGTAACGCCAAGTACGTATTCTTTTGATGTCATTAAATGAGAGCTGAATTTTCCCATTTAATCCAGTTTGTCTCAGTTCAGCAACTGCAAAGGGGTATTTATTATCAGAGCGGTGATGTGGAAGCTGATGTCAGGTGTTTGACACCAAGCGTCTTACACGGATTTAAGTGGACATCTGAGTCATCTGCTTACTATTCATGAACTCTTTCAACCAAAGAGTGAGGATTATCCACAGTGTCCACTCATGTATATGGGCAAGCTTGGGTTCACATTTAGAAGAAGACGAAAAAGTAAGTAAAATGTCATACATTTAAATCTGTTCAAAGCTGAAGCAGTTTCAGAGGCACTCTGTATATCACAACCTGATTTTGGAACATGTATCCAAATCTTTAAAACATATATAATACATATATTTCATTCACTCTCACACAAAATATAAATCAAACGAAATGGATCTGGTCCAATGCAAGTTCAGATTTTTTCATCTAGCTGTAGAATAATAAAGTTTTTAAGAGGACACAAGAAATTTAATCTGTGGCAGTAAGATTATTTTTTGCACTTGACTCTCATCACTTTTCTGTATTAGTTCTCTCCTGGGCTAGAGCTAATAGCTAATTGTCAACTACATAAACAGCTTCAGTTTCTCAAATTTAGTTTGACTTTATCTGAGTTAGGCATCTATATTACTAAAAGCCATTTTAGCTCAAAACTTTTGAAGCTAAAGAATAAAGTAATTTTATTTTCTATAAAAAATGTTAGAAGATAGAGGCAGACACCTTAACTTCTTCTTATCAAATCAAATATAACTTTCACATGTTGATTCCATAAATGTATTTTGAAGAAAAATAAAAAAGAACTGAAGTTTCTTTTTTATAACTTAAAGAAAAACTTTAATAATAAAATTAGATGACCATATTCATAATCTTTAGATTCTTATTATGATTAAAGCAAACTATTTTATATGGACTTTGAGGGCCATTTATAGTGTAAGTATGAAAATTGAGATGAAGGACTCAAAGTACAAGTGTTTATTCTTCAACCTTGTAAAACTCAGGATCTTAATTTTCTCGGCTAACAGTCTTTGAGACTCTTCTTCATCATCACCTTCCTCCACAATTGGACCTGTGCGCTCTCCTTCGCTCTTCTCTCCACTTCACAGGCTCCAGTTCTCATCGCTCAGCACTTCCAAGCTGTAAATGCCTTCATTGCTCCATATCTATTGTATCAATGCAGCTTTAAAAAACGTCTCTTGTCTCCTGGGAGTGCCTTGCATGTGGGTCAGAAAACTAACAAAAATTATGACCCAGTTTGGTAAAGTATACATATATATTCGAATGAGATACCAACTCATCAACTTGAAAGTCTGTATCTGGTGCTAAAAGTTATCAAAATGTTTGAGTTCCATTATGAATATGGATGTGGTTAATAAGCATTGACTAGTTAATAATATCGATATGTACAAGTGCTTTAAAAAGTAGCATCTTTTTAACTGCTTTTCAAGAGCTTTTGCTGAAATGGATACACAAGAGCCAGATTGTTAGAAGATTATTTTGGTTATGAATTACAAAGTATTTTCACTCCCCCATCAATTGTCCAGTTTGCTGGACAACTGAATAAAAGAGTGTAAGCAGTTTATTCCTGCTTAAAGGAAAGAGAAAAGCATATGATTTTGAATATTTCTAGGGTAAAAATTAAAGTTGCACCACAGATGAATCTTACAAAGCTAACAGCAACCGGCAAACTACAAGCAGCACATATGTTAAGCTCTACCCAAGCAGATAGCCCGACTAATTAAACAGCAAACTTAAGCCTCTTATACCCCCCGAGTTGCTCTCTAGAGAACAAAATGGCAAAATAAGGATGACATTCCGAGCAGTAAAGACAGTAAGCACTAATTCTGTGTAAGTTCAGAACAATATTTAATGTAAAGAGTCAACAAAACATTCTAATTTTAACAACATTACTTTATCAATAGTAGAAATATTTAATGCTCTTGCCACTTCAAATGAAAACATCTAAATTTATTGTTTCTGTCTTAATATGTTTCAAAACTTATTTTATTGTAAAACAGTCTTTTTTTCAAGGTGTTCATACTACGAGAATCTACCTTCACATACGTAAGGGCTAGAAACAACATTCTGACTTCTTCCTAAGGATCTCAAGATATTTTTTTCCACAAATAAGAATTGAACACCATAACAATCTTCATGTACTTTCAAAGTCATTCCTTTACCAACCTAAACGTGATTTGGTTTACATCACTTTATCCCTGCCCACTGAAAACAGGATATCACATGTTCTAAGAGGTTCTTCTTCTTTGACTTCTTTGATTCATGTCAGGTTGAAACCGTAATGACAGTTTGAGGTCATGTAATCCTGACCTTACAGAATCCTAACATTTCTAATCTCCCTACACCAAACTGGACAATGGTGTAGCTCAGTGTCTCCTAACCTTGGACCTCCAGGGTTAGGAAAAGTGTCCTGCATGCTCTGCATGTTTGACCCACTTTACTACAGTTCGAGAAAAGCCCGTTAATCTGCCATCAATAGATATCAGGTGGGCTTAAACAAGAAATCATTTAAATTATGCGGGGAAATGTACCTTCAGGACCAGGGTAGGAAAAAAACAAAAAAACAAAAAAAAAAACAGGTTCAGCTCCCAGACATATTGCCCAATATTGAACCTAGTTTATATTGTAGAAACAAAATTAGTTTGAAAATGAAAGCAAAAGCAGGGTAAAGCGCTGATTGATTTCATTTGAATGCATATGAACTAATTGCAAAAGAACTAATCAAGAAATGTGTGTTTTCAGAAGCTAAGAGTGTGCTATTATCTGATTAGAGATGAGTGAACTCAACTGGGGGCTGGAACAAGGACATAAAAGGCATGTGAAGATATGTTTCAAATGCTACATTGATCAGACTATAACAGAACATCCATATGCTCGGTGAAATTCTTGCTCAGCAAATATTGGAAAGCAAAACTGCAATAGCAGTTTATCATTGTGATTTTCAGGGGAAGCAGTATTAATATCTCACAGCTCACGCTTCACTCGCTCTAACTTCTCCTCCGAAATTAAATTAGGAGGCTGCTGAAGTGAGAGACAGAGAGCATAGTGAGGATGAGAGATGGGGCCTTTGCTATCAGATGTAAAAATCAGTAGGCTCACCCCTCCAGTGCCTGTTGAAATATGATGAGCTAAAGTGGGAAATGGGACTTAAAAGAGGAAGAAAGGATGGAGGCTTTTGAGTCGCTTCTGAGGGAAGAGAAAATAGAAAGTGTATCCTCAGCAGACATCACAGCCACTTTCAAACCAGAGCAACACCCCTGGAAATGCATTAGAGGTGTCATGGCTGCATTTATAGGGGAGTGGCTGCTCTCATCAGCTGAGAAACTATTTATGAGGGATTTCAGAAAAATACATTAAACTTCTGGAAAATTAAGATTAGTGAAAGATATTTACAGTCAGTCTGAATGACTGACTGAAATATTTCAAAAGATCATATATCATCACAAGTCGTCATTGTTTTTCTTCATACAAGTTTAGCAGAAAGAGATGTGTAAGAAAATGGTCATCCTTGACATTTCAGCTGTAAAAATAACTTACTAAACTAGTTTACTAAATGCCAGTCATAGTGACCATCTTTAGTGATGGGATGCTTCGATCTTACAGAGGAAAAAACTTTAAAATACATGGCTGGTTAACTTTTAACTGAACTTTTCTTACACCTATGTGAAATGCACAAACTACTACAAATCTTTGGTTCTCTGATACCAGGTGGATTTTTAAGTCAACCAGGCTGACTCGTTTTTGATGAGTGAATGGCCACTGATCGCACGTCTTCTGTTTTGTGACATGAAACAAGAAAATACCGATGACTATACTGCATTTATTTAAAAGAAGAGTTCATTTAAGGAAAGAGCTGAACCTATAGAAAGGTAAATCCAGAGCAAAACCACATTGATTGTTTGTGCTTTTCTTTATAGAGAGACACACTGCATAATCAAAGCAGCGGGGAAGTGCAAAGGGAAACTTGAATAAAGAAGATAAACTTCAGTGTACTGTGGGAAATCGCTTTAATGCCAGTAATGACAGCTGATCTGGAAAAAGAAAGTCTTTAAGGATGAATTTATTTTTGACACAGGAGATGGCAAGTCCCATCCCACTTTAATCATCACTCATCCCAGTCTGACACTTCCACAGCTCTCCTCTATTATACAGTGTATAAAGCTCTTTGAAGCACCCATTTCCCCAGGCACAGCCTGTTGTGTGTTTCTATTTGCTTTTCTTGTGAGGCAATAACCTTACTTTTAAACTTTAGCACCCCATTACCAAGCCCCGGGTTCAGCGCATCATAAAAAGTACCTTTTTAATGTGAATCTTTGTTATTCAGAGCAGGCTTCCTCAGAGAAATACCATGTTTATGTGGTTTAATTTTCATTTTGGTTAGACACATTACTCTTTTGCCTCTAGACAAGTCAGATATTAAAAGGTATTAAGACTTATTACACAGTCAGGTAAGGAGCTGCAAATGTAGCTGCAAGCTGCATGAAAAAACGAATGATGTGCTTGCAGCTTCATGTCCCTCTTGTTTGAGCGTGCTCAATGAGAATATTGTGCTTTTCTTTTACACTGACGCATACAGTATTTTCTTTTATTCACATACATTTACCCAGCAGCCTGTTTCCACAATAACTGTGATAAGTGATTTCACAGCGACACTGAATATTTAGGGCCAAATCAAGGCTAAGAAATGTTTAAATGGTGTAAACTGTGACCACGTATTTTATCGCTGTGTATTATAATTATGTTGCTCAGAACAGGTGTTGTAATAGTTTGCTGGACCTACATTTAGATCTCAAGAGTTTATATGCATTTTTTACATTTAGCTGTGATGAATTCTTTTTAAAAACAGACAAAAAATGCCATGTAGGATCAAAAGAAAGTAGTGTATGAGTTACATCATCAAAATGAAAAATGAAAGAGCCAGACTTTTGTGTTAAGTGGCTAACCTTGACATGGCTTTTTAATTATGTGTTCAATAATATATAACTGTATTTGGTTTTGCGCAGATTGAAGAACATTTTCCTTTGGCATAAAAGTACAGCAATAACATTTATGTTATTTCCTCCATCTCATTCTGCCTTTAAATGTATTACAGTATTTAGACACTATGAATAAACAAAATCCTATCATCACCTTTAGGTCCATTTTAAACTGTAGCACATGCAATTTGATCTCCATCTAAAATCAATGGCAAGATTTTAATTTAAATCGATACTGTCTTAATGGTACAGTAGCAACCCAATGTAATGGTAGTTAATGTCATGCTGCTCTATCCAAATGATCTGTCCATACCAACAGCGAGTTCCCCCCCTCAGCATGCCAAACGCATGCTATATAATTATACAGAATATATAGCGTGCAACACACTCATAAATTGTAGATAGAGCATTGCAGATTCATGATTTATGGATGACAGAACTTAATGTTACGTAAAATATTATTTTCTCAATCTCAGAATCGTCACCTACATGGCAAAAATAAACAGTGTGACATGAGCTTAGTAATAACCAAACTGAGTGATCTACCTTGAGACAGGACCCACTGGTTGAGTTTGACATGGTACAACACAGAGCGCAGACTCCAATGCTGGACAAGGGGATAGCCAGACACCTCACTGTAGTTCACCATACCTGCAGGATTTGAAAAAAGAACAACAGAGAACAAACATTAACATGGATACAGTTCCCTTAGAGGTATACTGCTGCAGGCTTTAAGGTGGTGTTCTTCCCCATGAGTAAATTCAGCCGGTGGGGAAGCGGGGGGAATAATCTCCAAACCTCCAGCTCAGAATTAATGTTTTATTTTCTGCTTGGTAGCAGTGGTGGAGGTTGCAGACTTCAGTGTTAGATCAAAGGTTGGACCCACATTTTATGTTTACTTCACAAGATGACATGAGACATAAACACGCAGTAACTTAAAAGTTAGATCAAAGGCGAATGCCATCAGGAGTTGAACTCAAGAAACAAAAATGTATAAGATTATAGTAAAATCTATTAAGAAATAAAGATGCAGACGACTGATTAGACAATGTTGTAATGTTAGATATAAATGAAAGATCAATGTATTAATGCACATAAACTGACTTGCAAAAACAGTCGTACCCTTTGAACTTTTTCCAATTTTGTCAATTTAGAACCATAAACTTCAATTTTATTGGGATTTTGAGCTTTCAAATAATTTTATGTTTAATCCTTTCCATTTCTTTAATGACCAGATTTCTTGTTGCAGTGCTTTGCACGTTGATCAAAATTGTGAAATTTAGGCTTTACCTGATCTTATACTTTCTACCACGGTTGCCCCTACGGGTAGTGGTAATCTGCAAAATTAACTTCTCATAACTTTGTTTCAACAGTGACTTTATTCTTGCAAATGTTCCATAAAATCTGTGCTTTCCTGATCGTTTTTCTATCAACAGATCA
This sequence comes from Poeciliopsis prolifica, assembly GCF_027474105.1. Lineage (NCBI taxonomy): Eukaryota > Metazoa > Chordata > Actinopteri > Cyprinodontiformes > Poeciliidae > Poeciliopsis > Poeciliopsis prolifica. The sequence continues at coordinate 7,164,543 of NW_026562383.1, forward strand.
CTCCTGAGCTACAGCTCCTGTGTCAGCATGGTTCTCTTGGCTGAATAATCTCTGTAAGTTTATCTAGAAAGCCACATGTTTGTAGTGTAAAAAAAAAAAAAAGTGTAAAAATAGAGCAGCAGTGCGTGAGGCATCTCTTACAGTTATCATTCCACAAATAATCTGGCTTTTAAATTTTCATCTTACTGCACTGGAGGATCTTCATTAAATCCCATCTGGGGTTTGGCTTTCAATTCATTGTTTTTCATCTTTAGTGTTATTGTTTTTGTAGCGTCCCCACGAAGAGAAAAGTCTGAAAAGTCTAAAACTGAGATTGCATTACCCGGTCTGAATAAAACAGCAGACAGCAAAAATTAATGATCCATAATCGTGTGGAGGCGTTGGCAGCATAAGAGCTGCTGCACATAACTCTGATGAGATGGTAAAGACCAAAATAAAGCAAAATGAGCAAAAGCATGGATATATTCTCCTGCAAGCTATGTACATTTTAAAGGGTGAGTTGTAGCCTTTTTTGATGCGTTGCTTCAAATTAAAATTTCACATGATCCGGAACAGTACAAAAATATATCATTTTTAGGTCATTGTCAACAAAATTTTATTATAATTCAGACATACTGCTATACTTACTTTTAAAAAGGTTAGGACAGGCTTCTCCACAATAATCAAGGATGCAGCAGCAGCCAAATCAACAAAGAAATACTTGTCTTTTCCAGCAGCCATTGTGCAACCCATACAGTCATACAACCAACTGACCAACTGATTGTCATGTCATCATAAGTCCAGACACCAAAAACCATTAACCTATTGCCAGAAAATGGCTGGATGGTTTTCCCAGAAGCAATAAAGACGCAAATGAAAGTGCAAAAATAGGCCAAAAAGTGAATTTTGTATCATAGTTCCCCTTTAGCTTCAGTAAATATTTCAGGATGTGTAAAAAATTTAAAAGCTTATTTAAATATTGTAAAGGGCTCACTGTACTGTGGATACTAAATTTACAAAGAATAAAAACACCTCACAACACTCGGAAATAGCGTTATCTTATATTTCGTGTTGCCTTTACACAGTGTTCTTTTACAGCCCTATATATTATTTGTATTGATTTGGTCTTATTTTACAATATTTTCCCTGCTGAAATCAATAATGCCTATCTCATCAGCGCAAAGAAGCCACCCATGTAAAAATGTTTTTCACTTTGATGCACTTCTCAATCTTCAAATATTGTACACGCTTTGTGCCACTTTGACCAACAACCTTATGAAATAAAAGTCAACGGCATATGAAACACATCCCACAATGCCACACAGCAGAAACAGGAGCAGAAGGGAACTAAGAGTCTTTGATGACAAATAATTCAAAGCAAATACATAGAACACAGACCCTTACCAAACATTAAGAGTAGTTATTATAAAATACCAAACTTGTGGAGAATGCTGAAAATGTATTTAAATATATATATAAATATAGATATATTTCAATGCAACATTTATTGTATGGCTTAGCGAATAATGATGCTGTCAGCTGCAGGAACAGGCCCTTAACATCACTTTTATCAAACCATAAGCACAGCAGCAGAGTATAAATCATGTAGTCTCCCATGGCAACTGACAGCCGTGTCATGCTGCAGCAGTGGGATTACGGCCATATATCACTCTGACTGCCCCCACCGTGTTCACAACCACATCCAGAAGGGATCTGAATGATGCTGGTGGTGGAGACAGCCATCCTCCAACCACAGAGACGAAAGAAGGGAAGGGGAAAATAGATGAAAGGAAGCAAAAGATAAGAACTTTGTGTGTATGTGCATTTTAGAGATCTTTTTTTTTTTCCTGGGTGTGTGTGAGTGAGATAAATTGATGTGTGAGGCATACTGAAAAGCAGAGCTTTAAAGGTACATGGGACATGTGAAAAATTGAGAAAGAAATGAATGATGATGAATAAAGAAAGGAAGATGTTTGCCATTTCCAGTGATGGGTGGTGGTTTGTGCACATGGCACAAAAATGAAGATGCATCAGTTGCCAGCAGAATGAGAAAGGAAGTATTAATGTTTATTTTAATATATATATATATATATATATATATATATATATATACATACATAAACTTTTTCATCTTTCTGTCCATTTATTCAGCACATTTAATTTCCCAAAATTAATACTTTTAATAATTTTGTATGATGAATTGAAGCATTGCAAAATTGTGATTGTTTAGTTGTTTCCAACACTGAATTACCTCAACAATGTTAAAAGTTCAAATCTTACCCTGGGGTACTTCTCTGTGGAAACTAATTTCGTCCCACTGTCCAAAAATCTGCGTGTTGGGTTAATTGGTCTCTAATTTCAGTTTAGGTGTAAATGCACGCAAAGGCTGTGTTGAGGGATAGGAGACCTATTTTGCCGACTGGAAATGGGCAGCTGCACTGGTTATGGATATGATGGTATGGATGATGGTAAATATGGTGAAAGTGTTGGACTGTTATCAAGGATTTGCATGTTAAGAAAAAAAGTCAAATGTGCCTAAGTTCACATTTTTTTATATATACTCAAAAGGCTCAGATTGTTTATTTGGTAGTAACTCACAAATTTTTATTTTATTAATGATTGTATTTATTACCTGTATTTGAGACAAACCACATCTAAAAACATAAATATATATTTAGAGAATAACACAATTAATGGCTTACTTTATGGCCTATATTTAAAGACATCTGAGTAGTGGTACATTTTTATTTTTGAAGATGTAAACCTTATTTAGTTTATTTAATCATTTTTTAACAAGATAGAAATAAGGTAAATGGCTTCAGTGGGTCTTGTTAATTTTGGAAAACTACTGACATTGTTTAGAAGTATTTCATTAAAAGAGTTGCAAAATTTTATTTTATATTCCTAATACATCAACTGTGATAGAGATTTTAATGTTAAATTTCTTAAGAGCTTGAGTTTGAACTGCATGACTGAAAGGACCTCATTAGGACGAAAACCTGATATGTAACCATTCAAGAAATGATTGACTCCTGGGGACAAGCTTATAATTACAGAACCAGTTATTAGCACGAAGCTCGGAAAGAGTGTGTAATTATCTCAGACACTTATGTAAAGGTTTAGATTATCGTTCTAAGTCAAATGAAAGTTGGACAAATTCTGTTAACACTGCTGCGGAGGAGCCAGATCCGGTGTGGTTCTCTCTGGAAGACACGCATGCTCCGAACGGACACAAAACAGATGTGAACATACATGGGAAGCGCGAGACAGTTTCTCCGAAACACTGCTCTGAAAATGCAACATTTGGCAGAGGCCTGACACCACCTATGAACTTGATGAATAAGGCTCTAAATGTGATGTTCCTGCATTGTCCTCACCTTCAGGTACATACATTTATCCCCTCTTATGGGAAATGGCTCCCCGGCCTGGTAGATCTATTCACCAGTGTACAGAAAGTGAAAGCACACCACTACATAAGCTTCCCGTCCCCATCTCTTCCACCTTAAGTGAAAATGAATAACAAGCCCCAAACACATACAGTAGCACAGCATATTCTTCTTCTTGCTGAAAGGCCTTGTCTCCCTTTTAGCCCTGGGGTACTCTGCTCTCATTGTCTGACAGAATGATTAATTTGACTGAACTTCACTTTGCAAACATCCCAAGTTCACTTACTCTCCCTGTACAGCTGCTGGCCGAGCTTCAGACAGAAGCAGCGTTTTTAGGGCCGTGTCCTGCGTGACAACTGATTCCTTTTGTCGAAACGCAAGGCGTAGAAATGTCTCATCAAAACTGTGCAAAGAAAATGATAATACGCATCCCGGTTAAACAACATTTTGAAGGAGCAAAAGCACTCCTGATAGAATGTTCACCTTTGTGTAGCCAAAAGCTGAAAACTTGACATGCAGACGCAGGCAAAGCAAATGCTACCAGTGACAAGTCTGAAAAACAAATATTGATTAACAATACAGAAATATCCAGACATTTTCCTTTTAGTTTTCTTTTGTGAATACAAGCTGGTGTGTTATTTCTAGTTTTTCATATTTCTCTTTGTATTCTCTCATAAGCAAATAGACAATTTTCTTTCAGCTTGTCCTTTATTTTCAATTCAGATTGTTTATTAAAATCTATTTTAAATACATTGTACTTAGTCTATTAATATTATTAGAGTAGGAAATTGAAAGTATGAACATAGTATATTTAGAATTGGCCAACATAAACATTAGTAAAGTAAGATTACCAGTTGTGTGGTGAAGCGTTTTGGATCGAATGTCACACTTGGACTTTAGCTGGTATCTGTGGCATTTAAGTTCAGCTCAATATTGTTTGATTAGTTGATTCATTCAGTTGAAATCAGAAACAATTATTACTGATGAAAATGTTTTTTGTGAACACAGTTTTGGTTTCATCCACCTTTCCTTCTCCACCGTAGATGAGGGAGAAACCATAAAGTTCCCAAACATTAAAATTAGTGGTAGCTGGAAGTCCTCCATTTTGTGCTGCCATCACTTGTTAATGGTCCACTTTTTCAGAATGTTGCATTGCACATTTAGTTTCACGCATGTCCACACACATTAGGCCTGTGTTCAGGATTCAAACAACGCTGTATTTGTTTGCAATGTGTACATATTAAGCTGTACTGGATGTTTTTCCTATGAAAATGATGTGCATCATTACAAGTTGAAGAACGTGTCCATTGATGCACTTAAAAGTAAAGAGTTTTCAGATTTCATGCATTTAATAAATAGAGAGGAACTGCTACTGATCAGAGTCAAAAAAATGGAAATGTAGCCAACTGGTTTTTGCATCAACAAAAAAAGTTCTTCATAAAAAAGGGAGTGTGGTCAAAGAACTACTATGGCCTCAAATATCCCTGTTACAAAGGGATTTTTTATTATTTACTGAAATAATGTCCTGAGAGATAGTTTATGTAAAATGAGGACGCTGTAAATCTAAACAATGAGGAAGGTTGGTCTGAGTTTCATCCTCATATTGATGGGACAGAGTGGGTCTTTGCATGCGTACAGTGTAGCAGTTACATAAATCAAAACAAATTCAAATCAATATTTTAGCTCTCTGAGAAGTAAGTCTGCTGGGAAGTGAATCCAGCCTTGAGGATCACAGCTCAGTTCTCAAGTAGAGTTTTTTTCCGTTTTGATCTTGCAGATGTCTGCTATTTGTTTTCATCTGAACCAAAATAGGATTAAGAAAAAAAAAAAGAACAGAACAAAAAAACAGCAAGATGCGGGGAGGATGAATTCCTTCAGTAGTTTGGCACAACTGAATTGTCACATATCTTAGTACTTTAACAATTTTTAGACTTTACTGTGCAATTAGAGAAAAGCCTCGTTCTCAACTTTTCACCAGACTTATAAACCAAGGCTGAATCGAATGAAACCTTGACATATAATCGCTATTCATGGAGTTGCAGTTTAAAATAAAGCATCTGTTAGAAGCAAGAAGTCTCTCAGAAGGAAAACATCAACAGATGTAATGACTTGATGGAAAAATATGACTCAATAATCCCTACATAAAGATCAACAGTGATTGTAATAAACTTTGATCACTTTAGTCTGCCCTTTATTGGTCCAGGTTTGGAGAAAATAATTGCATTTTTAAAAGGTGGAAACATGTTTTGAATAATTAGTTATGGAGATTTATTTTCTGTTTTATAATTATACAAATCAACTCGCTTACATTACCAAATGTTAGCTGATAAGTGTGTCCACTTCAATGAGAAACATTTATGAATCAGAGGGGATCCATTCAACAGTATCAAACATTGCATTATGACACTTACATCTAGGTGGGGATGATGAACAGGACAGCACAGTTTTACATATTAAAGATGACTGTGTGGAAAAAAAATAATCTAAAAAAATAAAGTCAATATTACTTGTGATTTCCACAGGGAGAAAAGAGCGAAAAAAAAAAAAGTCCCACTCTTACTGTGGCTGTTCAAAATAAACTGCTTGGGGAATGTAAATTGAGTTTTCTTGTTAACATTTGTGACTCTGTCCCATTGGGAAGCCGGGCACAGAATACCAGACAAATGCACGGCTTGCCGATTCTTGACAGTGACAACACGGAGGCGACGGAAACCACAGCCTGTCTAAATAGTTCTGTCTGCAGGTTTGGTGGGAAGTGGTTTGTTATTTTAGTCGTTCCCCTCAGAAAAAAGAAAAAGAAAAAAAAAGATTCATGAGAATGAGCTCAGGTAAGAAAGTAATCTTATGGCTCATAGAACTCCATTAACTAGCCACGTCTGTGCTCCATTTCACTCCCGGATAAGTCTGGGAATGAATGATTAACTTAAGAAGAAGAGGGAAGGCAGAAATATGAGGGGTTAACGACGAGGTTTATCTAGTAAACCCATACTTTGATCGAGCAAGGAAACTACCTATGTACCACTGTTCTGATTCCTCTTCTTTTGACAAATGCAATTAAAACAAAAACCACAAACAAAGTAGATCTCTGAAAGATGAACAGTAATTAACAGTTAAGTTTAGGTCACCAGAGATAATCTTTGGATGATTATCCACAAAAAAAAGACCACTAGGGAAAAAAATATATAAATTGAAGGATTTCCTCAATTGCTCATATTTTAAGTAGGGGATGTATCTAGAGGTTTCATAATAATCCTAAAAATAAAAGGGTTATGGGCCGCGGTCAACCAAAGGCCATCGTTTTATTTTTCTGGTTGTGAGTAGAGCACTCATTTTTATATCTCAGTTTCTTGAGGCTAAAGTTTTTTTTCTAGCACTTGAGTTGAACAATAGTAATACAACAAAATTAATATTTTCACTTTATTACATAATTAAGCATGTTCAAAAATAAATTAAGACTCCTTTAGTATATATGAGTTGCTTCTGGCATAGGGCCTAGAAGTAACTCATTTAGATAAAAAATAAAAAATTCTAATACTTTTAAGAACTATAAAAGAAATAGCCTCTACTAATGCCTGAGTGGAACATGCCAATACTGAGAATAGAAATCACACCTTCCAGTCCTCAGATAATGGCAAAATATTCATAATTCAGCTCTAAGTAAGCGTGTCCTCATTTGATCCCAGTCAGTTTTTGAGGGTCGTGATCAAGGTATCTTGTAAATGTTTAAAAACTCAGCCTGCAATAGCTGTTAAGGTCTAATGTTTCACATTTCATCAGCTACATCTCTAGCAAGACACGTTGCCACATTTTGCATGATAAATTTTTTAACAATGTCAGTCTATTTTCTTGTGCATAGCTTGCAAAACCGCTAAATTGTTCAGACATTTTACTTTGTCAATTGAATGTGAGGTTTTCTACATATAATCTGAGTTCATTCCTTTAACCAGTAGGGTTTCCAGTGACACGGCAGCGACTTCCATGATGTTTCACATGTACACACAGAGAGCCGTCCCTGCCGGAAAGGACTGCACAAAAAGCAGGCGAAACGCTGGTCATATTTTAAGATGCCCAAAGTGAAACAATAAGTCTATTAAACATTAAAAAAATGCTTCTGTAAGTTTTGTCCTTATAAAATTAAATAGAACCAAATGGAAAAATCTGCAAAGCAAATTATTGTTAAGCCAGAAAAAAAATATGCAAATATTAGTTCAATACTTCAACATACTGTTTCAGATGTAAACATTATAGATATTTACATCAAGCCAGATATCAGTTTCAGAGCGTTTTTGATGCAACACCAGCAGCCCAAGAGTTAACATGTATTGAAGTAGCATATTAAACCTTTAAATCCTAAACGGGGCACCAGCAATCCAGCCAAATTTGCATTACCGTAATTCTGATACACTTTGTGCTACCTGAAAAATTTCCAATGGTTCCTGTAAGGGGAGACTCCAATATCTGGTTATTACAGTAGCTTCACTCCTGCCGTACCAGGGAGTGAAATTAATCTGTGGGTCACTCTTTATAGATGGTAAATTGCAAAAATAATTAGCTATATATTGGAAGTTCCAGTTGTTACGAATAAATGGGCAAATATATTTACTCACAGGATATTAAAATATCTGCATACAATTAAAATAAGCAAAAATATCCAGGCAGAGATTTTAAATTTAGGACATCAAAGCCCTGCAGAAACATTATGGGCAGGGTCTTCATGATTTTCCTTACATAAAGCTCCCTGTCAGCTGTCGATTTGCAGCATGATTGAAGAGACTGCAGTGAAGATCATGCAACTTTCATTTGAAAAAATTGGCTGCATCCACAACTGGAGCACTCGTGTATTTATGATTGTGCAATGCAACGGAGCAAGCTCTTCTTTTTGTCAGCCTACAGCCAAAGGGGTCCTGTATTTTAAAGCTGTACAATATTTATTCACAAAGGCTTTTCTCCTGAGAACCTTGCTTATAAAAAGCAATGATTACTGTGACTAAGGTGCTCTGATGGGAAAAAAAAAAAACCTGCTTAAGATCTTTGACAGTTGTCTGCTTGTAAAAAGGTCAGTGCATAAATAAATATTCCTTCAGTATATTGAAGGAAAAACAAAGAGGGTGATTCACTCCAGCTGCAGACCGTCCTGATTGCTGGCACCGATGTATAAAAAGCCTTAAGACAAATGTATATTTTATTGCAGGAGCATGTCATTCTCTTAACTTTATTTATTTTTTTTATCTCCCTGTACCATCTTCTTCTCTGTGCATAGCTGCAAGACAGACTTGTCCTAATTTGTCAGAGTTTCAACTGATTTAAATAATTGAATGTTCTAGAAATATTTGTTACTTTAACTTTTTTTTTTTTTGCTTCTGTAGTTTTGTATGTGCATTCGGGTGACAGAAGGCAATTTCTGCTCTGACTTAGAAATAATTTTACTTCTTCATAAGGTTTCTAAATGTATCAAGTTTCTGACCTATTTTTTTTTACAGATGTGTACTAATCTACTACTTTTTTTTTACACATATAGAAAAGTCTACAAAAGTCTACCAAAGATTGGAAAAGAAAACATAATGTAGTGATGTAATGACTGAAATATAAGACTATTATTCACACACCTTTACAAATTCTATTATTAACATGACTTATCTTCATTTATTTTCCAAAGCTGTTTGATTTTATTTGTAAACCCAAACGTTTTACTTTGATAAAACGTTGAAATGCACACATTTACAAGGTGTTATGCATTATTAAGTATCTAAAAGGTAAGTTAAACTTGAACCTGACATCTTAGATTACAAAGTGCCGTCATTTATTCGTCACTGACTGAGCTTCATCGCTCTAAAAAGGAAGAAAATTAAGATGCTTTTTTTCATATACATTGCTTAAAATCCCAGTGGTATAATCCCATTAGAGACTTTTCTATTGATTGTTGAGATGAGTTTAAGTAATTCAGCAATCTTTTGAATTAATAATAAACTAAATTCCGTTTTCTCCAACTGTATTTCTTTGAGTTGTTTGTCTCATTTCAAACATTCTCTTTGTTTGACTGAAAATTTTGATCTTCTTCACTGCACATGCTTAACAATGCCAAAAATGATAAACTAGACAAATCATACCTAACCTCTAGCAAACCACACAAACAGAGTATCAATAAGTCAAGATGACATAATGATGGCTTGCCAGATGTGGCTTATGACAGCTCAAGGTGACACATCTTTAATTTTAGCTTCACTAAGGGATGAGTTAATGGACGACCATTGCTGGCGATTTGGAATAGGATGCCAGACAAGTTTAGCAGGTACCTCTGTGCTTACGTGGCCACAATGCCATATGCTTCAACTTTAATTATGAGGGACTTGGGGAGAGAGGGAGTCTGGGCTGAACTATGAATCACTGCCTCTCTGTCAGCCTCGAAAGCCCCGTTCTGCTGGAATTAAGGGGGCAGAGATGTCCACTTTGATCTCCCCCATCTAAAAATAAACACAACTTAAACAGAGACGTCACAGTTTGTTCACATTTAGAGCTTTTTGAACAAATTTAAAGAATTTCACTAAAAGTGAGAGAAATACATAAAAACTAAGTGGTGATTATCAAAAACCAAGCCATAATCTATTAAGATTTTATTTTTTTTAGCTATTAGCGCAGTTAAAATTCAATCAAGTAACTGAATATTACCTACTGCAAAGTCTTTTACAAGGAAAAAATACTTATAATATACAAACGTACTTAACTTGTTAAACACATTTGCTTATGAGTGTTTGTCTATAGTGATCTTTTTAATTGTTTCACTGTGGAATCCCTAAATAATTTGAAATCACACCTGAGATTTGATGTTTTTGCAGAATAATGTCCAGAAAAAAATAGCACGTGGTTCAGCACAATGTTCAATTAATTATTTTTCTGAAAAACTCAGACTCAGATGTTTAAATTAGGTTTATATAGCACCTAATGGTAATAAAGAACTCCTGATAAATGGATGCAGGGTAAAAACACCCAACAATTGCATGCACTCGAGACAAAGTTGAACAATTAAACTGAGGATAGCACATTATAAAAGTTTTGAAGGGTTAGCTTTGATCAGGTGAGGTATGAAGTGGAAAAAAGGCCCAGTAAGTAATGGGTTCCTGTTGACCTTAAACTACCTCTAAAGACAAACAACCCAAACTCCACAGCCTCTGACAGAGTCGCTTGTGCTGCACTTGATCAAAGGAATCCTCATTTATCCACCCAAGGTTGGACTCCAACCCCCCAAGTTTTATTTGGTCTAAAACAAACCTTCTGCTCACCCTGACTTCAGGAGGCCGCAAACCAGGCAGGGACTCTCACCAGGAACCTGCAGCCTAAGCCTCCCCCTCCTTTGATAGCATGGCCCCCGGCTGTATCAATTATCTCATCCAATGTTGTCAGCCAATTAACTGACGTTGAACACAGGAAGTGGCTAGAGCAATTCCGTGCAATTAATCATTGAGGAGAAATAAATTAAAACCCTTCCTAAATGTGATTACTATTGGCGGTATGGACTGAGCATTGAATAATAATTGAGCCTGAATAGTTATCTTCAGTTCTGGCTGAAAACAGAAGTGGTTCTGTGAACAGTCTGGGGATTTACACTGCAAGGCTTTTTGACACAACCCATGGAAAGGAAAAGCCGATAAGACGCCAGATTCAAACCTTCTTAATGCAAATTGCATCTAGGCTGAAAACGGCAAGCATGATAAAAGGCAACGTATGAACACAAATAGTAAAACAAGGATTTAAGACCTTTCTCACAGTAATAATAATAACAACAATAATAATAATAATAAAAATAAGTCAAACAAACATAATGCATCCCATTTTTTCTTAAATACTGTTAATGTTATCGATACTCTTCTTTCTAGAGTTTGTTTTATGGACAGACAATTCTTAAAAATCAAAGCAGTGTTGCACGCTCTTTTCTTAAATGGCTTTCTTTCTGTACATTACATCAAAGTTTCACTATATGTCATGCATTTGAGAGCCTCGAGTCATGTCAGACTCGGTTGACATTCAACGAGTTCAATACAAGCTGACACTCAAAAGAGAAAGGAGGAAGAGAGGAAAGCACTTAGGAAATGAGAGTCATGGACAATGACAAAGCTGAAAACTATTCAATACCAGAAAGTGATGTGACAGGAAGGGCTACAAGGGTTTACCCTTTTAGTTTGAGGAGCTCTGCTAAAGTGCAGGGACATCACCGGGTCAATGCTCAGGGCGAGTCGAAGTGTGGCTGCTCGCTTGTTGTCATTTACATGAGTCTTCAAGTGTGAAATGTGAGCAAAATAAGAATGTCTACAAAATCTTGCAACAGATTACAATTTGCTGAGCCTGATTGATGTCTTTGAACAAAAGGACAAAGGTATGGGAACCAACATGTCAGCATTAGCTGTTTATTTTGTCTCCCAGGAGGGAGAAGAGTGGAGAGCCCGGAAGGGGGGCGATGACAAAGCTGGTGAAATGATGGGCTGTAGATGCCCTTCACCAACCTCTGAGGATGAGCAGCTCGGACCAGGAGCCGCTGATAAATAGGCTTGTGGGGGCAGCATCTTAGATGTATTTTATCATCTGTTCTCCAAGCAGCATAAATTAATACCACTGCTGCCGCAGAAGCATCGCGATCATGTGGAAAAGCCACGAGGAACTCGAGTGTTGAAAGTGAAAGTAAAAAAGATAAATATATTTGAAAATAAGCATTTCTCCCAAACCATTTGAAAGTTTGATATTTTAAAAGTGTTCGTATTTCATGTGATTAATTTTTAATGATGAACATAATTTAGAGGAAAATATTGTCATTAAACATTTCTAAAATGGTTGAATTTTTTTAAAATTTGCAGTTGGATTATGTTTGTTGGCTTAATAGAATAGAATAGACTTTATTGATCCCCAAGGGAAAATTAAAAAAAGCTACTCCATCTTAGGTCATAAATACAAAGTTAGTAACATCTATATATACCTCAGAGTGATAAGTTAAAATTAAACTTGACAAACTTAACCTGTTACCCAGTATTTTAAACTAGACATGATACTTTTTGTGTGTTTCTTAGTGTTTAATAGTTTAGTTTATTGAAAAGAAAAAACAGTAACATCTACAGAAGGATAGAGATCAATCTTTATAAGACACCAGACATAAGAATATACATATGTGTGTTTGCAAATATACTTTGTTTGCTTTTTTGTTAGGAGTGAAAAGAAAATATTTTACAGAAAATTAGTGTTTCCTATATAATTAGGATTAGTTTCTAAGCTTTAACACAAACGAGAAAGAAACTGACAAGTAATCAATCCTCATTTCTGGCTATTCCGCCATTGATTTGGTTGATATATTTGAGATGAAGACAGTTTTTAATGCTAGTCAAATGTAATATGTCACATGAACATACAAAGCTTAATAGCTTTAAGCTAAAAAAGCACCAGCCTCATCTTTCCATACATCTGGCATGGAAGCATACCTAATTTAATCTAAAGCTAAACCAAACTGCAAAATATTTTATAAGTTATGTTCAAAAATGTTAAATGTTGAGATACCACATATAATGTTAATGTATATATGTATCTGTATATATATATGTATATATATGTAATGTATAAACCTGAAGTCATGCTTGGTTCAAGGTATTCTTTTGTTTTTAAATTGGACTACATTTTGTTTACCATTTACTATGTTTAAATCTAGCCATTGTGTGATAATTTTTGGTCGTAGTTTGTGTTTGTGTTCATCTCCTGACAAGATCTTAATGACAGCAACTAACTAAAAAATAAATTTTTAAGATTTCTAGTTATCTTAAATTCTGCTTTAATTAGACGAACAGCTAATTAGAGGCAAAGTGGAACAGAAAATTAAATTGCAAATGATTGAGCCTGCATTCACATCATCTCATCTTTATTTTGCAATTTAACACGAAGGGGAGGCTTTACTTCATCTTAATTCATATTCCACATTAAAATTTATGAGACTTGCATGAAATACTAGTGTGAATGTGCATTACATCAATATCGACATTGCATTTTTTGTACCTGCAAGAAATACTGGAACAAAAAAAAAAAAGAGCTTAAAGTAATTTTGTATAAAAGACTGTATAAAAAACAAATAAAAAAAAGTAGCCATATAAAACAACTTCCATTTAGAAATCAAAAATGATCAGTTTATTTCTGTTTTGGATTATATGGTTTTAGTAGCTTTCAAGGCTTTGGTAATGCTATTTTCCTAGATCAATGTCAATAAATTTCATTAAAGCTGCTATAAAGTTGAAGTTGAGGGACTCAAGAGACAGATGTTGGGACAGCTTATTCCTGTGTATACCACAGAAAAAAAATGGCCTGAAATAAGACACCAAAACTGAAGAGCATAGTCCTTATTCATAATCTAAAAAAGAAATATGAAAAATGCAACATTTCACACTTAATAAAGCAAGCAAATAAATTTAACATTTCATCATCTGAAGTTCTTCTTGCCTATGAAACAAAACTCGATTATATTTAAGTTGACTTGAAACATTTTACTGCAAGATCTCTTCGTCGAACCAAAGCAAACTCGACGCAGGGGTTATTCCCACAAATTTGACACCGAAGATCAGTCCAATGAACCAGACTGCTGTTGTGCTTAAGAACTAACTCAAGTATGTGTCTCAGGGCTGCATAAATCAAAACCCACGCGCAAGTTTCAAAGTAAATACATGCTGAATAATTTCTACACTTCAGCACTCTCTGAATCTCCACTTGCCTTAAAACAGTGGCACTGTACCGACCGCCTAATCTGCCTCTTCAGTTCCAACCTACATTCCTGACTAGAGGGCTGTTGTTTGAGCAGTTCGTCTTGGAAACCAATGGGGGAAAGAAGAAGGCCCCTGAAGGCATGACCTTCCCTCACTGCCACCAATTATATCAAGGCCTTATAAAATATAGATTATGTGCCATCTCAGTGCTGACATATCTAAAGGCTGGAAGCACAGGGAGTGTGCACAGAGGCCACAAGCAGAACCCAAGGGGAGAGCAAGTTGAAAATGACAAGATGAGGAGAATACAGTAATTCAAAAGATGACCTTGATGGGAAAAACTCAGTCTGCTCTGGCTGAAAGAAGAATAAATAAAAAAAGAAGCTTATCTTGCTTCCAAAATGATTGGTTGATCAATTTATATCCAATCAAGGCTCTAAATATTAAAATGCACTGATTACGGGGATATTCATTAGCCTAAATTGCATTCTGGACCAATAACCATGTATTATTAATGGATAGGAGCTGAGTTTGGAACAATTGGCATTTAACTTTGTGTCTTAACCTTTCAGCATAAATGTCAAGTCAAATTCTAATAGAAAAAAAGTCTGAAGTTCACCCAACAGTGATTTCATACATTGTAGCTCAAGTGTTTTTTTTTTTTTGTGGGGGATGGGGTGCACCTATATTCAACCCCCAAAATGCTTTGTGAAAGGCTATCAGGGATTTTCTTTTATTAACGTCGATGGCGAGATATCATATTTCATGGTGCTGAAGCGTGAAGAATCCGAAAGTCTGCCTTTCCTTTTTTCTTGCACACATATCCACACACACACAAATAAGAACGTATCAGTGAACGTTGCACATCTCAAGAAAGAAAAAAACCAAAACGTGCCACTGGAAGAATTCTTGTGGGATATAATCAGCAGGAATACAAGATAAATTTCTAACACAAAAGAGCCTTACTTCAGAGAATTGGATTTTTGTCTTCAAGTTTTAATCAGCCACAAGGTGCTGGTAATATTCTGGAGTGTTGCAATTTTTTATTTTTTTTTTTTGCAGCTGTGGAGTTTTATTTGCTACAGGTCAAAAGTAAGAGTTGCACCAGGCACTGAAAACAAATTACAGGTGACTATTTGTCTCAAGTACACTTACGTGCTATACGTAAGTGTACCATAAAAACATTCTTTACATGTTTCAGTATATTTGTCTTATTAGTTTGATCAGTGGTCAAGATATGTAATAAAGAAATGAACCTATGGATGAGTATACTGTGGTCTGGCTCCTGTTTGGACCAGCCCACTGTTGAAACTTGTTTTAAAAAAACAATTTTTTTTCACAGTACACATGAAAAGACTTTAGAAAATCTAGATCTACCCACTACTGGAAAAAAAAAAAAAAAAAAAAAAACTAAAGTATTTGACGTCTTAAAAAAAAAAAAAGAGTTAAAAGAAACCCGCCCTTTTACCACACTAAAATTTATGGACTGGGGAATCCTGCAAGAATGGCGAAACAACAAAAAAACATGAAGGCTTGTGAAAACGGCTGCATAAAACTTTGATTTGAAACACCTAAAAGTTTATGTCAGTCATTTCTCTAAAAGTATCAGTCTTGTTCTTCGTCAAAAAGTGAAATGGAATGATTGCAGTGAGAGACGACAGTTTTACCTTTAGTCTTCTTTTTCCAAATCTTCTCACACTAGAATTTTGAAACAGCCAATCGGAGGCAGAGATCGCCTCAAGCTGTAAATAATGAACGTGTCATTATAAGGGGTTTCTCAGAAGGGATACCAACAGATTAAGCCTCTTTTGCTGCCCTTTTAACCTCCACCAATGGATTCCTTTGTCAGGACCCTGTTCTGTTTTTTTTCCCCTGGAAGCTCACCCAAAAAAACTTCCCACAGATTCTCCTTCAGGTTTTTGTTCTTTTCAACCAGTCCTTCAAACAATAAAACTTTAATTTCCCTTCCTACTCTCCATTGTCTGTTTTCTTCCTAAATTTTCAGTGTATTTTTTTCTCCTCTGGTCAGTTATCTCTCAAGTTCCATCTTTGGGGAAATCTGTGCCGCTGTGCTGGGATTACCTGTTTTCCAATTAAATCAAGATGTATTTGCCTTTCAAAAGACTCTCTTTTCTTAGTCTCCCTCCCATTGGAATAATTGATGGAGGTCTCTGGCCTTGTGATGAATGACTTCCAAGTGGAGAGATGAAAAGAAAGATGAATGATTTCACCCCTGTGTGGACTAGAGTGGGGAGGAACAAGGAGTGCTGACATTGTGACAAATACACTGACCAAAGCAACAAAACCTGGATGAATCACCAAGGGACAGAGAGGTGGCATGTGCTCATTGCGGCTCAACAGACGCTCATCCTGCCGGCGCCTCCTCTGCGCGCCTGTATACACCACAGACAATTACCTGAGCCTTGCAATTAACTTCAGGCTTGGTGATAGTGCTGATGGCTTGCCAGGAGAGGAGTGGTGGTGGAAGGAAGCCAGCCAGATAGGACTGGAGAGGATTGTGTCGGCCGCTTGCGTTTGCTCACGCTGTGGATATGGGAAGGCCAAGAGAACAGGTGCGGTAAAGTGAGAAGATGCCCCAGGTGACTTCATGTGGACGGTGCCACCACTTTCCCAGCCAAGATTGTGAAGATGAAATAAGATTTTACACTGATGCTTTCACAGTTTACTGTCAGTGAGGTGGGAGATAGCAAGTATTTTAAAGAAAGAATTCAATGAGCTTATGAAGGGCCATCTGTTTCCAAAGACCAGTAGGTAAGTGGGGCGTAGAACTTTATATGCATCATATGTCCCTTAAGGGTACGATAAGACTGATGGGGAGTAGCACTAACTCAGTTATAAGCATGTGTTGATTCACAACTTTGCTCTTTTG
Source organism: Poeciliopsis prolifica (assembly GCF_027474105.1). Taxonomy (NCBI): domain Eukaryota; kingdom Metazoa; phylum Chordata; class Actinopteri; order Cyprinodontiformes; family Poeciliidae; genus Poeciliopsis; species Poeciliopsis prolifica. The sequence continues at coordinate 7,181,519 of NW_026562383.1, forward strand.
CAGTTTTGGCCTTTTGCACCCAACTTTTTCCAGGAGCAGAAAAGCGCTCCCTACCAGCAAACATTTTGTACTTTTCAGGTTTAGAGGGAAGTTGATTCAATACAACAAATGTTTAAGGAATGGCTTTTTTTTCAACCATTTAATGTTTGGCTTAGATTAAAAGTGTACTTGATAAATAAAATATAACGGTTAAATGAGACCATTGTATGGGTGGATGTGGTGATGTGGCTAAAAGTAAGCATGGAGGTCTGTTTTAGGCTTGGCTCAGTTAAAGGTTTTAATGACAAAAATAAGGTCAAAGGCAAAAAGTTATGGTTCTACATTCTTGTAATGAGATGCAAGAGAAAGTGGTAGTGCTGCCTTCTCAGGCTGTTTGTAGCACGTGGTAAGACTGCACTGCCTCTAGTCTACCTGTTTCTTTGACAAGCTGGTCAGTTATTTGTTGCTGACTAAAGCAATATAAAATTTCAATTCAGCTAAAAATATGTAAGTAATTGTGAAACCAGGTTTAACCAGTTTCAAGAAGTGAAAAACCTCATTTGTGTTCATAAGAAATCATCTTTTTTTTTTCAATGCCACACCAATGAAAGTTGGTGTCCTGCATGTTTTAGATGTGTCTCTGCTGGAATGAAGCTGGATTAATGATTCGATTACATTCTCAGTGTCTTACCATTTTTTATGGAGGCCTATTAAGGAGCCCTTCATTTGATTCAAGTGCAGTGAGCCAGGGAAGCATCTAAAATATGCAGGATACAGGCTCTCGGATTTGGACAGCTCTGCACTATAGTTTCCACATACTCACAAGTGTCAAACTGAAGGGCTGTTGTCATGCAACGTTCAGATGCATCTTGGCGTCAACATGCCTGAATCACATAATGAAATCATTGGCAGCATTCTGTAGAACCGGAATGCACGCTGTGGAGGTAATTTAGCCATTTTATTCAGGAGTGTTGGACCATGGACACGTCTAAAGGTTGCAGGACATCGGCCCCTCAAAGACTGGAGTTTGACACCCCTGCTGCAACATCAATAATCTGTTTTCTTCTACCATAATTTCATAGAATAGTAAAAAAAAAACCCCAAAAAACACAGTGACCCAAAAGTGTGCTGCTTGCTACTGTGCTGCGCTGCTGGATGGGCTGGAAATATATCTCAATTCATGATATTACTTTTGAGTGAGGCCCACGGCTGTTACATCCAAAGCCCAGAAAAGAGTCACTAGAGAAGTGCTGCTGTGCTGGGCTGTGTGCACTTCACACCCAGGGGCGATGGATGGATAAAAAGGTTTGAACTGAGCAGGCAGAGCTAGGGACCGAGTGCGGAAGATGAGGGAAATGAGGGCTCAGGGGTATGACAAAGGCAGATCCATTTAGATTAGGCGGCTTTAATATCCTCAAATTTGTCCAAGAAAAGCAGTTTGAGCTGCCGCTGTCCCGTCTTATTTGATTGTCCATCACAGTTCAGACAATCTCAAATGATGTGGCTTTAAATTGCTACTCTGACAAGCCCAACATCTCTGCTGTTATTTCAAAAACACAACAAATTGTACTCTGGACTGAGACACTTTACAGCCACTTAAACGGGTGTAGAAAGTAAATCTAGCAGCCGGTCCAAATAAAAAAAACCCATGAGAAATGCTGAATCACTTTCACTAAGTTTAAGTCTCCTGGTGAATGAAGTCAAAATTATTATACATGTATGGAGTTCTGCAGAATATACTCCCTTTATTTATGAGATTTCTTCTTTAAAGACTTAATTTGCTCTTTAACTGAAATGACACAGGAAAAACAAATTAAAACAATATATTGTTCAAGCTAAATTATCTAAAAAATCCCCCATCATTTTAAGTTCAGACTGTAAGTCTATGCTCAACAAAAAACATGACATATCCTTATGATTCATGCAAAATTATGGTATTCTGGAAATGCATGGCAAGCCAAGGAATGATTTTATGTTTTTATAGAATGGAACCTGCTTGATACTCTTTTATATTTGGCAAAATCTACTAATTTAAATTTTATAAATGTAATCATTCATTCAAATGTTTTTTTTTTCATATTAAATTTTGTAAAGTTGAATGAAGTTACAACATTACAAAAAAGGAAAAAAAAAATAGTTCATTCATAAACCAATTCATGAAAGTGTTCCTCCCCCTTCAAACATTTTTGTTTGGCGTTCTGTTATTTTCAGTAGCTGCCCACAGCTGATACTTTTATGGTTACATACGTCTTGCAGCCTGTACAATTTACACTCAACCTTTAATAAAAAAAATGCACAAGAATAAACATGCTAAAAATATTATGGTTCCTTAAAAGTCATAAAGTTGGCCTATGTTAAATCAATAAAATGTGTTTTTTTTAAAAGCATTGTAATTTTGATCCTTATTGTGGTTAAAAATAATACACCTGCTGTAAAGCAAATTGTAAACTTTTGCCTGGGAGCCACCTGGAGTTACAAAGTTGTGGTATTGACCTTTACAAAGTTGTCAGCTTCATTCATAACTTGCTGTTGAACTCAAGTCACCAATCATCACATTGTAAATGACGGCCTAAATGTCACCATAGTTGTTCAAACACCTTGGGTTTGTAAACATTTTGTCACATTATTAAGGTCTCAAATGCAGATATCTTCTGACATATTTGGATTTGGACCAGCCAGTGATAAAACACTGCAGTGCAGGCGTGAGCCAAGAGAGGAAACTATGGAATATGGTTTCATACCCGTGAGGTATTCTGGGTCAGGCACAGGGTCTGACAGCTCCTCGTGACACTGGACCTCCGTTGGCACCGATGCCACCACCATGCCATCTGGGAGCTGCTGCTCAATGCCTCGGGCAAAGTTCTTCTGCCTGGTGAAAAGACAGACAACAGGAGGTTACTTTTTTCTTTTTTTTTTTTCCAGTGGACCAACATGACAAAGAAGAAAACAGAAGCAGAAATAACATCTATAGAATATTGGCATTTTGACAAATGAATCATGTGGCCAAGGTAGCACTGATTAAAAATATATATAATTAGTTATGTCCAAAACATGGAAGTGACTGGTTCTCAGTGCAGACGGACAAATGATATGCATTATGTGAATACATGTGCAAAGATGTGTGAAGCCCAATCTTGCTCCACAGACTGGCTGACAGACTGTATATATTATTTGTTCAGTCAGCTGCCACTGGTGCTGCCTGAGTGTCAACAGTGTTAGACACTTTGAGGCATGTAGAGGATTATACAACCAAAAATATTAACACTGAAAAAAAAAGTTTGAAATATTCATTTGTTTGCTATTAAAAGATGATAAACTTATTGGTGTTTTTTTTATTTCCCCTTTATGTTTGAGTATACTTTTGTTCTCTTTTAAACTTGGAGTACTTTTTCATTTATGTTAATCCCAAATACTTGTTGATATTTCAGATCAACTTAAAATAATTTAGAACTCACCAATGTAACTAATTCTTTATGTTGATTATCAAAAAAGTTGTTATAAATATTTTATGCATTATTTGAGGGCATAACATTATAACATGAAGCTCAAAAAAGTTGATTTTACATAATTCATCCTGAGTACCCCTTTTAAGCGACTGATATGTTATTTACCAAGATGTGAGGTTTATGCTGTCTTAATTATTGTAAACCATTTTCTTGGGTTAGTGGAGAGATTGGAGTCGTGTGGCCAGCTCAGCAACACCGTTGCTTCATTTAATGATTACTCACGACCCTCCAGTGACCCACTTTCAGATGCAAGTTTCTCCACTGACTTTTTATATTCCATTTTCATTCAACAGAGCACATTTGAGAAAAAAAAAACTAGTTTGCATCAAAGTGATATACATGCACAATAATAATAATGAAAAAACTACAACAAAATAGGAGAGGTCAGATAACATATATAAGCAGTGAATAAAAACAAAACCAATAAACAAGTAAAGACTGTATGCATGTGATTAAACCAAATAAAACTACTTTAACACTACAGAGGTTAAAGCGTCATCTTTAAACTTTATAGAGTTTGGAGGCAGCAAACTGAAAAGGACTTAAATGTAATGATTAATAAGTCTGCAAAATATTGAAGACCATATAAATAGAGTTCAAGTCAAAGCATTATTTATCTCAAACAGGAAGATGAATTTTGAAAGCAATAAAGTTAACACAGGTCAAACCCAATTTACAAAGACTTACAATAATCTAAGCATTAGAAGATAAATATGTGGGCATAATACTTGAGGTCTTTAAAAAAAGCCCATATCATCCACACGTATCTGACGGAGAAGCTGGTGCTGCTGCATGCCCCGCCCATGTCCATAGATCTAAAACACCACTAGTAGTGGCATCTGCAAGTGTAGCATTTTTTTTTTGTCTAAGGTAACTGACATGCAATCTCCTAAATTGTTTAAAATTCAATAAAACTTTAACTAGACACCAGAAAACAAAAAACAAAGTCTACAACAACAACAAAAGTGTTCTATTTTAGTTACTTTAACTGGCTTCATGCCTGGATGTAGGAATAGGGTTGGAATAGTGGAAAAACAAAGAAAAAACTCCACATAGGAAAGTTTATTTGTACTGCTACAGTAAAAAGCATTAAGGGTGTCTTCACTCACTATGTCTATTTTCTTTAGCAGCAAATGACTCCTGCTTGAACTCCGTAACAGGGCCCATTTCATCACCCCCACTCACGGTGCCGGTTAGGGTCACAACAAGGTTTCAAAACATAACAACTTCAATAAATCAGTGGCTTAAGTCCTTCAGCTGTCTCAAGACCACAGCTAATGAGGAAATATCTTCTTCTTTTCTCCTCTAGGAAACTGCAGTCATTATCTTCACTCCAGGCTCACAACTTACAAACGCCCTTTGTAACCTTGTACTGTACATTTTATACAAGTAATGTTTTATTGAATATTTCAGTTCAATGCTGCATGAATAAGCATGTTCCTTCTATTCACTTCAGGGTGAGGAAGGATCAGACTGTATAAAATACAATACATCTCAGGAAAGAAGATGTGCTATGCTTGCTGTTACGTGACTTTCATGATCACAGTTAAGTTTGTACATAATAATTTGTAGCCCGATAAATATGCCACAAAGTTGACCAGAGAGTGAACAACTTTATCCGACTTGTGTTTGATGTAGGAGAGGTTCATCAGAGGTTTTTCTGCAGTGGAGAAAAAGTGACTGTTGCCATTAGAAACCAGCTTAATGAGAGTAGTGAGACCGAATACAAACCATCACAGCCATAAACCTGTACCCATGGCTTATAAGACATTAAACTGCCTTGTAAAGCAAAAGGGCAATGGCGGTATAATAACTTTTTGCTGATTTGTAATTGGAGGTAATCAGTCTTGCATATTAATTTGACCCAAGCTTCTTATAAAAGTACAGCCAGCCTTAAGACTGTGTGCCTCTTCTTAATTGGACATTTTGTAAGCAAACTGTAAACAGTTTAAACCAATTTGCAAGACGGTACTATAATCAAAAACGGACGTGCATGCGGTTTTTGTATTTTGGAAAAAAAATCATTGACATCTATCAGTCTGGAACCATTTACAAGGCCATGTGAAACCCATTCTGCACAAATGCAGAAAACATGGAAAAGTTGTGAAGATTTGCATCACTGGTTGACCAACCAAAATTACCCAAAGAGTACATGGAGTAACTGGAGATTTCTCTTGCCTCATTTAAGGTTGGTGTTTATGATTTATGTACACAATATTCCAAGACAAAATTTCAGAGAAATAGTTTCTTCTGCTGTAAACATTTTATACCAAGTGTATGTTAATTGTAGGTACTCCAAGTGATAATAGTATTATGTCTTTGAACATACATGAGTGGGCAATTAAAATGCATGAAAGATTTTTCAGCTTCACACTCCACGTACTTCTGCTGTTAATATATACTCCATATAATGCTTCGTTTGATTCATGCAGTCTTTGACGGGGGCTGAGCTGTAAAAACAGCACACAAATATTTACAAAGCACAAAGTGATGCCTTTGGGAAAGTCACAGCTTTGGAACAACAGAACCCACAGGCTGAAGCAAAACGCTGATAGAATGGCCGTGTGAAATGTAACATTAAAATGCCTTTGAGATTTTATAGACACGGTGTAGCTGAGGGTGAAATGGTAATTAGAGAAACAAAGCTGTGTGTTGATCAGCCAGAATCTTTTTCATGCAGCCTAAACATCTTGACTGAACTAAATGCAAAATTACAGAGAAACAGGGAAGTGGCATAACCAGAAACAGATGCAGTAAACTATTGTCAGCTTTATTTGTCAGCTCAGCGTCACAGATGTGCTCGATTCCATAAATGTCTACTGAAGCCCCAGTGTTCGCCTGAGGTTCTTCACTTTAGACTGTAGCTAGTGGAGACTGGCTATCGCCCATATGAGGTGGATTTAGTAGTTAAAAAACAACCCCAAGTTTTTGACATCTTACATTTTAAGTTAGTTTAAAGAAATCTTTTGCTGAAGCCAAAAGCCAGATTTGGTCAAATCATTATGTGAGCAAAACAAAAGGGAAACATTTCACATTATTTAGTGAGATATGCCTATTTGGGAAAATATTACCAAATGAATGCTGGTCATTTTGTCCCTTTGCTGAAACCTTCTTTTTCAGTTGTCATTTTGTGTGCAACTTTAAGGATGTAAGTAAGATCTAACAAATCATACTACCTTAAGGCATTTAAAACCCATTGAAAACTGATGATTTAAGTGATTTTCTACTGATTATTCTTAATCTGCTACATGGAAATGTTACCTGACTTCAATAAATAACATCTAGTAGCAAAGGTCTCACAAAGTTATTTTGGTTTTTGTCACCAGTCATGACCTCTCATACTTTATGCAGTTGACTCTTCCAAATGAATATTTGAACCACATTCAATCATGAAATTTAGTCCAAATACATGTTTTTATGATTTAATATCTCAGGGTTGCATTAAAAAGACCTTGCCTATTACATTCTTTTATTTAGTTTATTGATACTTAGTAGAAGTAGGATACAATGGATGGCAATTAAATGAAGAAAAACTATTTAATATTTAATAAATGCATACTTGTGAAAAATCAAGGGTAATTTTAGCCATTTAACATTAGTAAAATGTAGGGCAATTCTTATACTTTGATCCACTTTAAAGCATCATCTTTTTGATAGGCAGTGAATTCCTATCAATCACTGAATCTGTATCATTTCAGTGGTTCAGAGAAAAAAACAAACTCTTTCTAGTTGGTGCTGTTTATGTAAATTGTGCCGTTTGACACAAAAAGTACGGTCTGACTTGTTCCTCCCAAGTCTGCTTTTTGCTGATGAACGTGGCAGAGACGGTATGAGAACAAAAGAGGAAAAAAATGCTCCCCTGACAAAAACATAAAAGACATTTTAACAATAACACTACTATGCCTGATGCTTTTACAGTGGTTTCACACTAAAACTCTGTTCAAAAGGTGCAACTGTAAATGTTCAAATGATCTTCACAGATACTGACTTACAGTGCATCTGGAAAATATTCACAGCACTTCACCTTTACCTCGGCACATTAAGTGGAAACACTGAGGTGTAAAGAAGAGGCACTGAAATCAACCACGACTCCTAGAAAACCTTCTTTAATATACCTTGGAAAACTGCCCACGTGTGACAAGGAAAGGTGGAAGATGACGCTAGTTAGATTATGTTCTTTCCTGGACTGTGCCGTGTGGCTCATCAGCTTGCACTGAAATATAAGTTATGTGCTGCTAAATTTGCAGCCCAAAGCAATCACAAACAAGGCTGGCTGGGATTTGATCACGCTGGAATCAAACATCTGTCACTTCCTGCTGAAAGTATTTCTGCATGATTTCAGCTGTCATTTTAACAAAGCACATAAATAGGGACTGTAATGACTGGATCTCGGTTGTTTTGCTGAAGATAGTGATTTTTTTCTTTTCCTCTTAGAAGCATGCTAAGTGGGACACAAGCTTGGTTCCATTCAGTGCATTCATGTCTGACAATTTTCACTGTTAATTTTGTTAGAGGATGACATGTAACATTTAACAACCATCTGGCACTGTGAAGATGTCATCATTCATTTCTCTTTTGGATGTTCACAAAAGTTTTTTTTTTTTTTTTTTTTTTTACAAAACTGTCAGAAGGAAGTGAAGCTTTTTTTTTTCTTTCTAAGCTGGACTGGCAGAAAAGTGAGAACCTGTTTGATAAATTATTTGAATGCAAAATGTGACAAAGCACTTAGATGGTTTTGATGCATATCAGCCGTCCTGTCGCTATTGTGTGCTTTCCTTACAGTGATTCCCTTGACAATGAAGCTCAATAAGAGACAATTAAAGCTACTAGCTAACCCCCCTCCACCTATATTAGTCTACAGCAAACACATTTTATGTTTTGATTAAGTGAGAGTAAATGAAGGAATTCCTCAAGGGTGATATGCAGGGTGTGGTGCTGCAAGTTAAAAAAAAGGTTTTGGCGTAATAAAAAGAATGCTCTCGCAAAATAGTTTGGGGGTTGGGGAGCTGTGTCAGGTAGGAGCATTGACTTAATCATTGATCCCAAGCAGCAAGCAGAATGAGAACAAGGGGCACTAAAATATTCATTAAAACCTGCTCTGAGCTTGTCGAGAGAGAGAGAGGAATAGAGAGGAGAGGAAGGGGAGGACAGTTAGGAGTAATGAGAGGAGGTTAGCTTTTTAACATCTCATTACGGGGAGTCCACCGGCTCCCACTGAGACAGGAAGACAGAAACCCTGTCAAAGCGTTCTGTAATTTGAAGCCGGAATCACATCGAGCCCGCCGCTCCCGAGATGTCACCCGGGTAGGACCTTCTTTCAGGGGGAAGTTGCCTCTCAGGTTGCTTTGCAACCAAAGTCACCCTGTGCCCCTTCCCCTTCCCCATCACACCATTCTGCTCACCAATGTCAGAAAATCAAATAAATAAACCTTTTCATTTATGAAAACAACAACCTTTCTGCAAAGGGAGGTTGGGATATATTTCCCTTAGCAAAGACGGAACAAACATGAGAAGCGTTTCCAGGGCTGGTGCGCTTCAAAGATGGACCATAAGGCATACTTCCTGGGGAGGGAGAATCAAACCAGCTCTGTGTGTGCGAGTGCCAATGCTGTGGAGGGACGGTGCTGAAAGAACTGTGACGGTGTGTGTATGTGTGTGTGTATGTGTGACTATGCATTTATGTGCATAGTTCAACATTCTGGCTATTTTGTCTTTCATAGTGTCATGTCAACGGCCACCTGCTCACACCACTTGCTGCTTCTCCGTCAGTCCCCACCCCTCTCACATTTGATGCTCTGGGCAGTCAAAGAGAGAAGCACACTAGGAGCACAGAGCTGATCCATTACTACACACACATATCCTTGTACTTCCATCCACACACACACACGCACAGACAAAGAGAGAGGGCTATGTCCCAAATAAATAAAACATTACAAGCAAAAACACTGACTTTGACTGTTTACATTTTTTGCAGCTTTCTGCAGATGGAAATGGGATTTTGTTTGAAAAGGGAGTTGGGGTGAAGAAAAAAAAGGTAGGAGAGTGTACAGAACCAAAACAAAAAAAGGAACACAAACAACAACAAAAAAGCAATCGAGACTATGGAAGAAACCCAGAAAAGTAAACATTGTGATATTTTAGAAGTAAAGGAAACCATAAGATAAGGGAAACCTCCATCCAGCGTTTAACAGCATAAAATGTTGATTTCTTTTGTGAATGATGGGAGGCAGATGCTTTGTGCCACTCTTGCTCAGTGGGGTAGGGGCTTTTGAAGAGATGCCAGTGAAGATCACATAAAGACTTTCTTTCTCTCCCTCTGTTTCTGTATCCAGTTCTCAAGGACAAACAGGGTTTCTAATCAAAATGTGTGTGAATGCTGTTTCACTTGCTGTTTTGTAACTAAAAAAGCACTATATGTAAAAAAAAATGCGGCCTTGCATTTTTATTACATATAGTGGCTGCAAAACAGAAAATCAACTTTTCAATAAGCTTCTCTTAAAAGCCTTTTAACTTGACATATATTATAGGCAAATATTGTTCAATCTAGATGGCATATCTTTTAATGGGCTAATACAGTGAAAACACAGTAAATGTAAAAGTCAATGAATAATTCACTGAAGCAATGAAATTTATACTCTCATTAGTATTGTGGAAATTAGTCTGTCTATAAGGTTCCATTACAGTCGGCTATAAAATCAAATCCAATGTTGTCTTTAGACCTATATTTAAATGTTTCAGAAAATATTATTTAACATTTAAAAACTATGAAGTGTGACTACTTTTAATAGGATGTAATGGGTTAGTGAAATGTATTTAACTTTAAAATAATTTCTTGCAGTTCTTTTACAGAGCTCAGCTTTGTCATTATCCTAAACATAAAGCCAATACTGACATATTGTTAGTCTAATAAGTCAAAGTATCTGGTTGATAAATGAAACGGATTTTGTTCTCAGTAGAGAATGACATGAGGATTGTTCATGAGACTGAAGTTTGATAATTTGATGCATAGTTGATCTTTGAGTCTTTAAACCATGCAAGTTACGAACTTTATTGTCTTGAATCCAAACTCAATCAGCCATTTTTGTGAGATTGTCATGATTTTCAAAAAGCACAACAGAATGCTAGAAGATTTCTTGTTTCACAGAATAATAGAAACGTGGTCAACTTCCATCTTTCTACTGTTTTCAAAGCAGACGAGTAATTTTAAAAAGAAGTTTCTTGTATGAAAACCTATGTCGACATGTGCAATAAGTATATGCTGACTTCTGTCTGATCTAATCAGTGTACAATGGAATATTGTTTTGTAGATTTAAGAAAGAAACATTTTTAAAGTGAACATATTTAACTGATGTCCTGATGAGTGTTTTAGCTACAAAAATGTGATGCAAAATAACATGTATGGTGTGTTAAAGCTTCAAGCAACATTATTTCTCACATTTTTCACTGACTTCAATAAAATCTTCAAAATAAAAAATAAAAATCAAGTTGTAGACTTTTTCTCAAATTTGACATTTCAAACTTCTTTACAACTTTGGCTCTATTCTCGACTGGCTTTCTTTTTCCTCTTTCTTTCATTTTTGTGTTGCATGTTTTTTTGATTATTTTGGCAAATAAATATAAATATTTTCAGTGACTTAAAAAGAAAACTTCTAAAAAGTATGATATATGTTCTTGTAAGATGCAAAAATAGATCTTTAATATAGTATTTTAGTCTTTTTCATCAGAGAATAAAGAGAATGTGAGGTTTTTATTTTTTGCAGCTCCTCCAAATTAAATTTGAACACATCAAAAACATGGTGTGCTGGTTATCAAGTGACATACTTTAGGAGAGCATTGCGATTAGGATTAATGGACATAAGCAACACTTCAGTCTTCTCAGCAGGAACCACATTGTCTAGCTCTTTTGTCTAATGGCAGATCATGCCTCTAACCTCAGCAGGAAGCAGCAAGGTGGTGAGATTCTAATTTGATTTTTTTCTCCCCCTTTTTCAAGAAATGTTGCAACTCCTAATAAGAAACTAATTTCATTTTCTGCAAACAAGTTACTGTTAATGAATTTTGAAATACACATTCTGGTTTCAAAAGTACTACAAATTAAAGCTAAAGCTTTTTTACTTTTTATTTGGTGAGGTTTTCTAAAAAATATACTTGCATTTATTTAACAAATCACTGTTTCTAGCAGCAAATGTTAAAAATCTAGACTATGTAGTTAGAAATCTGGGTTAAGAAGTGACTAAACGCATCTTATTGCTAAAAAGATTCAGGTCATACATCTACGTTGCTTATCAAACCAAGCGACACAGCTGTTTAAACCTGTCAACCTCAATTTATAAGCACATGTGAGGTTGCTCTTTTATGTTTTCTATATGCTGGAAAAATCTCTAGAGGCGACGAACACGTTTACAATTTGAGCCAACATACTTTCCCTCAGTCAAGACTTTCTTTTATTACTTACTCCATGTTCCATTCACTGTTTAATGTTTAATACAATTTATTCAGGCATCTGATTCAATAAGTGAGAGCAACTGTGCATATATTTAGTAGATGCTTCAGTTCAAAATGGTTTAAATTATATATCTGTAGTGTCACCTTTTTAATCCAGTTTTATAAGAAACCCATTATCCCAGGTTACCTTTAATCGTAATATTTAACTTCTGTAAAGGGAAATTGACTTATTTTTGTGAAAATGTAATGTACAGGGTTTGATTTCAAAATATAAACTGAAGTTTTAACAAACGTCAAACCTCAAATGGATCTCTGGTGTGCAGCTGCAATGCTCACATTACATAACTGTTGTCCATTTTAGGCACAAGTGTATATCTAGCTCAGTAAAATTTAATTTCAGCACACTGGCTCCTGGTCAGCCTTAATTCGTTTGCTGCAATCTCTTATAATTAGGTCTTCCATTAACCATGCCTCCCGGTAGAGTCTCCATTCCTCTTCCAGCACCTCATCCTCACAGGAAGTATTTGGTGTTTGTCGAAGTCTGGCTCGGATCACGCTTTCCATTCAGAAGGCTCTTTCAAATAAGATCAGAGCATTAGAGATTTAGATTATTGATGATATTAACTTTCCTGCCTCACCCAGCCCTCTCTCTCAGAGACTCTGGTGGTGGATCCCTAAGTGGGTGTGTTGCCTCCGGCGGCAAAATCCATGCACAGCCCAAATTAAATTCCTGGGCCACAGATGCCTTTGCTGACCTTCTGGCTTCCGGAGTTCGGCGGACATGATTACAGCATGCAGACAGAGATAATTAACCACCCTCAAAATACTTTCCACGTCAAATCAAACCCTGTACAAATTAGAAAAGATGCGCCGCTCTACTTGTATGGGTGTTTAACATGTAGCCTCAAGATAAAAAGTGAGGTAATTGTCTTTTTCACAATTTTCTCACCTGAGTACTTTCCTAAATTTTATGTTGGCCAGTTGTTTGACGAGGGCAAATTCTTATCAGTATTCTCAATTTTTGAAGAAGAGATCAGAAAATATCTGTCAAGGAATCTTTGCCCCAACGTGAAACAACTTTTACGGATACCGATTCAATCTGATATGTTTTCACATCCTGTGAAACCATTTTGCTAATGTGCAACCTGAAACGCATCCCAGCCCGGGAGAATCTCAAAGGCTGATCTGGAGCCCCTGGGAAACCAACACCACTGTCGGTGATGTAAAAATCACTCGCCAACACAGTTCATATGATACGTATTGCAAACTTGGGTTAAATGGTGTTGTGCTGTCTCTGCTTTATTTCGAAGGTATAAGAAAGTATGTTCTGTTTCCAGAGAAATGTCCAAATGCTTTATTCATCACAAATTTATTCTAAAAACATGTTTTCAAAACCCTGTGATTTGGAAATCCTTTCAAAGATTTCACTATTTCAATTGTTTTTCTTTCAGAACAGTTAATAAAACCTTTACAAATAAAAATTAAAAAAGTATGGGATATAGTCATCCTCTCACTTAGTGAACACCTTGCAAAATGATCTTCCTCTACAAATACAACCACATGTCAATGTTACATTGAAAATATTAGCTCATCTTTCTTCTTGGGAAAATTTTATCTAATCAGGAAAAGGACTTTGCTTTGTAACTCAACATTGCTGTGAACATTTCCACAACTTTCTCCCAGACCTATCTGCTGTGTTCCTTGGTCTTCCTCACACTGTTTGCTCGCCGATATTCTCAAGTAAGTCTCAGAGGCCCACACATCATCGCAATGAGTTGAAATTAAACTTAAGTGGACTTTAGAGGAGATCAAACTTCAGATTTTTCTTCATAAATGAAATAAAATAAAAAACAATGAGTTATCTACCTTCTACTAAATACTTATGCACTATTTTGAGTTGGCCTTAAATATAAAATCCCAATACAAACCATGAAGATTCTCTTAGCAACATGACAAAATCTGGAAAAGCTCAAGGGATATGAGTAGTTTTGAAAGGCGTTGCATTGACAAAGAGGTATTTTAGGAGTCTGACACAAAGGCACACTTTTATTTGATCATTAGTAAAGTTTAAAATTACCGGCTCAAAGCTTCGCCGCAATGGGCATCGTTGGCCTCTCTGAACTACTCAGTTTTTATTGACTGATATAGTCTGCAGGCATTATTCTCTGAATGTATTTTGCAAAGAGCCTGTACTAAATACCCTACTGAGATCGACATTTTTGGCATGTAGTCCAAAGATGAAACAAACTGCCTTTAAGGGATGTTTGAACTGGCACATTTCAACTTGGTGATAAAGTCGGTGATTTTTATTTTTTGTGATGCTGTGTGTCAGTCCAGTATCTGTCTTGTGGCCAAGGCTCTCCCTCCTGTGGACCCAAACATCAGGATCTAAAATCATTGTTTATACATCCTGAGTCTGATGTTACTGACAGAATAAGTCACACCGAGTTCAGCTGCTGTTCAGAATCTTAAAACAGACCGTCAGCACTCTACAACCGTTTCAATTCTAGGTCACCTTATAGTGAACCACAGACAGGAAGGCATTAAGAACCCAGGACAACCACTGGACTGTGGAATATCAAACATTTATCTGAGATTTAAGATTTTAAGTGCAGTTACAAACTGGGGTTAGAGATTAAGGCAATGCACTCTAATATCAGTATCAGATCTGTACTGGCAATGAACCGTCAGCTTAGGCCAGAGACTGATCTAACTGTCAGCCTGGCTTTTTGTTCTCCATTGTTGTTTATACAATCTCAGGTTCGATGACGCATTGAGAAATGATGGGAGTTTGTAGGAATACTTCAAAACAAAAGGAACAAATGACAGAGGAACTGCTTATAGCTAGCAATACTAATCGGTAATGAAAGTTGGTAAAAGCTCATTAAAATTGGTCCTGTGATTTGTGCTTGACTGATTAAAATAGGAAATCACTATTGACTAAACTGCTTTGTGTGCCTTTTCACTATTGTTCAGGTTAACACGTGATTACAAGCCTGCTCATGAAGAATGACCTTTCATAGGACTTGTTATGGAAAATCTTTTGTACTGAAAGTAGTGATGTTTAAGACCATTTCCACAACATTTGGAACCCAGTGACGCAAAAGTCATTTTTTTCAAACTTCTGTAATGTTCTGAAGTTCATTCTGCCCCTCAATCCCACCTTTGCCTCTGAAGTCTGCATATAAATTCAGCAGCTCTGCAGGATAATGTGAATAAATGCATAAAAGGCTTGTTCTGTGTTTGTATTATTTCACAAACACAAAGACAACTGAAAGTAGGTGCTCAACTCCATGCTGTACAGCTGGCAGGGATTGAGTGTTTTATTTAATTTTAGCTGACAAGAGGACAAGAAGAACACAAAATGTTTCAAATAAAAGCATAGCTATCCAGATTAGACCCCAGAAAGAGATTGGAGCACCTCTTGTTGCAATCTGGTAGCCACCGTTATAAATACTTCTGTTAGTTTTCTGCCTTGCAACACAGAAATAGAGGAAAATGGCAGAGAAGTACAGACAACAAAGCAATAAAATACTGCCTTAAATGAAATTTAAAATGAAAACCAATCAGCTAGCACAAAGACATCACAAATTGAAATATGCATTGTTTCGTTTTATGTACAGTGACTCGTATGCAACTTTTGAACTGTATGAACAGTTTCATAATGTGTCTATTAGATTTGATGTTTCTTTTCCTTTTATTTGATTATATTTTATTATATTTCGCTCTGTCTAAATTCCTTAGCTATTTTCTTATATAGTGGCACATAGCCCAAAATGTCATTCCTTATAGAACAGCTAAGTTTATTTTATCTTTTGTATACAGCTGCCACAGCAACCTATATTATCCCAGCCACCATAGAGAGTTTGTTATTTGAAAGCGATCCATCAGAAAGATGTCAGCACTGTGGGAACCTAAACCCTAACCCCCCCCGACTGTTTCCCTGCTGAGGCACAAATGGCAGGCAGTCTACCACAGACTACATTTCACAAACAGCTGCTGTGTTTACCTGAACGTGGCCTTCAGTATCTGACCAGAGGTGCTTTCCTGGGTGTGGTTGTTGTAGCCATAGAAGAGGTCTCCGAAGACGGTCTGGTTGGCGGGAATGTCTGTCGCTTCACCGCAGTCCACACCCTCAGTACAGGACTCAGACAGAGGCAAGCATGACCTCCCATCAGGACCGCGCTTGTAGTCCTCGATGCACCTGGGAGGATTTCAGGATTGCAGAAAATGGTTATTTTTTTAAGAGATAATTTTTTTCCTACCAATTTTTATTGTAAAATATTGAAAATGTATTTCATCTGTCCATTTTTTCTAATCGACTAGGCCACAGAGGCAACTCGTATCTCTAAAAGTTTCAAAGTATTCTCAAATAATCTACATTTGATATCTAACTGATGCTGTTTCCATGTCATTATACAAGACCTGCCATAAAATGAACCACAGAAAGAATAAAGCATCAACAATTAGGGGAGAGGAAGGGTGAAGAGGGGATAATCATGTTTACTATATAGAAAAGCTATTCCTAAGCACCCACATGAAGTTGAGTTTCACCCGCATCCTCGTTATGAGAACAGACGAGAACCAAATGCTGTTGCAACGAGTTAAATAAAACAGCAGTCTGAATAACCCCCTGATGTAACATTAGTGTTAAATACTGTGTCTGCTCTGCAGCATGACATTGAAGTGAGAGATGGCAACAGCTTCTGGCTTTCGAATGTTAAAGGGAAGTTAATGAGAAATGCTGGCGGCTTATGTGTGCAGATATTCAAAAGAAATAAAAAACAAACATCAGATCTGAAACTTGCTGCAAAGGTTTTTATACCACATGACTTTTTTATGTTTTTTGCCGTGAACGGACAAAAAACAACATTGTGTTTTATTGGGATATTATCATATAGAACTGTCATGTTGAGTGCAGGAGTTGGACCAAAGTGCAGACAAGACATGGGAGGTCTCAAAACACCAAAATGATCAACTTACAAGCAACACATGAACAAAGACACATGAGGCTTATGGATCCACAGAGCATGAAAATAAATTCCAGGAAGCATGACAGAGGAACCAGTGAGAAAAGTGGTTAAATACTGAGAGAGTGAATACAGCAACAACAGGTTGCAGGTGAGAGGGGAGAGCGGAGAGTAAGAGGGAGAGAGAACGACACCAGGGGGCGAGAGAGAGTAAACAGGGGAGCTAGGAAAGTGAATGTAACCGTAGACTCAACAGAGAAAAGGCTGATTTAACGAAAATACGGAACACAGAACAAGATAAATTAACACAACATCTGAACTTTGGCTGGGCCATTCTAAATATGTGCAGACATTCTTTAACTTAAGCCTTTGCTTAAGTTAAAGCAATGGCTTTATGTTGTATGTTATGAGCCACTGTCCTGCTGTACAGTTATCCTCCACTATGTCTTTTTGCAGCCTCCAACTATATAATCACCAGCATCACCTCTAGTCAGCTTCCATGTCCCTGCTTAAAACATTTTTTCCTAGAGTTAGTGAGAATGCCTGTAGCTTTCCGGATGTTTTTTGTTGTTTTTAGCTTAAGACACTTGCAGTTATCAATTTGACTGAAGATAAACACAAAAGGAGTCATATTCCCACAGCATGATGCCTTCTCCACCGTGGCTGAAGTGATGTTGTGTGTTCTGGTTGATGTGAAAATTTCATTCTTGTCTCATGTGACCAGAGCTCTTTTTTTTTTTTTTTTTTTTTGCAGATTTGAAGTATCTTCTCCATGGTTTGGGGCAAATTTGTGGAAAGTACAATTACTTGCTTTCTGGATAGATTCTTCTAGCTGAACTGTGGATCTTTGAAGCTCCTCAGAAGTTACCATGGGACTTGTGTCTGCTTCTCTGAATAATGCATGTCTATATTGGTTGTACTAATGTACACAGTGTAGATATCTCTTAACATATGTGACAGGCCACGGGAAAAGAAGAAACCGAAGAGGAAAAAAAACCTTATGTCTTTGAGAAAATAGTAATAAAGTAATCTATGAAGAAATCATCCCGTGTCTTGAATGACAGTTTTGAAGGTTTCAAAATGGTAAACTCTGTGTTTGAATTCAGTTTGTGTATGAAATAAATCTGAGCAAAGTTGGTCGTCAATGCTAGGAGACAAGGTGATTACAAAGTATTTTAAATGAACAGCTGTGGTTAACACCCCCAAATAGCTGATCTGGTTTGGGGATGTTTCTTCAGAAACGTTGAGAGCTATTTTCTCGCTGGACTGGTTTCCAGAGTGACAACATACAAATGATCATAGTGTCTTTCTTTTTTATATACATGTGTTTGACATCATTTAAAAACTTTGAATTGACACTTTCCGAGTTTGTAAATAACTCAAAATGCTCCCCACATTTGTTCTACTGTTGATCAGCTGGAAAATATCAACCCCTTTGGCTCATGACACAAAAGTAGACACTGAATACCTAAACTCGGTGTAATAAAATAGACATCAATATTATATTATTTCCCCGAAGTTGATATGAGAGAAAAAAGTAAAGCCAGACAGATTTTAGTTTGCTGTCACTACAAGGTGACTGACTCTCGATATCTCAAAATGTCAGGTACAAGGAATTACAGTTTGAGCTTGCCCTTCATAGCCACTCATCTGTTCCAAAAACCTTTCATGACAAATAATTTTCTCAAACCAATCATACATTTCTTTTGGATGCTACCTTTCTTTCCTTCCTAACAGACCTCTGACTGATGATAATCATGTGGCTGTCGAGGGGAGAAAAGATCTGCTGCAGCACATCATGAATATATCAGCAATATTTTCCCTCAACTAAATACTGTCTTAGTTAAGCAC
Organism: Poeciliopsis prolifica; assembly: GCF_027474105.1. Lineage (NCBI taxonomy): Eukaryota > Metazoa > Chordata > Actinopteri > Cyprinodontiformes > Poeciliidae > Poeciliopsis > Poeciliopsis prolifica. The sequence goes on from NW_026562383.1 coordinate 7,200,270, forward strand.
AACAAAAGTTACATCTAGTGGAGACGAAACTGCATTTTGAAGTGACAACTAATGTTACAAGTTGAGAGAAGTTTATTCAGCCTCTGTTGTTCATAATCAGTTTCTGAATTACAAACCTGAAGTAAATACATCATATGGAGGCTACCTAATTGGATTGATGGTGAAAATGGAAGACAAAGCATCTCAGTTTTGTTGCAGCACTTTAGTAAAGGTGTCATTTTATCTCAAACACTGATCCAAAATATATCACTTCAGAAGTGACAGTTTAATTTGCATCTTTATGCATGGAACACATTCAGTTCAGAAATGACAGTAGTTCTCACAAGATGTATTATTTTTGTATAAATAATATACAAACTTACATTATTTGTATGTATAGGTTTGTATATTATATAATATAGTCTGGTTAATTTACTTAACCAGACTTAATTAAACTTACTTTTAAACAATCTACATTAAATGTTTATTTCAAGGATATCTAGTGCTAGGTTAAATAATTGTTGTAAATTGTTTTTTTTTTTCTGAGATGATTTCAGTCTGTGAAGGAATCCTAATAAAATAAAATAAAAACCTCCAATTGAAAAAGAACAAAAGATGTTGTATGGAAAATGTAAACAAAATAATAACAGAACATCAGAGCACTGAAACAACTATACCAAAAGATCTCGTATATCCTCTTAGTGTCTTAATTCTCAGTATTTACTGAGAGTTAAATGACAACAAAAGGCAAAGTCCCATCTTGGTTCATTAAGTGTCTTTATGTAAAACAGCCAAGTACTTTGACGCAGTTCTGTTACAATAACACAAAGCCTTTTATCACCATGTTTTGGCTTTAAAATGTAACAACTAACTTTTTGTCTGTTGAACTTACTTTCTCAGAAATAAAATAATGAGATTTATGTTTTTATAGCTAGCAGTGTTGGAGTCAAGACCGCCTAACCTGAGACCACGACAAGACCAAGACCAGAGTGTATCGAGATCGAGACAAGACAGACTTTTAGGGCCTGAGGCCAAATCAAGACCCAGACCAGCGCTACATGACACAATAAAATGTGAAATACAATCAAAATTGCTAATCAAATTGATCTGAAAGACTCACATTCCCATAAAAAGACCTAGATATTAAATACTTAGAAGGGATCAGCAGCACAAATTCCAGCTGATTGGTGCAGTGACAAGTGTGCTTGAGTTTATTTTTTTCCTAAAAACTTAATGATTTTTAAAAAAAAACTTTGCATAAAATAGTTTCATAAAGTTTTGATTAAGCTCATCATGCAGTTCCATATTCCTCTCTGCCTCGAAGTAAAAAATTTTACATAGGATTTTATAGGAAGCAGAACTTTCAGTTATCTTTTCTCTTGTGGCATCAAATACCAGTGTGGGTCCAGGAGCCAATATTTAAATTTTAGACTAGGTTTGAAGCTTTCTTTTTGGGCTGGTATTTTCTTTTAGAATAATTCAGTAGTGGTTATGTAATATTCTCACACACCCCTTGTGAGAATAAGGGGTGTGTGAGAATACCCCATATTCTCACACATAATAGTGATCACATTTTTCTCCTTGACTGCATTTTTATTATCCATTCACATGTGTGTTATTCTAGATTACTATAATTTATTTTTTCACATTTGTTATACTTAGTTTGCTTTGTTTAATATAGTGTAGATTTTTTAAATAATGCATCCTGAGATGACTAGCAGTTTCTTAAAGAAGTGCAGAAAGAAGTAATTTCTTAAGAAACATTAGACACTCAGCAATATGCTGTATCCATCCCTCCGTTTAGTTGGCAGGTCCACATGATATTAACGTAGATTATACCAATTTTGAAGAAATATTTCAAGAATATTGAAAGGGCCGAATTGTTTTCTTTTGCATAGAGTATATTAAAAATCCTTTTACTGAAATGTCTTCAAAGTCACTGTGTGAACTGTACTTCATGTCATCATAAACCCGCACAGTTATTAAAACAAAGTGTTTTTACAGCGTTTCTAACTGAATGGGTAGTTTGCTTTAACATTCAAACCCCAAAGGTCCAACCAAGGACTGGGCTTACAGATAAGTTTGTGGCTAGAAAACCAATTCAAGATGTAACATCGCTACATATTGACAATGTTACAATATGTAACAATTGAACTGAACTGAATTGAAATGTTTTCCCTGCGTTTATGAAAGGATGGATAAAGGTTTGTATGACACCCTGTCTCATTAGTGATGACGGGACTTAAGATGGCAGGTTTATGAAACAAATTAACTAAGAGTAATTACACATATAAACCGCTGACTTGTGTTGTTGCTTACCCACAGAACATCTGGATGTTGTAGAGGGTTGGGTCATCCTCTAGAGGAGCCAGCTGTTGGAGGCACAGCTGCTCACATCCACCGTTGAAGCCGTCTGAGCAGTCGATGCCAATATGGTGGTCATAGCACCCGGTCCCATCCTTCATTGGACTAAGCCCTGGAGGGCACTGTAAAAGAAATAAGTGTTAGGAAATGGCTCAGGTTAATATTTTCAAATCCCTGTGTCATTCGAGCACATGCTCTCCAGCTCCAGTGGCGATAACGGAGTGGCACACCTGCTTTGAAACACATCCAGTCTTTTAAAGACCAGGCCCTTGGTGTTTGATTATTGGCAGACGTATAATAAAGTGCAAGGCCGTTTTAATACCTCTCCGTGCAGAATAAACGAGTAATACAACAAACTGATTTACATTCAATGTTTGCTGAAAGTACTATGTCAGTAACGATAGTAACACATCCAAAGTATTGTTTTGAAGTATAATGACTGTATGTTATTTTTAAAATGAGCTCATTTTAGTGACAAGATATGAATAATTCCTCACTATGGCTCAATTTGAGCAAAAACACAGAATTAAAACTTTTATTCTTCACTGTAATTAATTACACTTTGCAATCAAGAGCCATCTCGTTTTAAAATTATTCTGGTTTATTAGAAAAAAACAAAACAAAACAAAAAAAAATAATTTGCACAGTATTTTTACTTTCAATGACAAAAGGAGAGAGACGGATTCTTTCGTACCCTGAGAATTTTTTCTCTAATGAAAACGAACTTTTTTTTAATCTCAGAAATTAGAAATGTTATTTGACATTTCCTTGTTTAAAAAAACAATCTGCATCGGAGCAAATTTATAAAAGAGCTCAAAGACCTGAATTCACCCCAGCTTTCCTGTCTTCCACAGCTTTGTTCAGACTTTCCCATGATATTTTTTTTATAGACCTGTCAAGTCAACTGCACATAATAGTTTCTGTCAGCTAATACTTCAAAGGCAACTTTGATGAAGTACACTTTAACAAGGTACCACTGCATTCACAATGGAGACTCGGCAATAGAATTCCTTCAAGCAACAGCGTATCTGTGCTGGCTCTTTTTGTTATCTAGTCCCACTGAATTCAGTACAAAGTTCAGGTGCCTCATTTGGCTTAATGAAGCTCACAGGTCTGCTGTAACATCTTGTCTAATTTGCATTTATTTCAAGGTGCAGTGTAATTTGTTTTTTTCACATAAAGCAGAAGTTGATGGCTTTAAATTTAAGGCAATGCAAGTGGCTCACCATGATTTGCAAAACACAGAACAAAAATGTCAGAGAAACTAACAGCAAAAATGGCAACTTCAGATGTTGAAATATAAGAAGTTGGTTCAGCATATTTAGATGCAGCCTCTTACAATGAAACTAAATTGAATGCTCTTTTGATAACTAAGTGATTATAATTGTAGCATAATTTATAAAATCAACAACAAAAAAACTCCAGAAAAACACACATGCTTGCACATTTCAAAGAGCTTTTACATGGAACAACATCATATTTTCTTGGCGCACCAGGGGCCCTACAGTAGCAATATAACATTGTTTAAAATCCACAGCCTGTCAGTATAGATAACAACCATGTCTGTCCTTTCAGACATGTTTCCACATTCTGATGGCTACTTCAAAAATGATAATGCACCATGCAACAAAGATCAAATCATCTCTAACTGGTTTCTTGTACATGGCATTGTGTTAACTGAAGGCCACTGAAGCGCATTTAGGATGAGATATTTGAATCATGAATGTGCAGCTGCCAAATCTGCAGCAACTGCATCATGTCAACATGGATCAAGACCTCTAAGAAATGTTTAAAAAGCTTTGACAAATCAATGTAATGCAGAATTAATGCAGTTCTAAGGTCAAAAGAGTGTCCAATCCAGTACTAGGAAGGTTGTGTCTAAAGTTGTATGCAGCTGGTGTATAATGTGTGTGTATTGGGGTGAAGACTGAAAGACTGACAGTGTGCTGCGTTGGCACGACAGAGCAAGTTACTTTTTGTCAAATCTCATTTTGTCCTTTTGATCTGGCCAAGTCCAAGGCTCTGTGGATACAAATATGGGCCTATTTACCCAAAAGAAAGGACAACTGTCATACATTGGTGTCATACAACACCTTTGGCATGCGGCCACAAGTGTAACATCATTAGTGATATCATAACATCTGAACTTACTTGCCACTATGTTGTTTTTTGTTGCCTGTCTACTCTTAGCAATCTTAAATTCAGAGCCCCATATTCTGCAAAGTGTGAGTAGTGATAGAAAACCTACAATGATGCTGAAGCTACTATCTGATTTGAAACGGCATATTTAATCCCGCAGTCTAAATAACTGTTTTTTTCCTGATGAATCTGGATTGCATTAGATCCTGTTTAAAATCTATAATACTTCAACTACCACTACTTTCAACTGAAAAGGTTTTTCAAAAACTGATTAAACCCGAATGGCTGAGGCATTTCCATCATTCTGGTTTCTTTCACTTTTCTGAGGTCAGGTTGCAGGGGCAGTAGGAAAAGTAGAAGCATCTTCTTGCACAAAAGGGCAGAAGGAACATGTGGGCCGTACAGAGTGTTTTGGATCTGCCTGGTCTCCTCCCAACAGGATGTCAAAGGAAAAGCTCCAAAGACAAGCTCCTCAATCACATGCCTGAGCAACTTCATGAGACTTCTTTCAATCCAGAGGAGGAGCAGTTCTACTTCAAGCTCCCCCTGCAATGATGGTGCTCCTCACCCTATATGAAAGATGGTCATTTCATTTAAATGTGTCTGGGATCTCATCCTTTCAGCCTTGGTCCATATGTCATTTCCTTACGTGTGAGCAGAAGTGTGAACAGCTTGGAAAATCAAGAGGTTTGCTCTTTCTTCACCACAAAAGACCCAGAGCAACATCTGCATTACAACAAATTATACCACCACCATCTGCATTACTTCAGTAATGCAGATGCCCTGCGTTCTGACAGCAAACACAGGGTCGTCTACGTGCTCGTCGTCGTTGACTTCTTTTATTTCCCCCATGCAGATAAAAGAAGACAACTTTTTTATTATTTAGTAATAAAAACTTTTATTTTGGGTTTTTAATTTGTAGTTTTATTTGGTAATCTCCCTCTGTGCCAAATCGGAAGTCGAAGTGCCATATTTCAATTTAAAAAAATCTAAATCATTTTGTAAAAGACATTTTGAATAAAAGTAACTAACCTTTGAGCAAACATTAAATATATTTTTCATTAAGAATTTCATTGCCTTACATGTTTATCTGTAGAGGGGTCACAAGTGGTGCTGGTGCTTAACAGTCATCTTTTTAGACTGGGAGGAAGCCGCCACGATGCACAGGGAGATGATGAAAACTCCACACAGAGAATTGAACCCAGGACCTTCTTGCTGCAAGGTAACAGTGCTACCAACTGTGCATCCCTGTTTAAGTAACATTTAAGGTTATTGAATATGATTGAAAATAATTGCCAGGGCAATTATTTAATTTAAGGTAAAAAACAAAAACAAAACATGGCAGAGTAATTAAGGGACCTTGTCGTCAAAATCGGACATGGAGACTTCTTAGGGTCGGGACCAACTGAGGCAAGGAGAGCCGTATCGGGGCAGAAATCGACGGAGGATCAGGTAGGCGACTCGATACCACAAACGACGGAGGAAAAGGGAGGTGACTCGATACCATGAACGATAGAGAAACAGAGAGGCGGAGGCACAGGGGGGCATCATGGAGCGAATATGTCACGCTCAGTTGGTGAAATACCTTTTCAAGATGATAGTAGCACCAGAAAAAAGTTTCGTGAAAAAACCACCCCTCTTCTTCTGGCGCTTTCCTATTTGCTTTAAAAGGCACCATACAATTGAGTTGTTGACGATCTCATGCTCCATGAATGCCAGAGCCCATCCGGCAGAACATCCAAAGGTTTTCCTGAGGTCCCTGAAAACCTTTTTCGAAAGGCTAGGGACCCAGTCCACCTGGATTTACGCCAGATGGCCCTCGATGTCAGCGCAGATGTGGTTAACCATACACTCCTGTACCTCCATCAGGGAATCGAAACAACAGCGCGTCTTTGACTCCCTGATGCCCAGATCCAGCCCAGATCCAGCAACGACTTAACAAAAAGTCGGACTGTGTCCTGTTTCTGCTCCTCGAAGGACGTCCTCAGTTCTTCGATGTTATTTCTCGCTGTCATCAGTTGATGGAGGAAACCGATAACAGCTCGGACCAAAGAACTGAGCTCTAAGCCCGGCCTAAGGAACGACATGGGGTCTTCATCATCGACAGGAGACGTGACCGCAGATATGACATGCTTCAAGAAGAGCATGTCAAGCACTTCAGCACAGTCTCCCTGGATGATCTCGTCGATCCCCATCGCCCGGGCAAAAGCCTGAGAGACCTAGTTTCCAAATATGGCTTTTAAATCGCCATATTCGTAGTTTAGGTTCTCAGAAACGTCCTTAACAAAATTGGAGAAAACCTCCGTTAAATATTGTAGAAGGTATCTCCTCCTCTCTGCGATGCTCTCATCCAAGTCCAAAAATTCAAGGTCCAGCCAGTCCTCCTCGTGGGTTTGATCAACGTATTCGTCGAAAACTCGCGTGTCCATCAACTAAAAACTGCAGATCTCAATAAATCCATTGCGAACAACTGAACTCGTTGCTGATTCTTCTAGATCTGTCTTGGAACGTGGCAACCGGAGTTATTTATACCCCGTGTTACACAACAAAGTAGTATATGACATCACAACCTATGACGTTTCAGCACAAGAATACACGCAGTGCTGTGACGTAATAGTGTTCTGACGATCTGTGCGATCTCGGCACTGTGTCTTAACGGATCTCTTCTTTCAGTAACGAGTAATCAGAATGCACAGAAAAAGATCACTACTGCAACATTTGTATACCAGGAACACAGATCTTGCAGTAATGAAGCCTATGTGCGGCGCATGTGGCATCTCTAATTCAGCATTCAGGTCCGTACATGTCCGTAAAAAACAAAACAAAAAGTTGATCCACTTGACTAAGCTGGAACTCAAACAACAATATTCTGTAACCTCACATGGCATAGAGGTGCAAGTCAAATATTATGATATCAAATCTGTTCAAATGATTTACACAGAAAATAATTGATCTCTGAGGGTTTTCTGAATGCACTTTTAAAAAAAGAATTGTAAAAGGCAAATCATCTTGCATCAGTATTTGTAAATTAAAATTAAACTTCAGGAATGCTCCACAATAGGATATGTCACAGTTGTAGTCATGAGATCACTGCCATGTATTATTATTTTTTTGATTAAAACAAATGGAAATTACAATGATTTGTGTTCAATGTGAAATATTTGGAGACATGCCTGCGAAGAATGAGGCTACAGGCCAAATTAATGCTCTTTTATTAATAAACTGTTATTGATTTTGTCACTAACCAAGAGAACGTCATGGCCAATACTTTATTGTTGGTGATGTAAAGAGCAAATGAGATGTTGAATCTTCAAATATATCTGTGGAACAGTTTTGAAATTACTGAAACTCCTGTACAGTAATTGGTCGATTTGTGGATATGTTTCTTACGTGTGTTCAATTTATTGACGAGACAGTGGACTGCTGCTGGCCTTCTCAGGTTATTTATTCATAACATTATCCATTATCTGATATTTAACAATCACAAGTGGATTGCTATTAATTGAGATTTTCACAAATTTCATCACTGATAATCTGCACACATCTTGTCTAATTTACAAAGTCACTGAAAATATTAAATATTAATATTAAACATCATTGCTTGGCTGTTTGGATAAATGAGAATTTGTTCAAAATGTAATTTTGCATTTTAAGATTTTGCACTATAAAACAATGTTTTTCCAAAAATTAGGGCCAATAATCCACTGGTTGCTATAAGTTAGAGAACAGGAAATTAACATGTCATTCAAAAGCCCTTAAAAAATAAATACTAAATTTAAAACAAGTATATTGCTTGAAATTTACTTTAAAACAAGACAAAAATACATATATATTTTTGTGTGTTGTAACACACAGTAGTTCTAACAGCACTTGTAGAGTCACATAAGGCTTTTGAGGTCTGCTGAAAAGAACAGTTTCCAGACTAGTGCATAGTCTCTATTAACGACAAGCTGCAATATCTCAAATCCTCCAGTCATACATTCATGGCAAGAAGCCTTTGTAGTTCTTACATTGTTCAATAAAGTAAAATGCCAGGGGGGTAGCTTCCTCTCATGAATGAAACATATACATTACATTTGTTTGCTATATCTTTAGGAGGCCAACAATGATGGAAAGGTTTGGTATCAAAGTCATATAGTGACATAAAAGCAGGCTTTACTAAACAAAATAATTATAAAAATATTTCTTTTGTTGCTTTCTCAGGTCTTTCATCTATTTCAGAATTACAGAGGAAATGTTTGCGAACAAAATAATAGAAAAATGGAGGAAGATTTTGTGAAATTGGCAAAATGTAGATTTGCAAGCTTTTGGGACAGCATATTAACCATCCACTGACAACAAACAACACTGCAACGATCCACCATTACTCTTGGATCATTTAATAAGCAGACAGTGAGTAAAAGTGCTGTCTGTTATTCTGTGGAACAAGCTACCAGTACAAAGCCTTCTCTTGAAAACCCCTTGAACCACCATGGCTTTTAATCCCGTTGCTTAATGGAGATAAATTCCTGCAGTGCTTTTTATGCTTAAGGGAATCAGCTCTATGCTATTGCCAAACAGCAACAAATCCCTTTGAGAGGAGTTGGATAATCTTTGCAGTTTTCAAATTCAGCTGATAGCTGATAGGTACGAGCAAAGACTAAAACTGAAAGGCAATATTCTTCCAGAAAGAGCAGATGTAAATACCTAAGAAGCTTTTGTCAGCAAGTCACAAAAGGTTTAGGCTAAATATTTAAAAAGCAAATAAATAAATCTGGTTTGCTTCTCTTTTGTACGGGTGTTTGTGCTAAATCACCAGTGATGCTACGAAGTAGACATGTTTTTAACATTAAGATTGCATTTCAAAGAACTGCAAACACATTTTTTAACAATTGAAGATTAAACAAAAGTAAAAATTTAGTACATTTCAAATTTCAAATATCTAGTCTAACTAAACAGCTGTTTTGTATTTTGCTTCACACTTGTATTTGCATTTTGATCATTTTAGTGTTATTGTAAGACTTTTTCCATGCAACTCATTTAGATTAATTAAATTTTAGTTTTTTTCTTGTGTTCTATTCTGTGCATTTTGCCCTAGACTCTAGAGTTAGCATTAGTATTTACCTTTCACCATTCAGTTTTTTCCCATGCCCATTATTCATTCTTCTCTCACTTCCCTGCTTAGACTCTCCACCAGCTGTTCCACAGGCTGCTGATTGTACTCACTTGGTTACCGTGTCAGTCATTTTCTCAGTACTTAAGCTCCTTCATTTCCTCAGCTTTTTTCACACCTGCTGTGTTTACTTTGGTCTGAATCAGTAGAGGAGTTTGTTAAGTTGGAACTTGTTTTTGGGTGGCTCAGTTTATTTCAAACAGTGAAAACTCTAAGCAAACCACAACCTGCTAATTTAAGTCTTGTGAAAATGTTCATTGTGCTTATTGGTCAGATGTGTCAGGAGAGGAAGAACCAAAAGTAAATACAAGACAAAAATATTGGGTTTTCATCAGACTTTTTGACTAAGAGGGTCACAAAGTCAGAGAATGTTATGCCATTTTTTTAATAGCACATATACTATGTTATGCAAAATTAAACAAGTGTGGAAAATTATTGAAGGAAGATTTCTTTAAGTTAACAAAATGTCTCAAAATGTTTCAAAAATACCTCTCAAAGTCTTCACAGCTGCATGGAGCTTTATGCTTTACAAAAAGAGTTGCCACCATTGTTTAATGTGTTTATCTACTAGATCTCCTAATGCAATGCAGACCTGGCCAAGGGAAAGCCTTTGGCTCAAGCTTCCACCATACACCTGGTAGCTGAGTCGAATCACATCAACACCATAAACCAGGGGTGTCCAAAGTTGGTCCCCGAGTGCCGGCATCCTGCACGTTTTAGTTCTCTCCCTGGTACGAGCTTTTCAGCACTTCACTGTTCTTCTTAGGCCTTCTAATGAGCCATCATTGGATCCAGGTTGAGAACTAAAACATGCAGGATGCCGGCCCTCGAGGACCGACTTTGGGAACCCCTGCCATGAACGAACTGCTGCAGAATTCATCTGGAACTGCACTGAGACTATCTCCTCTAAACGCTGTCGGTACAGTTGATTTGATCCGCACTCTACTGTAAAAACCGTGTTGTATGCAAATGAACTACACCAAGGAGAGACTCCAACTTGAGCTAGTTATAAATTAACAGAACACCCTTTGTCTCGCTGTTTCAGTCTACCATTGCTCCTGCCTTGGTCCCTCTGTGTTTTCCTCAGGTGTTGCCAGTCCCTCAATTTCTTCATTAAATTCTATTTTCATCATGTGTTTGTCCTGTTTGCATTTGGGTCCACGTCAACAACCTAAAAAGACAACAGCAAATGTTGAGCTTGTTCCCAGCACACGCTGGATTGCCGCTTGCCACAGATCTCATTTGTGGTGTTCGTGGACAGGATGTCAAGGCATAGTTGTGAAAACAGGGGTATAGTTTTGGAAAATCCAGGTGTAGTCTTTGTCTTTTTCAGATTATGCCATTGTATAGAAATCTTCACACAACATCAACAGCAGCCACTGACATGTAGTGGAGCAGTTTGCACCTGAGCGTGAAACAGTCAGAATAAGAGTTGGGTCAATATTTTCCATTTGCAACTGGAAAAAGACTGCTCCCTCCAGACTGGAACAGTTAAAGTGTCTCTGGGTTCTTGTTCGCGAGTGATGGTATGTTCGAGGAGGAGATGGTAAAACAAAGGTCTTGTCTGCAGTAATGCAGCATTACTCCTGCATTACTCTTTCACTGTGAAAGACTGGAGAGTTGAGCCAAGAAGCAAAGCTCTCAGATTGCAGGTCTGTTTGTACTCTTACTCCATCTCTCACATAGTGATGATCTTAAAAAAACACTGAGATTAATTTTCGTGCTACATGGGCAAGTGCCATAGGGATCTAGAGGCAAGGTTATTCATTCATCAATTACCCATGAATGGATGGGAAATGTTGGTAAGGAAAGTTGGTGCAGAAACGTGAAATTATAGAAGCTTTAATAAAAAAATGCATGCTTCAATATATGCCTGGATTATGATTTTCTTTACACATTTTTTCTTTTTTTTAAATAAATATGAAGAAAGATTTTTATAATGTAACTTAAGTACATATGTTAATGTACTGACCAATTAATGTATCCATTATACAGTCATCTCACTGACTTTGACTGAAAAAAACATGACCATGAAATATAAGAGATCAGCAATGTAACACAGACGAGCTCTGTAACATTTATGGCAAAACAGCTGTAGAAATATTAGTTTTATGATCCTGAATTGTTTCACATAATTTAAAGACAATGTTTTCCAAAAATGGGGTAAGAAAAAAAATATTATTTTAAAGTTAAAATAGCATGTTTGTGCTCGTCTAAAAAAACACCCTTGAATATATGAATAGTTGGTGTGTAAAGGGAATTGATCACTGAGCCATATTGGATTATTAAAGTCCAGCATGCTTGAAGGGTTTTTAATTAATTAAGACAAGTAAGTCACAAAAATCTATAATTGGAAAGATCATACATTTCTGTACCAGAAAGTTTTTTATAAAAACTGTGTGAACCGTTTTATAAATTGGCACCATTTTAAAACTGTACAATGGTGCCATGAACTTATCCATTTTCCTTTTTCGTCTTCTAACGAAGGCAACAAAGAAAACTGGACACCAATGGGGAAAATACCCAATTCTTATAAAAATAAACACACTGAAAGATGCACCAGCTCCAACCACAAACAGCAGAAAACATAGGGAAATTAAAACAGACCCAAGCTTCAAAAGGACATGTTCAGAGTGTGATTATTATAATGGGCATAAAAGAAAAAAAAATTGTTACATTAACAGTCAATCCTGAAGCAGCACTGCTAGGAACACTGTGAGAAAAGCCTGTGGTGATTTTGTACATTTTTGTTCTATATTTTAGTTCTTGCAATTTATGTTCAGTTTAGAGTTTTTGTCTACAGTTTCTCTCTCTTGGTGAACCTCAGTTCCTTTTTTATTTTGGTAGTCTGGTTCCTTTTTTGGAACATTGTTCTAATCAGTTCCTGTTTCTTTGACATTCATGTTTCATTGTCACATTTCAGCTTTTGTTCTTTTGTGTCATCCTCTTCTTGGGATACGTTTTGTTTGGTGCTTTGTTGCCTCTGTTAAGTTTCTGTTCAGCCTTTGGTTATCTCAGTCCAAAAATTTGGTTAATGACTCTCACTCTTTTCCTGTCCCAATGAGTTCACTCCCATGTATGCAGTATATTCCTCCTGGAAATGTTACGTTGAAATTTTCTAGTTATAGAGCTAATGAATGAACTTAAATACATGCTGACTGATATATCCAATTAAGAACTGATAGATATTTTTTTTCATAACCTTTAAAAATGTATCTAGCCAAGTGGGGAACTGTGCTCTGCTCTTTAATGTTTTTTTTTTCTTTTTCACAGAGAAAAGAATATATGTACTGTGAGATTAGATGATGTGCTTTGTCAAAGGTCATCTTAAAGAGCTACATTTGTAATTCCACTCTTCTGAGGAAAGGTAAGCAAATCAAAGATGGATGGCAAATTTAAGTTTAGATTTGCCATTTTTGTCCGTACTCCGTTTTCCTAGATGCTTTCATGCACCTGAATTTTACAGCTCAGATTCCACAAACCTAAAGCGAAAGCTGTTGTAATCGTCATTACTAGCTGAATTGGCACTAAATGTTCTTTTGCAAAGGTTCAAAAGTAAGCCAGGTATGGAGCTAAACAAAGTTATTTTTCAGAAAACAACTTCTGAATTTCCACTTTTACAGTCTGCTGCACTAATGAGACGGTGTTATTTTTTTTCTCCTAGCGTTTCATGGTTTATGCGTGACCATACTTTTGGAGATCACACCTCGCTATTAAAGATCTTGCAGTGCTGTTGTGTCCTGAAAACCAAGAAAAGCAGTCTCACAGCTAGCTGTGCCTAATTGAGGCAACAACCGCAGAAGTGCAGATTCTGATAATGAGATTGACTTAATTGCCACAGTGTCTAGTGTTGTGCCAATTCTACAATCTTATGCTCCACTAAATGATTGATCAAATATGTTTCCTAGTTCCTATCAGAGGAAGAATAATCAGCCTTGTTAAATTTCAAGTAAAAACATCATGTTTAATTGAACATACTCCTTTTTGAACCACATATTTTCTTCAATTCTTTGTCACATTTAATTTTTGTAACTTTAAAATGCAGCAATAATACAATACTCTTAAAAGCAACATTGAGATTGCATAGTATTGAAAATTGGTTTATGGCAAGGATGTTTTTATGGGTAAAACACCACATAAATAAGTTGTGTTAATGACAAAATGTAAAAAAAAAAAAAACAAACAATCAAACAAAACAACAAAAATCTAATTCAAGCCAAAAGGGGTAAAAGCATTTGATCAACCATCTATGTTTAAACACACAACAGCCAGGAAAATCCTGTGACCCGAGGAGAGAAAACATCAGTAGTGGCAATCTAATGTGCTCCTCTGGTCTACTTTAGAGCTGAGCTCTAGTTGTACATTTGCCAAGTATTGACTCACCTCAACAATGCTTAGTATCCCAAAGTGTGATCCCAGTCAAGATTGGTTTCTGCTGCCGAAGGGGTGGTTCAGCAACACAAAATGAAACGACAGAGTGCTTTAACCAGCAGCACCAAGTCCGGTGCCGTTCAGAATCATTAAAAAGAACTGTGCTGTTCAGAGAGGCATAATGTGCATCTTGTCATTTAGTTTAATGAAATGTTACATTTTGTGTCCATTTTGAACTCGAATCATGCAAGGTTACTGTGTGAGTCTTACTGATGGCCATCACTCAGCAACAAAAGAGCAGCCAACCAATGGTGTTCCTTGTTATGGGTTACATATAAAACCTTTTTCTACAAGAGGAAAGAAGATTAACCTCAATTTTAAAAGGAAAAAAACTTTTTGTGAAGTGAAAACCTTTAGAATGGTTGTTCTTGTTTGACAAACATAAGGTTGTCATTTTAAGGAAAGTGTTTTGTTCCATCAAAAGTGAATTTTAGAAAAGGGCACAGTTTTTTTTTTTTTTCAAGAATGCCACAGATGCTCTACTGGCTGAAAGTAAGTGGGTTAGTAAAAGTAACTAAACAATACTGCAAAAGAGGTAAAATGAGAGTTTTTATCATTAGAGGTATAGTTTATCACAAACATGGATATAACCCCAAAGTGTCCAGCATGGTCAGGCTAACGTCAATTCTCATTTTCACAGCTGTGTGACAGAAATCATGTCACTTTGTTGTCAAACTGATATCGTCCAACCCTTGTCACAACCGCCTGGAGAACTTTTCACCCCGTTCTTTACGCAAAACTATGATGTGATTGGTCACAATTTTATCGGCAAGTTAATGTGAAAAAGTCCTTTGACAGCAATGTTGTCTCCCACATCTGTTGGACCAAAACACAGATGCACATAAAAAACAAAATGAGATTTTACAGCTCGTCAATTATGATTTCCTTCCCAAACTTCTGAATTCATAATTGTCATTAGACTCTGTCTTACTGTTGTAAACTATACATACGACCAAGCACCATGACGTTCGCCGCAGCGGAAAGGGGTTTCAAAAGAGCTCGGCACAGTGTGTCTTGTTGGCCTTGAAGTGTGTGTGTGTGTAAAAACAAACATCCCGCAACCATGTAACCACAAGTTGACTGTTTGACTTCAGGCTGAACATACTTGGCCCTTAAGAGTCCCCAAAGATTAGATTGAAACAGTGGTACAATGTTAACAGGAAACAAAAACATAGCTGGTGTTTGCAGGGTCTTTCTGAGATTGTCTGGGGTGCAGGTGGCTCTTTGTTATGCATGAGATCTGGTTTTCTCAATCATGTGTTAAAGCTGTTGTATACAGAGGGTAAAATCACACATATAGGCACATAAGTAATACAAATGGATGAAGGTCATACAAACACTTTCCGTTTGCAGTAATATAGCCTACCGACTTTGATGCTCGACTCAGTCTTAATTTATTAAGTGAGAAAATAAAGGATTCGATTAGAATTAAAATGCAATAACCTAGGGAGTAGTAGAACTGAATTAGATTGGGTGTAGCTGAATGTTAGACTTAATCTTTTTGTTTGATTTCCAATGAAGTTGAGTGTGTCATATAAAGATGGTTGAGGACAGAACCAAATGCATGTAGACTGACAGCCAGTCTTCCAACCTACAATAATTAACCTGGAAATATAAGATACACAAATTCTTCACACCAAAATCCTATCAGGTGTACCAATTAAAAGAAGAAAAAATAACCTTTATTTTTCCAGAGGGGATAATGAGGTGTAACAACAACATTAAATATAGGTAAAATATCAGCAGATAACAGCAAAAAATTATTAAAAATAAGAGCAAATGACTGTGGAAATGTCAGCAGGGAAGTAATTGATTTTGTTGGGAGCTGTGATGGATATAGAGTCTGACAGCTGCTGGGAGGAAGTATCTGCAATAACGCTCCTTTGGGCATTTAGGATGCAGCAGGAGCTCTACAGTTCTGTAACAACTTCATACACAGGGTAGGAGACATTGTCCCTTACTGACGTTATTTTAGTCGGGGCTTTTCTGTCTACCACCACCTGCACAATGACAGAAAGAAGATAGATGTTGGGAGCTGGAAACTAAGAGAGATGAGAACCATTATTTGTGAGAGAATGCATTACATTAAAAATCTTAGAGTGGCTTTGTCATTTCTCTCATCTCGAATGTATTCCCCTGGCATTATCTTGTCAGATGCTCAAAATGCATCACATCTATGCTACTGAGGTATGCCAATAAACCTAAGAATGTGCTTAAGCACTGCTTATTGTCATTTAATTTTAAGTATTCCGATTCTTAACTTCTGAACTACTTTTCCAAAACTTTTCTAGTCCAGGTAATTTGTCACTGAAGCAGAAGTTCTCTCTTATCAAAGGGTAACACTTTGGACAATAGTGAGTCTCTCAATGCTGAAGACTGACCAATGTCTTCAGTCAAATTCCTCCAACATATGCCATGCATGAGCTTTCACACTTAAACAAGCACACACACAAATATGCACACCCACACACACATTAGAGTAGGATGCTTTCCTCACAAATAGAAATAAGTAAAAAGCAGAAATAAAAAGTTAATCTCTGCATATATCTTTTAAAAATATGTACCCTAAAAATATTCAGATAATTGTAATTTGCACATAAGTTTGTTTTGAAAAAATCAAATAGGAAAAACAGAAGTCTTAAGTGCCCTACAAATAGCATCTGTTGGAATGAAATTGTCTCAATATTTTTTGATAAAGTTAGGCAACTTTGGTTTTGCCTCGGAACTCCATCAAGAGTCATTCAAAGGCAACAAGTTGGTTGCATAAGATAGTTTCACTCAATACCAAAATTAATTTTACTTGACATAAATTAGCTCCTTTTAGTTTTCTGTACTATTAGCCTGCCTGGATTCTGTTGGCTCTGCTACCAGAACTACCAGTAAACACTAACTACTTGAGAGAGGATGAATAAAAAGGCCCCACAGACCTGATTTTGGCAGAATTTTTACATAAATTGTAAGCTGAGCCACAAATGGTCTGTAGCAGCATCCAAGTTAAATCTAGAGTAGCACAGAGAGACTTGTCTTAGAAGCAGAGTTTAAAAAGAACCTCCCCGTCTCTAAATCTGTTTATACATCTGGCTGCACACTTAAGGTCAAACACCACAAAGAAGTAAAACTGTTTTTTTTTTCTTCTGCAGACTAGAAAAAGGAATCAAGTGAACTGAAATGCAGATCGATGAAGAAAACAAGTTCACTTTGAGCCTCTCAATGCTAACTCTGCAAGTTAATTTGTTATAATCTGGAGCACACAAATCTCACTGAGGGATTACATTCCAAGATGGGAATCCTATTATCTTGTGTAAATGAGGCATAAAAAGATAACCCCTCCCTGTAGCTTTTGTTTGTACCTTTTCCCTCTGTGGGCAAATCATTTTGGCACTACTCACATGAAAAAGGAGACCATAGATCTGTGACTGTTTGAACTGACTTTGCATGTGAGGAGGGCCAGTTACTGATGCTTGAGATGGCTCTGCAGTAAAAGAGGGGGAAAAAATGCTTCATGCTCTCAGGATTAAGCAACCATCTGTGAGAAAACAATGAATGTGATTGGACATGTTATTCTGCTTTCATGGCTGTCTAAATTGCTCTGACCCATAGCGTTCAAACGCGATGACTTCCAACAGCTCAAATATCACTGTCCAATCCATCTTCCATGAAGAGGAAGAGAATAACATAACTGCAAAGCTACCAAGAGACAAATATTCCCCTAAACTGGCACACTGAGTGGGACGAGCACTAATCAGAGAAGCATCTACAAGGTCTATGGCAACACAAGGGGAGCTGCGCACAGTCCCTGTTCAGGTGGGAAACATTGACGACAGGACAACTATTAACTTTATACTTCATAAATCTGGCCTTTATTGAGGCAAAAAGAAATTCATAGCTGAAAGATGGCCCTACATCTCAAAAAGCCCTGGTTACAACATATCTTATTCCCAGTCTTCTGTGGAGCATCATATTCTCTTCATAACCCAAACAACTATTCGTTCAAACTACATTGTCATAAAATGAATACAAAACAAAAAGATACTATTAAAACATGCAATGATGTGGGTTTGCACGTCATGTTAAACACAGGCTCTCACACACAAACTTTATTCAAGGATCTTGGATGGTGTACTCACATCCTCCATCTTCCATTTTGGTGGCAATCTGTTCTGTCAACATCATCCTTGTTTTCCACCATTTTGCAGGGGAGACAAGTGACAAGACGAAACTAATTAATCTCACAATCATCCCATGATTATTACACTCTCACTTCCACAGGCGTCACACGCTGCTTCTCCCCAGGAGTGCAATACATCAGGGAGACGGAGCAGGGCTGCTGGTCCTCTCTCACTTCCGCCATCAGCCGAATCTCTCACAAGAGAAGATATTAAAACGCAGACAGGACAGCTACCGACGGCACCGAATCAGACAAGGTGTTAATTGATTAGGGTGGAATCGCATTGCTGGGGCGCAGCCAGTTTACCGCCCTGATTAGACAGATGAGAAGCTCATTTATAAGCTCAACAGTCACAGGATAATTAGTAAAACCCACGCTAATGTATGCAACGGAGGCTGAAAGTGTGCTCAATGCGGTGTTGGACAGGAGTGGGATGTGTGTCTGTGGGTGAAGAGCAACGGTTTTGCACACTTGGTGTTGTGTAAGTAAATGAGAAAATAATGATGCATCTTGTTCAAAGACAACACCAATAAATCCTCAAACTGTGATAAGGACAGAGACTTAATCTGCCAAACGATATTCAAATGCAATAGACACATCTCCAACTCTGGTTGGTGCCATATAAGTGACTGTTGAAAAAATCATCTTCCAGACATTACCTTATCCATCCGTCTCGTCCATGATATACATCTGTTTATATTCAAGGCCAGCTTAGCATAAACAACGGAGCGAGGGGGAATTTGTGCTGTGTCTTCTCTTCAATCTGTTCTTGCAATCTCTGTGTAATTAGCATTTGATTTACAGCAACGGCAGGCCAGGAGCCGACTTCCAGACAGGTTTAGCAAATGAAGGTAAACTCAGAGGAATGTGGCTGAAATCAATAAGCCTTAAACGGGATAATGAGGATGTGCAACATAAAATATACAAAAGAAACTAAACAGAGAAACATTTTACTATTACCATAATTCAGTGCAAATACTGCGGTGTGGAAATAGTGATGTAGAGTAAATGTGCATTGCAGTATAGTGGAAAGTGAAGCTCAGACAACCTCGGCAATGATTGACCTTCTAAAGAGTCGTGAATAATATGGTTTTGGTTTGAGGTTGTTACTAGAAAAGATGAATTACACTACCTCTGTTCTGCTTATGCTGCTGTCACACAGAGTCTGATCTTGCCCTGTATGCGAGACCATATAAAAACATGTTTTACTTGTATAAATGCAGTTAGTAAAACCAGCCTATGAAGCTGGTTTTACTAACCAGCTTCATACACACTACACCATTTTGTGTAGTGTGTTTATTGGAATGAGGAATGTACAATTAACAGTGTTTAGTTCATGTTTGAGGCTAGTATGGACCCAAATGCAGAGAAAAACCATAGTTTAATGGATTGCTTATAGAACTGAATAATGAGAACTGCAGAGAGATCAGATGGTGAACAGAAAAATCTACCAATGAATAATGAAAAACTGGGAGCTGAAATACTGAAGGACAAAAGAACCAGAACTAATCAGACTAAATCTCTGATTAGTTTAGTCTGATTAGTTCTGACTAATCAGCTTTCTCCCTCTGTGGCAGGGAGAAAGAAAGGAAACTTAGGTCTGGCGTGCCTACGTTTCCTCGATTAACACCAGGCCTGTTAATCGAACTCTAGTTTGTTCGTCCTACTGCCCTACTCCAATTTTTGTTTACAATTTGTGAAGAATTAACGGCTTCAAAGTCTTTGGATGGTTTAACACAGTGCAGTGTGAATACACACCATACAAGCTGAAAATGTAACAAACATTGCAAATTTGGTCCCTGATCAACTGGGCTACCAGGTGTGAAAACGCCATGACTGAGAAGATTAATTAACACAGAACTAAGTCCCAAATAATCTTCAAACCAAAAAAAGAAAATGTCTGAGAATAATGAGAATTAGAATTAAATGTACAGAAACATACACAAATAAGCTAAGAATCTAAACACAAAGGAATAAACTCATAATGAGCACAAATGAATTGAGTGAATGTATCAAGAGGCATAGAATATAAATAAAAAAAGAAAATTATCAAAATATACCCACAAAAGTCTGTTTGTTTTGTGAAAGTTCTACTACATCATCTAAGTCACCGTATTTATTTTGACATTATTTTTATTTTTCTACACTTCAGGTCTGCCTGGCTGCAGGGAACACAAATTAAATGCTTATGCCCGTTCTATGAGAGCCCCCAAGTAACTCCCTCAACAGCCCCAAATTATTTTTTGATTAATTACGTAGCTGACTTACAGAAAAAAGGTCTTTAACCTTTATATTACATGTGTGCATAAGCGTGAGGATGCTAGTGTGTGCGTGTGACGCAATTGCTGCTAATTTGTAGCTAATTTCGGCATCCGAGAGCAGCAAGGGGTAGCACTGGCTCCCAGAGGCAGCAGCAGCCTCTCCAAACAGACACCAGCCATCCCCACATATGCCTGACACAGAAGCTGGTCAACAACAAAGATCAGGAGGCCAAAGAGACACAAGGAGAGAAACAGGGTACCAAACCCCCTCATCCAATCCTGTTACCATGTCTCCCAGTGCAGGGCAAGCCTACAAACTGGGAACCCCAAAACCACCTCCTCAGCAGCAGAACAACTCCACCCTGAAAAGGAGGAACTCGCCAAACAGCTCTCTTTTCCCTGGGTGCGCATCACCAATCCATAACACTCTGAAGTGCCAATGCTACTCCACCTGACTTGACAGCCCTTAAAGCTGTGTGTCCCACTTCTAGGCAGGAATGCTCATCCAATTCCCCAAACCCTCCTCACCATGCCCCCAAAATAAAAGGTATTACCAGGATAGATTTAAATCTGGTTCCAAAGTAGATTTTACGGATACATTACTTTTTTCCGTTTCACCAGAAAAAGTCTAACTTTAAACTCCATTCCATGAATTGTGTTGTTTGACAAGGTTAGGCACTGGATTGTCACTAATCTGTGTTTCCCTTAAAAGACTTGAATTACTGAGCAGTTTAAATAAAGCCACAGGTTACAGCTTAAACTGTGTTTTCCTTTCTCCCAACTTCACTTTGAAGCTGTTTTGTTAATCTTCTTTTTATTTTGAATTAATTGGACTTGGGAGTTCCCAGGATTTGTGACTGGCAAAAGTAAAACCAGGCACAAGTTTCTCAAGGAGCATTTTTGAGTTATTTAGGAAGCCAGAAAGTGTGGATTACAAACTTTCTGATGATGTCATCACATAAAAATAATGGGCACTAGAATGTGGGCACTCTGCAAACAAGATCAACAAGAAAACAGTCCTCAAAGTTGCCAAATTCCCCAAACTTGATCAGCTACCTGGGGCTGTTGTTATCAAAGACTGGTAATTTACATTGTTTAGCAATGAGTATGGTTGGGAAGGCATGCAAACAAAAGTGAGCTTTTTAAAATAATCTGTGTGTAAATGTTATATCACTGCTCGATCCTGGATAAGTGGAAGATAAGTGTCTTGTTCCTTGTTGTACCATGATATGTCTATCGTGCATACGAAGAAATGTCTACATGCTGCACATAAAGTGCAAAATAGATATTTGCACAACAGTTTTCTTTTTGTCCCCAAGCAATAATGCCTTGAGCTTTAAATATTCAGATAAAAAATATATGTATATATGTATAAAAAAAAACACAAAAATGGCTGATTACATCTTGTTGGACATACAAGCCAGCCTCTTTCTCAAGAGGTCTTGGCTTGAGAGTAAATGTTGAATTATTGTCCAAGTCAAAGTTCTGAATCAGTCAAGTTTCTAGTTGAGATCTGTGAACATTCAGAAGGATTTTGAGGTGAAAGCAGAGACATTGGGAATAAGTACACAGACTCCCTATTGTTATTTTCTACAAAGGACTCAGATATATTACATACACAAATGCACACATATTACAAGACAGTAAATAATTAAGAGGATACAAAAGACAAGCTTCTCAACACCTCAAAGCGTTGGAAAGAAATCTTTTCACCACTTTTCTTTGGATCCTTGTGAGACTAATTTCAGAGGAAAGAAAATGGATTTTTTTTCCCTGATGCTTTTGGCAGGGATTTGCAACACGCTGCAACATAAAGAAGCTGTCTCTTAGATAGATGGATGGCAAATGTGAAATGTTTTTTAAAGTCACCCTGTAATTATGCATTAAGGAATAATGTCACAACAAAAATGTGAGGACTGTTTTATGCTTTCCCACACCAGTGAAAAGCATGAAAAAGTGTCTCAACCAGGCAAAACAGATTCAAGTGCCTGGAAGACTTCAAAGGCTTGGCTAAAAATATCCACTCAGTCATCTTCTTGTATAAGATGGAAATTGGATAGATATTGAACTGCCGACATTTAAGTTCAGTGGCGCTATACTACACAGAATTTCTTTGACCATATCTCTCTAATGAATTTAAACCTAAGTCAACCTCCAAATGTGTTTGCAGCTGGACTAAGACAAAGGCAGGCAAATTCTTGCCACCCCTGGTGAATGTGTGTATAGCACTTTCATTGTTGTAATTAAAATGTTTTAAAAAAGCTATAAATTCCAACTTTTGAGGAACACTACAAAGCTAAGAAAAACATTTTTACAAAAATGCACATGGCACCACCAACTGATATATTTAACTTAAGGATTTTTACTTGATCTGCGACAGACTGGTGACCTGTCCAGGGTGAACCACGCTTCTCGCCCGGAACGCAGCTGGAGATGGGCACCAGCAACTCCCGACCCCGTTAGAGTGGATGGATGGTTTTTTACTTTATATAGACTTCTCGATCAAACAATTAAGACACGAAGGCCGGTTTTGATCAGCCAGTGGTCACTAGGATGAATGAGGAAGAATATTTATTTGATCAACAAAAATGTAGCGGCCATAGTAAAAATGACTAGATTAATTTATTAAGATTACACAGTAAATATTAAACTAATCAAATTTGTTAAATTTAACATTTTTTTTTTACTTTACTGTACTTTATTCCATTCAGAATTGTTGTTAAATTGACCTTTCATGAGTATTAAAGTTCTAAAGGAAATTTGACACTAAATACACTAAATATCACTGGTTTTCATTAGATTAAATTAACATGACAAGTTATATACTGTATATAAGAGTCATATATATATGACTCTTTCCCATATGAGCAGGTTGTGACTTCTGAAAAGCATTACGGAAAAAAGGGTGATTTAAGTCATTTTCATTCAATGTAACTGCAGCACTAAGATATCAGAAAGCAGAAAAACATATTCCTGTGGGTAGAAAAATATACTATGAGAAATGCTTCTTTAATTCACACATGAAACAGATGAACAGCAAAAAGCCAAAATAGAGTTATGAGCATTGTAATATAATATAATATAATATAATATGAATATAATAACATTTTTTTAATCTAATCAGCTGTTATGAAAAGGTTTCAAAAATAATTCTTTTTTAAATACATTATAAATAATCATGACTATTTTTGACATGGCATCTTTTCTTGTTAAAATGTAAATAAAAACAAAATTGTTACTCATATCATATGGTTTTATTTTTTCAAATATGCACATCACATTTTTTTGTCTGGCACAAACAGTTTGATTTGAGTAAAATGCATTTAAATCTCAAGCCTTCTGGGGTATGAATGTTTTTTAGTTTAACTTACTGCATGCTTTCTGTTTCCATGAACAATAACACAGGAAACTCAATTCAGTTAATATTTGCAGATCTGAACATCCTCCCAAGTTTCAGGAATAAATAAAGTGGAGTACTCAAAACAAAAACATTTACGATCCAAGTGTCATGTTGCTACAGTTTTAGAATTGCTATTTGTATGGTAGCAGTTAGAAACATCAGGGGCAGATACATTACAATATTTTTGCAGGAGCGAAATTTTGAAAACTGAGTTTGTGCTGGGCTTCATATTCTAAAACTAGATAAAGAGACAGACCTGCTCCTGAAATAGCTTCACCCTGAAAAGAATCTTGCTCTCTTTCTCTGCTGACGCAGTTTGCTTACATTTCAATGATTCATTATGCATGCATTTTACGGAAAGCTCACAAAAAAACATGCTAATGTTAATCACAGCCAGTCATTTGCTTGTCATTTTAGAAAGCAAAACCGATTTGATTGATGCAGATTTAGTAAGAAAGTTAGCATCTGCATAAAGCTTGAGATCATCTTTGCAGGAGAAGGAAAACAAAAAATACCAAACAGATTTTCTGATGCAGAGCAAAGAAGATCAGGGAAGAAAGTAGAATGTGTCCTGTCTTCTTGTGAAGATTTAAAATGTGCTTACATTGATTGTTCAGACGTATTCATAAAATGTTCACATTTCTAGCATATTTCCATGACTTACATAAGATAATTTTGCAATCTGACACAGTTTTACTTCAGCGAATGCTTTTCACCCCAAAAATAATCAAATAATGAGATATATTATCCCACTGTACAAAACTGTGGGTGTAAAAGTTTACATTTGTTCACTTAGTCTTTAAAACTTGTGGACTTTGTTTTACATGCTCAGCTTTTCAGGTATCAATAGAAGTGAGCACAAAAGTCACCTCAGGGTATGACAAGATACATTTTCTTTTGACCATGATCTTAAGGCAGACATAGATTATTTTAGTCCTCATTATGATCTCTACATACTATGTCTTTGCAGTTGCGGAATATAGTCTCTGATGTAAAAAGATACATACTTTTATTTTACATTAATGCTTTTTTTTCTCTCCATTTTAATTTATGAATATAAAATTTGCCTGTCAGATTAAAAGGTACCACAGTTTTAGAGGACAGATATCTGGAAAGGGCAGTAGTAAAATCATTTTTAAAGCTTAAAAACCTGATCAGATACTTTGAAATAGGCTTTTTACCTTCTATTCAACTGCCTGGAGTTCATTTACTATAAATCTATGAGTTCAAAATAAAAGTAAGATGATGGAAGAGGAGGATATTCATTAACAAACGCACTCAAATTTTTCTTATCTGTGAAAATGATATTGTAACATCATTGCAGAAGTGTGGAATTCCTTGGAAATGTGGGTCTCTGCTCTAGTCTTTAAATTACATATCCCCCCATTAAAATTTCCCACCAGCTGCTACACCATGTTTGAGATGCATCTCAAGTGAGCGAGAGAGGCACACAGGATCACATCAACAGCATCTTCCCAGACCACCTTAAAGCCTCGACTGAAGTGCATCAAAGCACTCGAAAAGAAATTAAATTGTTGCAGGGACGGTGTCTGACAGCTCATCGATAGAAAGTGGGGTGAGGGGTGAGGGATTTAAGGGAAGCAAAACACCAGCAGAAGGCAATAGGAGTCTGCAATGACAAGAACGCAAGCAGTAGGGTCCCCAGCAGATGGAGAAGAAAACAAACCTGGCTGCTACATTTCCTGGTTGCTAAGCACCACCTGGAGGTAATGAATGTGCTGCCGGCCTAAGAGGCATGAGAGACGACGGGGGAGACTCAAATAGTCTATTCAGAAACGCTAGAGAATGCCGCTTCACTGTGTGTCCTTGATGTGGGTCACCAAACATTCATGGGATATGCCCATGAATATTTATGCAAGCAAACAGACTTAAACAATGATGACCAAAACAGGATATTAATGAAAAAAACAGGGGATCTGGTTTATAACCTTTAGAAAAGTGGCCAGGTACGTTGGCAAAAGATCAAAACTCCCCAAGGTTTGGATCTGCTGGAGGTTAAGGCAATTTTATCCTCTTGTGCTGCATCAGTCATAAGATGGAGTGTGTAGATTGTATACCACTCTGTAATACTTTGAATTGGATTCTTTTTTTTCTGGGGAAAGGTCATTTTTTTCTGTGCCGGAATCTACAGCCCCCTAAAGGTAGAGATTTAAAAAGAAAGATGACTCACTACACAGCCGGTGGAATCGAGCTTTCGGTCAGCTATGCAGCGAAAGTTGCGGCTGCAGCCACCGTTGTCTTTCGAGCAATCTCTGACGGGTCCGAAAGAGTCCAGGAGGACCTCCAAAGAGTCAAACGACGAGCTGATCATCAGCTCCTCTCTGCAGAAACAACAAGGAGGGAGAAAGCAGAGGTAATGTGTATATTATTGTCAGTTATTGAGTTTTCACTTTGAAAGAGCACTGAAATGTTTCTGTATTCACCCCTGCATAG
The DNA here is from genome assembly GCF_027474105.1 of Poeciliopsis prolifica. NCBI lineage: Eukaryota > Metazoa > Chordata > Actinopteri > Cyprinodontiformes > Poeciliidae > Poeciliopsis > Poeciliopsis prolifica. Next base: position 7,226,618 of record NW_026562383.1, read on the forward strand.
ATTTGTTTTAAAAAGCACAATATGTTTGCTTAAGAATTTATTAAAAAACTTAAAACTAATCTTTGCTACATTTTGTCATATATAGACATCAGTGATTCATATTGGGATTCAAAGTAATACATTAACCAAATAAACTTATGCTTTTTTATTTTATAGTACAAATTAAAGCACAACACCGGAGCAACATCTGATCAACGACTACATAAAATGAACTCCCATCATCCATCACAACAGAAGGAGACTAATGGTACAAGGGCAATGTTTTTCACCTTGTTCAGCCATTTTTATGTCATCAGGTGGGAAATTATTACCCTTTTCAGTAAGACGTCTTTTGGAAATATGAAAAAAAAAAAAAAAAAAAAAAAAACTCAGTTGGTTATAACTGCACTTTAGCTTTAATAACATAAAGCTACATAATTTTTAAAGTTTAATCAGTAATACTTTTATAACAAGTTTACATCAGATCATAATTTCTTGGTTAATAATGTCAACTTTGAATTAGTCATGATTTACCAAATAACAGTTTATGACAGTCATAAATATTCATGAAGACTTATTCATGTTCATGACAAGTGTTATGTCATGTTTATGACGATGTCATGACGGTCTTACTCACAACCCATCAAATAAAGTGTTACCGATTATTTTTGTAAGGCACAACACAGAACGAAAAATTGTAGATATCAGAAAGGAACAGAAAATAAATTAGAGCCTTCCTGTTAGTGAATTATGTTTCCCCCCCTCAATATGATAAAAAACAATTTGCTGCAGTTAGATAATACAATTGATATGTAAACTGTGGTGGGATCAAACCTGGTTTAACACTCAATTTGATTAAATAAAATTAATAAAATTGTAAGAAGATCTGACCATAGATCTTGGATAAATGGATAAATCATTGGTGTTGATTTATCCATTTCTCTCTAATCTCACAACACTACTGTCAAGAAAATGCATTGTAATTTTATTAATAATGAGGATAAAAATATTTTTTAATTGTTTCATAATATACCAAAAAAATAATATCACACTACTGAATCAATGTTTAGGAATATTTCAATATTCATCCATGGACAGTGCTTTGCAAAACCAGCTTTGTAAAATTGTAGTATTCAAAGTAGACAATGTCAGAGCTTAAACTAAATACATTTATTACCTTAACCTTTCTAAGAGCTTTTATTTAATATGAATTATTTTTCCATCAAAAACTATTTATAAAATTAACAACAGATCCAATTAGATAGACAAGTTAAGTATTTGACATTGTTAATGCAGAATAAAACAGACAGAAATATTTTTGGAAAAAATTTTAATTATATGTTGATAATTGGGAGGAAAAAAAGCTATAGTATTTCTTCCCTTTCACCCTAAAATTGATGTTATCTTACAAAACCAATTTCTCCATTTTTAATTACGTGTTGCACTGCTGTCATTTATACTGTGGGGACTTGTTGAAAGGCACATCAGCAGATGATGAAACCAACAGCAAGTGTGAATACTAAATTACTGAGAAATCCTAATATGAGACAGGGGACCTCCAGAGAGAGTACAACACGATTTACCACAGCAGCCAACATAAATCATTGAGTAGATTAAAAGTTTAAATGATGACGAAGTACAGTAACATTTATTATTTGGTAAAATACCGTCACAATAAATTGGTATGAGATCTGAAGTTAATATTTCTATTCTCAGAGCATTATCAGTATGAACAGTGATAACAAAAACCTAAATCCAAAAGTCTGATTAAAGCTTCTTGCCAGACATGTTTTTGTCACTTCAATTCAACTTACCTTAAAAGTAGATTTTGTAAAATTAGAAAAGCATAATTATTATAGTTGTATTTTTTTGTCAATCGTTCATTCCAGGTTCTGCTTAAATAATTTTCTTTATTCAAAAGGTCTGAATCAAGCTTAGCAGTGAATAAACAGAAGACGTGGTTATATAATGACTTAGATAGGAATTGATTATTTGTTTGCATAGGTTTATGTTTGTTTGGATAAATGACATCATCAATTGAAAAATGTTTATGTATTTGTGCAGGTTATCTTTGTCTGATATTTAAATCAGCTTAATAATCTAAAATATTTAACGGTGACAAATATGCAAAAGAATCCAGAAAAAATATGTTGGGAATAAATATTTCACGGTACATCTCCCCTTGTGTAATTTAGACACAGAGTTTAAATAATTTAACAGTATCTTGTAAAATAATAATCAGAATATCAAATAGAACATGTAAAAAATTAAACCACAAAACTACAATTTCTTTAAGTATTAAACCATAGAAAAGTTCTGCTTCAAAAGTCCAGATGATGAAGTTATTTTACAGATGCTGTATTAAATTTTTTTTTATAAATGTTTCAAGCTAATACGTCATCAAAAAAGTGTGAAGAATACTTCACAATGTTTTTTTTTTTTTTTTTTCCTGTTTTCGCAAATTTCTTAAACTTCTGTGACACCAGCTAATCAATGGAAAAAGAGCAGCGTTTGTTGTCACTTATCTCTCTGCCAGGAGGCAACAAAGTTACAAATGACAATCAAACACATGGGAACGCAGCTCAGAAGAACAGTGAATCAGCATGTTTCAAGAAGGTGTTAACAGTGTTTTTGTGAAGCCCCAGAGGGAGAGCTGAGGAGAGCATTCATTAGATCACAGATCAGAAGGAGATGAGCTATTTACACAGCGACTTGTAGAAAGCTGCCAAATGAAAATAGCATGTTAAAAAAAAAACAGATGAAAGTGTGTAAACAACGCATCCTCACTGCAATTTCCCAACAGAGAGCTTAAAAATCTTGACATCATAAATATTCACAAAAGGAATGTTTAGACAGTAAAAATGATTTCTAGGTGCAAATTTATATACTTTTAAAGCTTCCCACACTGTGAATTATTTATGTGTTTGACATAACACATTTTCATAAAGAAATAAAGTACAAAATTGTGTAAAGATGATATGGTTACATACAGAAAGTGTCCAACATGAATTTAAGCAAAATGAGCAGAGAATAAATCAAACATAACAAAACTTGAATCAACAACTGTTGATGCACGTCAATAGGGCTGTACATCGTAAAAATCATATGTTTATATTTTTTCTTTCAGTACTTTATGTCTTTACACTCCATAATTTCTTTCTTCAGACTTCCCCACAGCAAAGAGAGATGTAAGAAATATATTAATAACAGTAATAATAATATTAAATGGGCAGAATAAGACTACACAAGGTTAAAGGTTAAATTTTGTTGATCGTCAGAATTTATTTTATACTGACGGTCACAAGAATTTGTTAAGTCTCGTGTAAAAATAGGAAAAAAAAGCCAAATCTGGAAGTACTGGACCAAAAAGAAATATTGGAAAAGCTGCACTGTATGTTTCTATGAACTAGCTGTAAGATTTTTTTCCCCAAAATGTAGGACCTCTTACGTCTGGTTAGACACAGACTGCCGACAGAGCAGCAGGAGTGAGCCAATTCTGGGTTGCACTGTTTAAAATTGTTGGATGATCTGCGTTTTGTTCATGTTTCCACTCTTATCTTGATGAGGGCTTCGCAGAAGAACACGTTATCTTTCTGTGAGAGCCTAGTGGAGGCACAAAGAGCTAAAAATTAAGGCAAAAAAATCTGAAATCTTGGACATTTTCTTGTGATACCCCTTCTTACATCTAGGGAATTAAACTACATGCTGTTTTTCCCCTATTAGTTGTAACTGGTAATAACTATGTGAAGTTATTACCAGCTGCCAAACTTTGCACACATTTGTTAATGCAGCACCATCACTTTTTAACCACATAGCTCTATTTGCTTACTTAGAAAATTTAGAAAATTTTTTTTTTTTTTTTGCAAATATTTTGTTACCTATTTAATAATTCAAGTGAGCCAGATTAAGACTGCAGGAAAATGAATGTGGGTCTATCCTTCTCTTCTATAAATAAAAATATTTTTCTAAAGAAGATTTTTTTCTCCTCAAGAATCCCTGTTTTGAAACTTTTAGATGCCTTTCTAGTTTGAAGTCTATTCTGCATGCATTTGACATAAATGTGTGGATATTTGAAAATCCATAGTTTTAAAAATGGCATGATTATTTTACAACAACTGCTTTTTCACACATGTTGCATGACATGCTGAAAAAAATCTAATCATTGACTATTTAAAAATATTTTCTTATATTCTAATTTTCACAGAGAAGTTGGAAGTGGCTGATATCAGTATCAGATATGAACAATGATACATGTTTGAGTAGGCGTGTCTTGTTTTTGGGCCAGCTACCTTGGGAAAGTGTTCTCAGATAAGATGGATGCATGACTGAATGACTGGAATAAATCAGACTGTTTTGGAAGTAAAATGACACAATTCAGTCGAAAGCAGTTGACTCACATATCCTTTGCAAACAGAAGTTGGTGATTGTGCATGAAGTGTAAAGATGAGAGATGACTGCTAGTCAAATTTGTTTTGAAACTGTCTATAAAATGAAACGCGGGGCTACAAAGGTCATCAGATAAATGACCAAGCACAATTCAGAACATAACAACCATCAGATATTTGACATCTTTTTGTTTTATTCAGTGGTTTTAATACCTGTATGAGGGGGAAGCAGCTATTCCACTTCGCAGTCATGCGATTCCTGCCCTCAAATCACCATTATGTTTTGACTTCTGATAGTTTCAAACTGCAAATACAAACTCCTTCATTTCACATCTTGAGTTGTGGCTTACTCCTAACCATCTCTGGTTTGGACATCAGTTTGAATTAGTAACACACACAGCTGGAGTATGAAATTTCTATGCACATATCTCAGAAATCATTTGCATCATGCTGGTGGCGTATGCCCATCAACAGGCCCATACATATATTCTCTTTGTATAATGAAGCCATTTCTTGTTTGTGTTTCACTGTGCAGCACTTAAAAGACACAACTTTATGAATTGCCACAAAGTCACTGAGTTCAGCTTAATGAGACAAGTTCAATGACTCCAAGACTACACAAAGAAAAATCATTGTGTCTGAAAATAATTCAGACTCAGTGAGTGACATATTTATTTAAATAAAGCTGTGCCCTTTTCCCCAGTAATGTTCAGCTCTTCCTTTTTAATAGAGCAGTTCATATTGTAACTACTCGGTTTAAAAAAAAGGACAGTTCATATTTTTCTCTTTTAATTTGCCTGCCAACAGTCCAGCTCACTGTTGAAATATCTACAAAGCATACAGCATTATCACATAGTTTTAAGTGTACCATCCACAATATGTCAGTCAAAACATTCACAATTTAAATGAGGAAATATATGAGATGAAATCAGATTATATTAATCATTAAAATTACAAGATGAATACAGATGGAAGGACCAAAAGATTACACAGGAAACAAATAACTATAATGCATCATGGCGCAAAGCCAAACTTATCTCAAATTGGTTTAGTTTACTGCACCCCAATGGGCGTTCCAGTTCCCAACTTTCAATTAAATATAGCATTTATGTGATGTGGAACGGGAGACAAATTGTGCACAGCCAGGTGACAAATGTGCAGCAGCTACATTATGCTCTTGAGTTGGTCATAAACATCTTTAGCTATTTTTTTTTCATCTGAGGGTGACATTCAGATTGTTGAACGTTGGGAATTGGGAGTTTGAATGGATGAAGATCCCAAAAATGATCTAAACTGGTTTGAGGATGATAAAGAATGTTAATATTAAGTTTCTGGAATGGATTTCCACAGGAGCTAAACTCAAGCTTGTTGGATTTTGAAAAACTATGTATAAAAGCTGTGTCTGGGAGGAGAGTTAGATTATTTAAAAGTAATTGTCCTAATTTTACCAAGAAGTTTTGTCAAATATTCAGCCAAAATTATGCCTGCTGGTGGTTTTATAGTGGCCATATAGTCAGAGTGCAACGTGAAAAGGCGCCTATAACCAGATGCAGGAGTATGTGTGAAAAATTGAAAATCCGTAATACAATCAACCTTTATGGAGGTGATTCTTGTTTACGTCTTAAATTCGAGAACATTCTGTGTCCCAGTTTACAGAATACTTCAGAGTAGTTGTATGATTAAAAAAAATGGATCTGTTTTCTTGAAGTGGCAATGCAAACCTGCAGACCAGTGTAAAGAATAGGATTCTGCTCAAGTAAACAATGCAAGTTAATGATGCATTGCCAAAATTATTACTAATCTATATTTGCATATACTTGTTGGAGTTATGATTAGTCCATTAATTCTGTGTCCTGGTTAATTCCACAGTAGATACAATATTGTGAACACTGAGTGGGTTAAACCTTCCCTCATCCACAGCATCATCTGTGTAGCATAGATGATGTCTATGCTACATAGTTCTATATTTAGTCTGCCTTTCCCTTAGAGTTCATACTGTGTCAATTATCTGCAGGGCATACACATTGTAGCACGATGTGTAATTTTTCCAATGAAACCTAATATGGCTTATTGTATTGATATGTACAGTATGTCAACTCTGTCTCACACTGGGAACCGGGATATAAAAAGTCATTATATATTCCGTTTTTATTTAATGTCTAGTTTTCAAATATCTTCTATTTTCTGCCAGCACTGGTAAGATAACACAGGAGAGGAGCAAAAATGTTTGTAAAAACAAAGAAAATGTTATCGACTCAAGCCTAAATTTACAGAATCTGACTAAGAACTCTGGTTACATTGGCATCCTGATATGAACATTTTTTGGGCCAACTTAACCACCCACTGGTAGAAAAGCAAAGTGGCTAAATAATTCTGCTGCTTCACTGATGTCGGCTGGGTCCAATTTAACACTGCAGCTTTGTTTTGGCTCAGTTACTGCTCTCTTTGCAGTCAAGACACAGACGCAGTCGTTGCATGCAGAGCGGATTGTCTTCGGAGTTATGAACCATTTAACAATCGAAACACTGCTTCTGGCTTCAAATCACCAGCCAGTTCTTAGTTTTATTTTCCTCCTCCCCCCCCGATCCTCCTGCTGCTTCTCCATAATTGATTTTGTGTTTGAACTCAGAATTTTATTAGCCTGTGAATCATGACCACTAAGACCTCTTCATCAACAACAGTGCGATGATTAAAACTCACAGAAACAATAGTTAATAAAAAAAAAAAAAAACAAGTGCAGATAAAGTTAGAATACAAAGCAGCGCAAGTCTCCTGAAAAGAATAGCTGTCGGAGTTGACATTTACTTTACTTTATGCAGGATGACATAAAAGTATGATAATATATGTCATCTTTTAAAGCCAGCAAATGTCTTTGTTACATTTGAGTGTGGTGATGTCAACAAACTTTGTTGGAGTGTAATTACCAATAAGATCATGATGCTTAATGAAACACTTGTTCTTCCCACTGAAGATTTTGTTGTCTCCATTCCTAAAGCTATACTTAAGAAAAGTGGCATCTTTAAATGTCTCTCACCTTACGTCTACCGCGTCTTCCATTACTGTCATGTCTGTCTTGCATTTGGCTGACGGGTTGATGGCGAGCTCAGCAGGAGGGATGACAAAGCTTTTGCTCAGAGGAAGCCACATTCCTTCTCCCAGGGTGTATGTAAATCTAGAAGAAGACACAGTCACAGAAGTGGGCTTTTTTAAAAGTGAAAAGAATGACATGAAGGCAAAGTGAAATAAAATGTTGCTTATGCATGTATACTTTATGAATCTGCAAACTTTGCAATCTGAAGAGACAATTTTTTTGACCTCAGTCTAGATAAATAAAACTCATTTTTATAATTTGCTCCTCATCTCTCTTTTTGCTTGGATAATACAAATAGTCTCATCATAGGACTGGTCAGCTGGCCTCACACAGACAAACCTACAGCGTCATAAAAGACCAGGTGATGAATCCTTGATGCCCACAAATAATCTTTGTTACTTTCCTGCACCCAAAGCACAATCAAAGCTTTCCTCCTTAACATTGAACACGGCACACTTCTCTTAACAAAATGCAAATGGAAAGGGCAGCTATGCTGAGCTTCACAAAATCCTCCATGCATAACAATTCACAACTTCACACCCAGAGTTCAATGAACCCTTTCTTGTCTTTGTGGGGAAACACCCACAAACAGTGGCAAATTGAAACCAACCGACCAAAATCTGGTGAGAATAGAGTCAACAGACTCCTATGATTTTCCATGACACATGTCAAATGTTACATGACCTTTTCAGAGAAAACTTCATAATCTACTATAGAAGATTTGTTGTCATTTTTGAAAGTGCTAAAATTGTGTTTCCAGTTTTTGGTTTCAAAATAAAGAAAAACACAAAATACTTGCAAAAATTACTTTATTACTTTCTTGTGGATATCCAATTAAATTATTCCATGCAAGAACCAAAACACTCCTAAAATAAAATCTGAATTTGTTATTATATCAGACCAGTATGTCGTTCTGTATATTTTTAGCCAATGTCAATAAGAGTCATTATGGAAGGTTAGAAGAGTCACCAAGCTTGATTAAGAAAATGTGGATTTTGTGTATAAATAAAACAGAATTTCTTCACAATAATGATAAAAAAAGGAAGTTAGAAAAATTTTGGCAGATTTCTTTCATGGGTTTTTGACTCTTCAGCTGAAATCATTGCCACCTTGTCACAGGCATCCAAGTAACCAACCACTGAAAGTTTAAAATTTTTGCTTTGTTTCTACCATAGACAACAATATGGAAACCCTGGCCAAATGCGAAATCATTCCTACATATTACCAACGGTTGACATAGACACATGCGGATATTCTATGTAAATTTTAAAGGCCACCAAAATTCATTCTTTGTGGAACCAAAAACATGTTGCATTAAAAAGCAGCTTTTAAGAGATGAATGTCTTAATTTTATGAATCATTTCATGTTACAAACTTAAGTAGATTTGCAGCTATTTAATTTGCCTTTAAGCAAATTCATAATTTACAGCATAAAATGGTCCCTTAACAGAGGGAACAAAATCCTGGTAAAATGGGTCGACTCAGAGTTTCCCCCTGAGACACCAAAACAACAATGAATCTGTAAAAAACAGATGCCTGGAACAAAAACATCAAATCATATTTTTATTTGTGTAACAATGGTATCATCAACCTTTCCATTTATAGCAGTTGTAACAAAGTATTTTAAATTTTAAGTTAAACGTTGCGAGCTGATTAACATGAAATGCTGTATTAACCCTGATGAATAATGCATGCTGACTTGTGCTACAAAAGGCAGTTTTTTTCCCCCACAAAACAGTCATTTTTATGCTGAATACCTGCATTTCAAAATTTTCAATTGGTCAATTTGCATTTAATAAAAATGCAAGCTTAGCATCTGAAAAGGGCAGAAAAATCAGAGGATTGTGTGCACTACCACTCAGTGTAAACCCAGAGTGATTAAACCACTGCAGAAACGCAACATTTAATTACATGAAGCTAATTAATCATCTTGTTTAAAAGTTAAGATTCTAAGTGGATCAAAATGCAGCTGTTTTATTTTTTATTTAAATAAGGCGTAATTTCAGGAGTTTGCTGTTGGAACTAAGTTCCCTAAAAATAGTTTTATTTTCCTGTTATTCCTCAGGAAGCAGTTGCCACATCTTATTTCACTTGCTCCTCTGGGACCGTGTTCGGCGGCGGAGCCGAGGTTCCCTGTGATGCAGGATGACGTACAAGGGTGACCACAGGATAAATTAGCTGCCACCTAACGAGCCCTGCTTCATAATGGACAACTTGGGACTTGTGCGTTGCCGTAGGACTTATTTCCTTCGCTCTAACAGAAACTGGAGGTGGAAAACACTAAGAGTCCTCATGAGGAAACAGTTGTTGGGAGGAAAACATGTTTTCAATCCTTAGAGGAACTCCCTGTGGTTATTACTGAGTGGAAGGCAAGTGTTGTGTGTCTGAACACTTCCACTCAGCATTTGTCTTCAGTGTTTGTTCTGCCTCATTTTATTTTCTGTAAGAATAATTTTGGTAAATAATAATATGTTACAAACTTAAGCAAATAAAATTATGGATGCGCAGCTCATCAAAACTTGACTTCAAGTATTGGTGACCTGCTGGCTCGTTTGATAAGATGAGCTAAAGATCCAAACTGGTCAAATTAGGATGGACAGCTGCTTGTGGAAAACATTTTAAAACTTCCGGCAAACTGGATGATATGCCAACAAGAAAGACAAACCTTTTAATTCAACTTTGGATCTTTCGGCCATCTTCTTCTATCCGTTCCTGACAAACAGTGCTAACAATCAGAGTGGTCTAAACGAACTGAAAAGTTAGCTCTCTCCCATACATTTTTGTTGTGATGCATGAAAAAAAACAATCTTCTGTTTTTATTGCTGATCCGCAAAAAAATTAAAATAAAAAAATGATGCAAAAGCTTAAAAAAGTTTAATCCACTTTCTCTGGTTTCCCGTGATAATTAGAGTTGCTTTTTTAATTCACAGTCTGCATGAACCTGCAGGCTCATAACGATCATCAATAGAGAAACAGTCGTAGATGTATAGCGATACATGTTATTTGATGGCAGCAAGGCAGAATGTGTAATGTAGTCGGATAGAAGTAAGTTTTGTGAAGTTCTTCTAACCTGAAAATGCGATCAGAGGGTTGTTCTCCCATCACAAGATCAAACCCACGCTGGAAGATGGTGTAAGGCCAGGGACTTGCAGGAGGAAAAAATAGATCAGACACAAAGACAACAAAGAGAGGAGAGAGCAAAACTGATTATTAGAATCAAAGCTAGAGAAGTGCAAAAAAAAAAATATATATTTTTTTTAGAATACCCATCCTTCTTTTCCAAACTTTCCAAAATCTGAAGCCCCGCTTCTCTGTCTACCAAAGCAGCATTCCTTCACAATTCACTTGCAGCATCACAGTGTCTTATGTGTAAATCAGCAGACTGAAAATGTGTTTTGCTGCTGCCGACATAAAATGTGACTTTGGCTCATATCTATTTACCAGGGGAGTGGATAAGAGGCGATGACAGAATGAGACAGAGGAAGGAAGACGCACAGTAAGAGCGGGAGATACAGATGTAGATGGAAGCAGCAGAAGCTGGGGGAAAAAAGAAAAAGGGACAAGCGGTGAGAGTGAGAAAAACATTGTGGGAATGAGACAGATGCCAAGAGGCAGAAGTGAGAGAGGGAGAATGATAGAGATTAATGGGGAGTGGCAGCTCTGGGACTTAACAGTCTGCAAAGTGAAAGCGCAAGAAAGGGAAGTGACAGGGGCCCGATGTCGTTTGGAGCAAACTCCTTCACCACTGTAAGCAAAAAGAACATCAGTAAGGAGGGGGAGCGGCTTCCATGCCATGGGCTACGATCATTAAACATTTAAGTCACCCATGGGTGCGCACTCTGTTACACAGTGACAGGGACCCAGGAAGAAGACCAGAGGAACAAGAAGCAGAGATGCACAGTTAGATGAGGCGAAGGAAATTAGCAAAAAAAATATAAAAAGTTTATAAAATAACACAAACCTTGGCATGAATATAGTCAGAACACAAAGGAAAATGTCTGGCCTGCCTGCTGGAAGTCATTGCGGTGTAAGAAATTAGCACAAGCTATTCTTTTCAGTGCCACATTTATCCTACAGAGAGGTTTTAAGTGGCTCCAGAACTCAGTGGCAATCCACATTATAAAAAAAGAAAGTGAGCCTAATGGGGTATTTAGTTAGTCTATTACATTTCTTAAAAGGTATCCTGTGGAGTCTACAGCCACAAGTGATTTTATTTTTACAAGTTGATGTTACAATGAAGTCCCTATAGGTTCTGTGTTCTCTCATAAAAGAAAATCAAATAGAAAAAAATACAGTGCACTGTGTGCATTTTTTTTCTTCTAATATGTGACATTTCAATAAGCAGTAATCAATAATGGTGTTTGATTGTCTTGCTTATTGAACTGCAACAGACAACTTGTCCTTATATAGTACAAATTCAAGCCTTGCCTGGGATGTTCATCAGATGTTTAGGTGTGCAAATGCTTTGGTGAACCTGGAGTTCTGTTTCCCTCTCCTGACACTGTACCGCATGTGGTCACATCGCATTTTGTTTTGATTTATCAAAGCAACATAATAAGTCTTGGTTTGATGGGGAGGATGATTCCTTTGTTGTCCCAATGGTTCACCCTGACATGGTAATGAGCAATCACAAATCATCATGAGGCAATTATCATAACTTACCCCTGATTGGGCCCCCACTCACTGCGGATGCAAAGATGTTTGTGGACCGGGTCCTTCATGTAGCCGTCAAGGCAAAGGCATTCTCCTAAAAACACAAAGGCGGTTCTTCAATCATTATGTTCATTATAGTCAAGCCCTTTTCAAATCACCCAAAAAATTTCCCACTGCTCCTCTTTTGTTTTACACCAAATATGATCCTCTTGAGGCAATTAGAACACTCATGATCATCTCGTATTCTTAATGAGGTAGTCAACATTGTTAAAAACAAAATGCTTTGCAGTTTTCTTGCAGGAGCATGTGCAATCAAATCTTGCTGTACAATGCGGCTGCTCACAAGGTGCTGAAAAATAGCCTGTAGCAAATAACAAGAGCAGGCAGTTCAACCAGAAATAAAATCCCAGATGGAAGCCACACTTAAAGGCAACTTATGGTTTCCTCCTCTGCTTGTACACAAAGCAACTGGACCCTCGGCACGCCACATAAAGCCCAATCTCAATAGTGCAAGAGTGCACAAAATTCAGGCAAGCTATGCGTTAGCTTGAATAAACCCACCGTTGAGATAAAAAAAGCAGCTTCTGGCTTCTGAGTATATGAAAGAAGGACTTTTTATTTGGGTGTACATGTCTGGTTGAAGGAGAGAACACAAACAGAAGCTCTTTGGGATTTATAACATTGCTGGTCCAAATAAGAAACAGTTTTTCTAACATTCTAGGAAAACAATATTAAAATGTATTCAGTTAATTAGTGAGCCCAAAAAGTTGCAGTAAAGCTTTCAGTGTGATTTAAAGTTTACTTTTTGTACAACTGACAGTTTAAGAGTGATTGTTCCTAAGCACAGAAGCTAAATGCTACCTCAGTTATTTTTCTAAGAAATCTTCTTTCTTGTGAGACCTTGGACACCATTTCAGTGGAAATGTATTAGGATGTCATGCACGATTGCACATGCCTGCTGCTCAAAACATAAACCCAGGGATTCATTGGGAACTGCTGCTGAACCCCTTTATTCATGACCCCATGTGGGATTGTTGGACTGGACACAGAGATCAAATGATGCTTGTTGAAAGAGAGAGAGAGAAAAAAATCTTGAACATTCAATACCTCTTCAGTGGGACAAACAAAATATTCATACTCTGTGTTAGTTTTGTGCTGATAAGTGAAACCTGTTAACAGAGAATAGCATCACCTCATTGTTGCGCTGTCAGCTCCCGGGAGAAAGATACTGACTTAATGTAGTGTGATTGATGGAGTCTCATTCCTGGTTTAGAAAGATTATCCAGGGTAACATGTTTTAACATGATATTTTCAATGGGAGAAGCAGGAACTGTGGTTTTATATACCCATGCTAATAGAAAGGTCAACTGTCAGTTTATGCCAGGAATTCACTTTTAGTGCTTCTGCTACTTATGCCAGTGAATAAAAAGCAAGACAGTTCATTGTTCAGCTTTTCTTTATTTAACATTGGTCTTTAATAGAGAACAGTTCTGCTGAAAAGAATAACTTTTTCGCTCCTGTACTTTGCTGTTAGAACTTTTGGTAGATGAATAGGGAAAGAAAGTCCCATTCAAGATGAGTCTGCAAATAAACTTTAAAGCATGATGTAAGAAGCGTAGCATCACAGGAGCTCTGTCTACAAACAGCAAGCAGAGCACTACACTTTTTGCACTTTTAGGAATCTTATTTTTTTCTTCTTCCAGTGTTATTTTCCTCTCACTATGACGGCATATGCCTGCTGTTTTTCTCTATCTTTTTATGTATTTGCTACATCAGGATTTACCGCAGCAGGATACACAGTGGGGGGTAAGTAGAGGGCTCTTCATTTCAAGTGACGGGTTCTGTACGTTCATTGTCAGACAAAAACAAATGAAGTTCATATCCAGGTGAAACCTCCTTAAATTTGTTTCAAATTATTCTACACTTCATGACAAACATTATTATGTAAGCTCTGAGGTTGAATGTTTCTCTTTTTGAGTTATTCTTATAATGGTTTATTTTCTGTTTACTGTTTACATAATTCTACTATTTTCTTCCCCCATCAGGTGGATGCACCTTGTACAGTTTTTATTAATGTCTCTTGCACAGTAAGTAAGTATGAAGAGATATATGAAATTCATGTGAAGATTTCGGAAACTTGACATCTGATTAATGATTACAAGTTGATTTCTTTGCATCTTTCTTAACAAAAAAATCAGTTTGAAATATCATCTACGTATTTTAAGAGGTTTAATGTTCTTACAAATTGATAAAGTCTATTTCTTTAAATGTAATTAGAAATTAGAAGATATTTTGGAAGGAATGACACAAAGAGTGTCTGCAGTAGCTACATTGTTTCAGTTTTTACCTTTCCATTGTTACATAACATAACTAATGATGCTGCTACGATCACCAGGAATAAAGAAGTCAGGTTGTCTAACAACAGCTGAACTGGAAAACTACATAGCTGTAAAATGTAATTCATGCTTCTGCTTTAAAGTTTTTATTTCTTCTTTTCCTTTTGATCTCGGTGAAGGTGGACAGTTTTTTCCTCTGACCTACTTGCTCCGTTTTTAGTTTTTTTTCTAGATTTTTGGAGTCTTTCTTTGCACATCTTCCGAATTTACAAATTATGGATCTAGTCAACATGTCTAGATCAATGCAACTGATCAAATTTTCTCGACGAGAAGACTGGGCACAGGAGAGCCCTCTTGTCCTGCGGGGAGACACCCGGCGGGATACACGCTGGATTTATCCATGACAACAGGATTTCTGCTGTTTGGAGCTTGCGGATACCAAGTTTATCGACATATTTGTGACGGAGTTGGCCGAACTAGCAAACACTCAGACTGTTGGTGTGGACAGAGATGCATGTTGGATCTGAGTCTTGCTGAGAGTCGTAGCCCAGCTGAGGACTCTAAAACTCACTAACAGGATAGAATCGATCTTGGAGAAGTTGCTAGTTTCGGCTCAGTGCAACAACCAAACTAATCTGGATGATTGGGAACTGAGATGTATCCGAGAGGCTTAGGGAAGATTGAAATTTATCATCTACCCGCCCTAAGACGTTCTGAATCTGAATTGGCTTTCTCCATGTTGTCTTGGAAGGGCCGCATATTTCCATTCTCCTTGAAGATATGTAAACATAATGCTCCTTTCCACCTCACCCCCTCTTGTTATCCATGCAGCTGTGGAGCTGAGCGCTCCCAAGGACATTCCTCGATAACATCTCTATTGGACTTCTGCCGGGAGGCTGAGCAACGTGGTTTCATGGCACTGTGATGTCACCGTCTTCACTCGCATCTTTGTTTTGCCCTTTGCTTTGTCTGAATGTTACCATTTGCCCTACTGTGTCCTTTCCTCTTTTTTACTTTATTTTGCTAGAAACTGTAGAATTCTCCTTATTTTACCCAGAAAAGGATTATTTTAGTTTATTAGTAAAATTATAAATTGTGGAGAAACTGTGGCGTAATCACTTTTGACCCATAAAAGGAAGTAGATTAGTCACTCTTCAGTTCATTTTATCAGAAACTGTAGAGTACTCACTATTTAGATGCAGAGACCAGAAGCCCAGAGGACACTTTTGGATCAACATTGTTGGACTATTTTTTTTAGACTCCTGTTCTCCCAACCCAGAAATGGAATTGGACCGGAGGATACTTAGTAACCCTGAACAGGAGCACCTAGTTTACATACTTTAGATCAACATTATTAGATTTTTCTTCTCTTTCTCTTTCCTTTGGTTGGCCATTTTGTTTGTATTTTCTTTTAATTCCTGTAAAGCACTTTGTATTGCCTTGTTGCTGAAAATGTGCAATATAAATAAAATTACCTTTACGCCACTCTGATAAATGGGCATAAAGAAGCAAGTAAAAAAAAAAAAAGTAAAATGTATTTGTACAGCACTTTGAAGCAACACACTGCTACAGTTTCATGCAGGTAGAGAATCTTTAAAAGTATCCAAAAAAAGCTTGATTAAGCAAAGTAGTTTTTAAATTAGTTTTAACTGTGTACACATAGTAAGTCAAACAAACCTACATTGTAATAATAAAGTCATAGGCCAAAAAGGCACATTCTATTTTTTGATTTTGTAAAAACGACTCAATAGACTCCAAGCCTGCAGTTAAAGACTATGGGCAGCGGTGGCTTTAATTTGAAAGCAGGATAGATGTTCTAGAGCCCGGACTTTCCAAACTGTGTAGGTGAGTGGGGGAAGTTTAAAGGGACCCTAAACCCTACTGGGAGCCAGAGTGAAGAATATAAAATGAGAGTAATTTCCGAACACTTTCTAGATTGTGTTAGTCTGGCAGCAGCATAATGAATCGCTCAGAGTTATGAAAGAGATGATTTACAAAGGCTGGTAAGCAAGATGCAGAATTTTAAACTGAATGGGCCGGCTCTGTTTTGTAAGAACAATCAAACTGTTTATTCAAAGTTGAAATTGTCTATATAGCTCCATTGCATTAGATTGATTTGAAAATACATTTCTGTGTATGAAATTGATTTCTTTGTGTTTTAAAGTGCATTAAGAGGAGCTAGAGCAGTAACAAAATAAGTGTGTTTCCCAATGCCACTTGATAATCATCAGTATTGCATCTCAGATTACTGCCTCAGATAAAAGGGAGAAAGCTCAGGCTCAGCAAAGGATCAGATGTATGACCAATAATGTTTCCATCTTTAGAGCTTTATTTAAATTTGCAACAACGGTCTCACCTTAACACTTGTCTTCTTAATATTACTTACCAGGGAATTGAAATCAGTACACAAAGCCATCCAGAAAACCTTTTAGTATTGCAATACCTTACAATACATAAAACAATCGTACATAATAATCATAAACTAAAAATCTGAACTTTGACTTTAAGAGATATGTCGAAGAAACCTTTCCTGACTTTGTTAAAAAAGTCAGGAAAAAAAAAATAACTGCAAATATACAAGTGAACACAACCAGACGGGTTTCTTTAAAGGTCGTCCAGTCTTTGCATTAGGAAAGTGTGGCTAGGATTATATTGTCATTATTTAAGTGCAAAAGTTCAAGTTTTTTGTTTATTTGCTGTAGAAAAGACTGCTTACAAGTCCAAATGCATGTAAGCAAAAAAAAAAAAAAAAAAGAAAGAAAAACAGTAATAATGGGACAATAATTAAAATTTGTGGAACCCCACAGGTCAGCATATTAGAGAAAAAGAAATGTTTTTGCACATAAAGAAAAAGTCCTAGGAGAAAACCAGCCTAATGCTGAGCCAAATACAACTGAAACCTGTACACTGTGACCATTAGAGGATATGTTTTTGTCAAATGCAACTAACAATGTTTCAGATTTTCAAAAAGTCTTACTGGGTGTTGTTTAAGAAAACCAAACTGATAAAGTCACTGATCTTTAATAACCTACAGCGTTTAACAAGGATCTTAATCTATTTTACACAAAGTTTCTAATATGATACCACCAAATTGTCATTTTAAAATTGGACAAAAAATGCTGTAGAGCTGGACATATGCTTGAGAATAAAGTTTAATACCAGAATTTTAGCAAGATAAGAATGAGAATTGTGGAGCTGCGGCAAAACAAAACAAAACTAAAAAAAACAAAAAACAAAAAAAACACGTAGCCACACTTTGGGATTAACACTTTTTTTCTCTTATTTTATTCTTCTTGGTTCCACCTTATGAAGTGCATGTCATATTTAGGTGAGTCATGTGCAGATAAAAAAAATTCTTGAACTCACACACTCTTGTGGGAACCAACAACTGTGCCACAAGTCTGCGCTTCTTCATTAGCCGTTGTGTCACTTGGGCACAAAATTATTCAGCTCATCAAGCAGATGTATGCAAATTGATCCATTATGCAGTTACATTAATCTAGTCAGAATAGGATGATGTGGTAACACGTGGCTCCAAAGGCACAAAGTATCCATGTGCATTTTTTTAGAACTGTCACATGAGGTCCAGAGCAGACAGAGAGAGTGAAGAAATATGGTGGAAAGAATCTGTGCACACCAGTGCCCAAAGCAGCCAGTTCTGCAAGAAGGGAAAGAACATGCACTGAAGCATCTGCTGCCTCTTTTAATGTGCACGAGTAGCATTGATATGTCACAACCCATCTCCGTTTTCATTTGTATCTCCAGCAGCAAAAGAAGGATTCCATTTAAGCCATCTTTACAATCTTTTTAGCTTAAAAGATTTCCATGCATGTTTTAAACCAGTGGTTCCCAAAGATTTTCTGGGCCAACATATGCATTACAATAAAATCCCCCCGAAAAAAGAAAAAAAATAAATAAATCAACTGGGCACACACATTGTTCAACTGGACATAAACCTAAACACGTATTTAGTTTTCAAATTCCACTGAGGGTTATTTCACACTTCAGGTTGCAACAAAACAAACTGCAAACCATCTTTACAGTGAAACACTTTAGTGTAACTGTTTTTTTTTCTTTCTTTTTTTTTTAAATTCATCTATATCACTTCCTGCGCCCCCCTTGTAAAGTTTGGGAACCACTGTTTTAAACAAGGTAAAGGGGACAATCTACAATTTAAGTTCAAACATTACAAATAGGTCTACTGAGGTTTTGGGGAAGTGACAAAAATACGGGCAAACATTAGAACTGTGTTCACTGAATTCAAATTTCCATTAAAAAAACAGCTTTGTGTCTGTTTTATGAGCTGAACCAATAATGTTTTTGCGGATATCTAAAGAGGCATTATTGAACTTATTTTAGGCTGGAAATAATGTCAACAAATGGGGCTACTGAGTGCTTGGAAATCTGCTTAGCAAGTGTTTGTAATGTAGAGGAGTGTGCTGGGAGCTAGCTGAAGCAAATGGTCTGCCGGTTTCTTCATTAAAATGCACCCAGATGCTCATTGTGACTTTATGGGTAAGTGATCACTAAGTGATTATTAGAGCTAAATTACAGCAGCCATCTAATTATTCAGACTAAACTTCATATGTTGTCCATTCTCACAGGAGAATTGCAAAACTGGAGTATTCCCAAACATACTTTGTGTCTAATTCATGTATGATGTGTAGGTATCTATGTGCTGGAAAAATTCTGGAAAGACTCTGAATGCAATGACATTTCCTTCGCTCTAAGCTGAAAATCTTTTTCTGTACTGATTTTGATACACTACCAAAGGCTTCCAAGAAATCAAATGAAATTGAAATGTGTCACGCAATAGTAAGATGCAAACAAATACAGGCATTAAATTTTTTGGGAGTACGTTTCATGACTTTCTGAATCCCACTCAAGCCAAAATACTGAAGCAATGTACAGAAACAGTTACAAACAACATGCCTGTCTGTTATTATACATACCTGGAGCTGTTATAAAAATCCTAATTTCAGTTTCCAAACATTTTTTCCCATCTTTTGAAGAACAGTTCAATATGCTCTAGTCTGATTCCATGTATTGCATCAGGTTCCCTATTGATCTAACGAAAATAGAGTTTTTTTAGTCTCTCACAATAAACTTCGCCTTCAACAAGAAACCTGCTTCTAACTAATGAACACACTAGTTCATGAACTTCATGGCTTCCAAAGAAAAATATCAATGTTACGAAGCAACACAAAAATGTTATTGTGAGTTTTGTCTACCCTTATCAAGAACCATGTTAAAATATTTAACAAGGCAAATTATCAAAGAATCTCAAAAAGAAACAAAGTGTAAACATGCCAGCAGGAGCCAAGCACTACAGCAAACTACTTCTTAAAAAAAACATCACATAGTCAGAGCAACACATAAGTTTACTGAAGACTATACATGTAGAGTCAGAAATATATTTGGACAAAGAAAGGTTGTTTGGAATGAAATATGTGTTACTGTCAAGACAAAGAACAGAATGTCAATGCTGTCTGGGAGACAATCGCCCTAAATATTACTGATGAAAGGCAGTTACTGTCACTGCAATATAAAATCATTTATTAAAGTTGAACAGCTCTCAATACTAAAAGATGACAAAGAACTATAACACTAAATATAATCAGGCTTTGAAGCACATAACAAAATTCCTAATTATCATCAACCCAAAAGCTTAAATAATATTCCTTTAGATATTAAGACGATGTTTTTTGTGCTGCATAGATTTTGTTGCTTAACTGAAAGCCAGGACTATTTTTATAAGTGAGAGAAAAAGGTTTTTTTTGTTTTTATGCAAGGATCGAATTTTACTCTCTACACCTCCGCAGACATAGAAAATGTGCAATTTTCAACACCTCACTTCAAAACTGTTGCTTATCGAACTAACAAAAATAGAGATAAAAAAAAAAGTCTAAACTGACAAATAACTAACAAAGTAGGACTCGCTGTCGCACCTGAACAGTACCAGAATGCAAATTGTGAACTATTCTGCTATAGTAGCCACAATAAAGAAGCACTTTTTTTTTTAAGACAGACATATTTTGACTTGTTTAAACAATAAAAATAATTTCTTATTCTGCTTTACAGGCTTTGGTTTTTGTTGCCTCTGAACTGGAAAAATAAGTGCATAAAGAAAGGAGATGAGCTTGTGAAACAACAAATGTTCAAGTTTTATGTTTTAATAAATATATATGTACATTTGCTACACATGGCTCTTATTAAATACTGTATGTGAAATGTAACATGGTGGAGAATGGTAGAAATTTGGCTTGGCCTTGTCAAAGACCAGAGTGGACTCTAGTTTACTTGCTTTACATTGTTTTCTGTTTGTCTACGTTTGTGTTTGCTGTCCTCAAACTGGACCCTTGTTAAGACTCTAACCGTATCGCCCTTGACTGCTTGTCACTTTACTTTTCACTTTCAGTGTTGTTTTCGTTTCCCACAAACTATCTTCTGATGTCTCATCAATCACAGCTTATTGACATGCTGTTGCTTCTCCTCATAGTTCATATGCTATTCATCATATTTCAGTCATGCCATCAAGTCTACTTGTACCACTCAATCTCATTTATCAGTCATCTAACTAGTTTCTAAGTTTAGTTTTCTGAAACTTTCACATTAGAAAAAAAATTAAATTGTTATTTTTGTAAAAATCTACATTTGACAACACAGTCAAAGGTGCTCAACAATTGATGACAGAACATACATATATGGGACACTAAAGTTAGCTCTAAATTCAGAGCAGAGTGTGTATCCAAGAAGACAACAGAGACTATTCTAACGAGAAACAGGAAGTTAGAAGTAGTAGCTTGTACATGTACACTATAATGGTGCTGAAGAGCAGCTCTCTTGCTAAATGTTAAGCCCACATAAAACTGTTGCTAGGATCTTTCTTCTATATTCTGCAACTCTTAAGAGTTGTTGTAAACCTTTACAGTATAAAGATGTATTAAAGCATTAAGAGCTTTACGAACCTGCAGTGGCATTTTATCTCCTTTTTTTTCTCCATCATTTTCAACTTTGACAACAGAGAACATCGCAGAGGTAACCAAGAGTCAATAAAAGCAAAATGTCCATCACTGCATCATCTGTGATCTGGACATTGAACTCAATGGATCTCGTTTTCTGAAAGTCCAGGCTCCAATTGATTTGATGCCCAATCGCAGTTTTCAAGCACTAAATTTAGGTGAAATATGCATTTTAAAACCTGTGTGTGAACTGAATTAACCACTCCTTATTAATTTAATATAACACCCAATGTAAAAGACAAAGCATACATTTGCAAACCTATGACTCATTTTGTGTCTAATTTTTGGAAAATTAGACACGATGCTAAATTGCATAAAAGCGTATTGTAGTACAGCTGAATGAAAAAAACTGACCTTGATGAGTACTTAAAAGTATTCTAAGATTTTCTTTTTATCTGTTGGCAGTCTGTCGTGAAATAAGAGCATCCTTGGTTAAATTAACGTGGGGTAGATTTTACCTTGAGAATCCATTAGCTATTTCATTACACTTACAGTAACACTTCTTAAAACTTTGTGTGCAGAGAGACTCTGAATAGTGGAAATTATTGTCTGGTTTCATTCTTTACTAAAGTTTATTGCAATTCAAAGTATGTCACTTCATGGTTTTCAAAAAAAGACCTGCCACCATTGATACATTTATGTCAGCAAATCCTGCAACCTTTAGATGTTTCCATGGACCATCACACCTGAATTAAATGATTGAATTCTCTCGGTATGCAAATTATCCATACTTCTACTGGTGGCCTGATTATTTGATTTAGGTGTGTTGATGTAGAGACACATCTAAAGGCTGCAGGACACCGAACCTAAAGGAGGAGCTCAAGACCTTTGGCTTAAATTTAAATATTTACTATATCCAATTCAACTGTTACTCCAGTAAAACTGCTTTTCCACATGTTTTTATAGAAATATTACAAAAGTAATGGTATGATTAAGCATAAACTACATGTACAGTTTTGATGAAATGATAATCCCTGCAGACATGTTCATGCCTTGCTATAAAACCAAGAAAGAAATGCTGTATTCTGAAACAAACATTTACAAACCAAAGCACAGAGTTCCCAAACGGTCTCGTGGGGGATAGCGAGGCAGATTAAATGTCTGACGGCTCTGTGTGCGAGTCTAATTCTCGGAATTTGCTGCATGATTGGGGAGAAAAATTTTTGTTGTCTTTTTTTTCCCACCGGTCGAACACAACTCGGCTACTAAAGGAAACATGGTTATTGCACCTTTTCAGTTATGTCAAGTTATGATGAACTGGTCTGTTAACAAAATGATACTACTCGAAAAACTAATTTCAATTTAATCGTTTTGCAATTAGTCATTCCTCCATATAAGTGAATCCTTGTATACTCAATTATAAAGATATAAAACGGGGGCTCCAATAAAAACAAAGATGGGAATCACTGGCATCTGACAAAGTTCAAGTGTCTACATCATATCGTACACTATGTACGGTACCATAGACAAAGGTGTTGAAATAGAGCACCCCTTACACATAAAATCAATGATTATTATGCTATTCAAAAAACATTTTTATACAACAAATTAAAGACATGAAACAAGCTGTTTTGCTCAAAAGTTTGTTTTTCTTTCCCAGAAAAATACTTGCAAAATGTGGCTAAGTCATTTTTATTTTTACTTCATATGCCTTTTTACAATTATAATGACATACAAAAAGAAAAAAGAAAAAACATTCTCCCTGGAAGTATTTTTTTTTAGCACATTCGCAGATTAGCTGATGGTATGGACGGTGCTTCTGGAACAAATTGGGCAGTGACAGTGCTCACCCCTTTCCTTTTGTCTTTAGTTGCAGCTTAATTAAACATATGTAAATTAACCTCACCATCAACCAATCACAGACAGATGGTTCTCATCCAGTCACAGTACTCCTTGCAGATAATATATTTTCTTGGACAAAAACAGTCAAGAAAAAAACTAAGAGGTAATAATAATAAAAAAAAAAACAAGACACTTGTAAGACAATTGTTTTTCTTACATAAGACAAACACTTGTAGCCTAAGAATACTTACTTCAGTATGTAAATATGCTTACTTGCATTGTGCATTTTAGGTGGTATTTCTTAATTTCATAAACCACTATCAGTTGTTTGAAAAGTGCTTTTGGCTCATTTCTCACATCTCCTGAGAGGTGACGCAAATTTATCTTTAGAAAGAAAAACTCCAGTCCTGACTCCTTATATCTTAGGAGTCAGACCTGGATGAAAACACACAGACATTCTTGCGTCTTGCATAATTTGCATAGAAAGCTACTGAGTGAGCAAGAATGTGAATAAACTTCTACAGAACAAATTATTATTTGTTCACATGTGCTCTCGCGAGTCTCACTGAACGTTCAGGTTGGTCTCAGATATAACGACATACCCACTGTGTTCACAAAAGTGTGGTGGTGATGGGACTTTCAAAGGGCATCGAGGCAATAAGAAATACTCAGGGTTTTCATGGTATCGCTTCCGGTACGAAACAAAGCTGACGCTGGTGTCGCGCTCTGGACTAACCTGTCTCTGGGTCACACTGGTGTTCACAAGGATCCAGTAGGCGTCGACCACACAGCTCGTTGACCCAAGGTCCACTGGCATTCTGCTGGTAGTATAACAAGATCTGGGCTGGGTTCAGCCAATCTGAAGCATCCAACTGGCTCCCCTGGAGCAGAATGAACCTCGAACCTGAAGAGAATGGAGCGGATACAAGTATGAAACACAAGGGCACACTGAAGGAAAATAAGTTGGAAGACTAGAGAAAAGTGAGGACATCATGACAGAATGAAAAGATGCAGCAAATAAGCCCATCAAAACAGGATGAAGAAGAGATTATTGCCTCTTGAAAAAGCAACCATTAGAAATAAAATTATCACAATTCCAAAGTCATAGATAGTTATATTACTAGGCTGCCCAATCTAATCTTAGATTCAAATACATTTTTGACTTTGATTGGCTGTTTCATCAATTGTGTCAATCAGAAAAGACCTGCAGCACAAGCTAAAACCATATTTGAGGAGAAATCCCAGCTCTCCAAGCTTTGCAGGTTCTCTTCAAACTGCAATTATGTCCACTGGCACATTGTAGTGGGAGACTGATGTTGGTTCCATTTAAATTATGGCCATCATTGTTATGAGCTCACAAACCACATGCTATTGTGATAATGTCATTAACCATACCCAGACAGACATTAGATTGCAAGTGTATTTTTAATAGGAGTCTTAATTCCACAATGTTTTTTTATGCACCTACAGTTTTGTTTTAAATGCATGTTGTATTGAATAACTATCATTACCAAATACCTTTGAGCACTTTCCTTCACAAAGCCTCATTCTCCTGATATAGTAGTCATTAACTACTCATTTATGACTTGACCGTCAGTCTGATTAAATCTGCTTTGAAATAAAGCAACGAATGCATATGCATTGCAAAAGAAGGAAAGATAACGACTTATTTGAAATTATTATTGGAAGCTAATTTATTGTCTTCATTTCCAATGGAGTCTAGGATGGAAGAAGTCAATTTTTTCTGCTAAATTTTATTTTTCAGTGGTGAGGTTGCTTGCATTGTTTAAAACCAAGTAGAGTGGCATGAATAAATGAGTAAGAAACCTGTGTTTACGCCAGTACAAATTGTTCTATTAGTGCAGCTCACATATTATATAATCTACAGAGGACATTGTCTAATATGCTGGCAACTGAAAAGCAGAAAAAACAAACTAATAAAAAAAAATACTGAAAATCTTTCAAGAAGCCAGAATGTTCTTTACTGTGATTACATTTCACAGTGAGAAAATGTCAAATATAGAGTTTATATTTTAATATAAACTCTGTATTACATTGTAAGATTATTTCCTTTGCACGACTCATAAACTTGAAATAAAGCAGGAAATTAAAGAAATTTAAAACCAACAGAGTGTGAAAAAAATTGCTTTGTTTCATGACTTTTCAACATGTTCCAGGCATGGAATATGCTGGATTTAAAAACTGCTGGCAATGCTTTGAAAAAGTCAGCCTCAAAGTAAGAGCCCAGATTGTCTTGTTAATACACTTGGATGCTGCTTTTGCAGTATTACCACAGCAAAAAATGTGGATTTATGTTTTTAACCAGCTTCTCATTCACCACTAAAACTCATGAGGAATCAATCTTTTGTCTTCTTAATATGGTGTAAATATTGTAATCTTATTGCTACACAAATAATAATGTTAATTTACTAGTCACTTCTATGGCCTATTATAATACCTTGTTATCACAGGACTTTAAATAACTCTCGAGACAGCCTAAGGCTGATCCACTTAGTTATGCTGCTATTGCTCGAGGCTTAAAGGGGCTCTGTACTGATCTGAGCACCTCTCCTCCTCTTCCATATTTTTAACACCCTGAAGACAAATGTACTGTAAAACAATTCCAACATACTGATAGCAGAAAGTGCATCGTTTTTACAATTTTTAAAATGCTAATTTTGTTTTGTTTCAAATAAGTTTCAAAGCCATCTTGGTAAGAAAAAACAACAACAACAAAAAAAGCAAAAACAAAAACTAACAGGTAATTTAAAAAAGAGATGGATCCAATGCTATTTTAATTACTTTTTTCTAAACCAGAAACTGCCTCATTTAACCAGAAAACAAGTTAGGAGCCACCAATTTAGACAGCATGATACTGTGTCAGGCATATAAAGTCATATATAAGCTGATTTCTTTTCCCCCAAAATATTTTTTAAAAATATAGTCAAAGAACGTTTCTCAAGCATTTCATAAATTGTCTTAACTTGTGTACAAGCAGATTATTTAAGGCTTAAATAATTTGTGAGGCATGAAATATTAAGAAAACACCGACAAGTGACAATGTGTTTGAGTAGGCACAAAGCTAACTAAATGACAAAATGTTTTTTGTCTGCCATGGAGTAAAAGCGACTGTTGAAAAACACAATAATCTACAAATTACACTGAAACTCTGAAAGACAGCGGCATGAACACACAAGGTGTAAAATTATTTCTGAAAATGAATACTAATGAGAGCTCATAGCAAAAAGCTTAATTATATTATAATGTTACTGAGTAATTTAGTTGTTTTTTTTAATGAACAAATTACCTTAATAAAGCCAAAAAACTAGCAGGAGCACCTTTCTTGGGGCTTGATAATACATGCTGGTATCATGTATTATCAAACTTTTTTATCCACTGAGCATCTATTCATTTCTGTTCCAAGTAGTTAATTAATGTGGGCATATAGAGGCCATATTGTTGAACAAACTCATATCTCTTCATGTGCTTCGTCACTGCTATAGAATACATTATTATCTGTTTAAAGCATTTTGATGCAACGATGACTGTAAAAAGTTTGATGTAAAAAAAATGCCTTGAAATTTTGAAAACTACTATAATGTTTCGGTGGTTAAGTCTATTGTTGATAGGTTTCCTTTCTATCTGTAAAACTCTGTCTAGAGTACTGGAAAATGTACTCCTTTCTGTCTAGACTGTTTTTCAACTCAAGACTTGAATTTTCTTATTTTGTGGCTGGCAAAACCATTCACCCTGTCCATTGTATCTCCTCAGTCCAAAAGGTTGAGGTACTAAATAAAGGTTTCCATTTCTGATACTGTTGTTCATTTGTAACTTGCCTTACCCAAGAAAGGATCCCCTAGTACTTTTTCAAAATGTATTAAGAAGTACATGTTGTTGCTCTGTTAACTCATAAAAAAGAAAATAAAATGTCTGGCATTATACACTCTGCCGAAATGAAATATGAAGAGAGAGGAGTAACTCTACATTTATGTGGTTTTCTTCAGTGGATCTGATGGCAGAAACTTGTGCAGCTGTTGGCATTAATAGCTTCTTTCCCAGTGGTTGAATCCAAATTTTTGTCTGATTCACCGTGACATAAAATCAGGTCTGATGAGATTGTGGAGACATTTATAGAAACATTCTAAATCGATCCCAGTTTTGTAATTCAACGTGCACAATCACTATCTTTCATCTCTTTTTTCAAAGTTCGCTCCTTGGATGCCTCCAAGAATTTTAATAACACCCCCTGGCAAGCAAGTGTATACCACAAGGAAAGCTGCAGTACACCGAATCAAATCAAACCTGCAGATGATAGATGAGTAAGCGTAGTCAGTCTATAATATATCCTGACCAGCAACTCACTCCTGTGGCAGATAAAAAATGCCAATAGGCTTACAGGAACCAGAATATGGAAACTTTTTCATTTTCTGAAGGCCTTACTTTACATCTAGATTACTTTGCAGAAGTACTCACACCTCTTTTCTTTTTAATATCGTCAGGTTTTTTAGTCTATTCCATTAAATATAGTTCATACCCCTAAATAGTTACATGAAAATTATTTCCTTTTAAAATCAACATATTAGTATCATAAAGTGTCTAAATTTAATCACAAGTAAGGTTATAAGAAAAAGGTCTAGAGAAATTTCAAGCTAAGTGGTAGAAAGTAAGCGACTGGTGAATAAAGTTCACAAGAAGTGCAAGCTGTGTAGGGTATATGGCAAGAAAGCGTGCTGGTCGTATGAGACCAAAATATAATGGTCACACAAGGCAATGTGTGCTGATGTACATCACATCACCCTCAACATGCCTACGGCACTGTGAAACATGCTGGTGGCAGTATTGTGCACTGGGGATGCTTCTTTTTGACAGGGACAAGAAGTTGGTCAGATTTTATGGTAAGATTGACGGAGCTAAATTCAAGCAGAAAACCTGTTGGAGCCTGCAAGACTTGAGACTTGATGGTGGAGGCTCAACTTCCAGTAAGACATCCACATAAACATAGTATATATGTTTTATGGTGCAGATCCAGTCAAAGAATAGAGCTAAATCCCTCTGAAAATCTGTTGTGAGTCTTTAAAATTGATGTTCAAAGGTGTTCTCTTTTCAATCTCACTGAGTATTAGCTATCCGACAAATGAGAAATTGTATAAATTTCAATTTTTGATGGAATAAGATGGCACAAATTGTGGTTATGGTGTATAAAAAGGTGAAGAAGTTTTTGGTGGGACTGTATAAAAAAGTAATAGACCAAACAGTGATGAGCAGATCTCTGTGGATGGTCAATGCCCTCTTGGCTAAATGCACTATTTTGCTTCCCGAGTACATCAGTCATGTCCCACAGCATAGGGAACCAAAAGAATAAGTGGCCGACCTGGCATTTACCTTTGTCTTTGAGAGCAAAGCAAATCAGCAGCTCCCCAACAAAGCGCTGGCACTTGGTTTGAGAGATATAGAGAACTGAGCTCCCTGGAGAGCGGCAGAAAAATACCAGCTCAGCCCCCCAGGGCTTTAAGCTTCCTTGGGAGTTTGTTAAGAAAGGCTGCATCGACAATCTTACACTCGTGTAAAGCCTTACCGTCAGCTATGAGGTGCTCCGGCACATGTAAGATTACTCGGACCGAGAGGCTGCAGGCGAGGTGAGAGGAGTAAACCAGGCCGATCACGCAGCTGATGACACTGATTAGAGTCAGGGTGGTCTTATTGATAGGACTCCGTGGGGAACCTGCTGTTGGGAACAGATGGAATAGAAAGAGAGGAAGGAGATGGGAACAACAAACGAAACGTATATGAGAAGCGGTCACTTGTATTTTTCTGGCAACCTTTTGGTAACATAAACAGAAATGCAAACAGTCACACACAAATACACACACTACTCACATGAGTTACTTTACAAACCGGCCTCTACCCACCCCGCAAAAATGGGCTTAGCTCCCATAAAAAGGACCTTTGGATCAAAAAAAAGCATCACGCCTTTGGGAGCTTTAGACTGGGTATGGCTCAGTGGTATAGACCTAAGGTTTACCTTTGAAGGGTTTTTAACATCCATGCTGGGATGTGTGAGGAAAATAGAAACACACAAAAATAATGTATAAAAAAAAAAACTGCTTAGAGGTTGCTTTGCAACCGACCCTCTTTCCTGTGCTCCTCTTTTTTGTCAGAGCAAAATGCTTCCCTTATCTCCTTTTCTCCAGAGTGCAACACAGAAAAGTGATAAACGTGACCGCAAACCCACAGGAGGTATGCATTCATCCACACGCGCACACACACTTACACACATGCACACAAGAAAAGACACATAATGACCTTGAATATAGGTACTCAAACTTTGTCCAAAGCAGTTACTTTTACACCAACGCCAAAAATTTAAGATTAAATTGTCACTTTTAAATTACTTCGGCAGAGCTTGTTCTATCAGATGCTACCCGAGGCTAGGCTTTAAACAAAGGCCAAATGGAACGCTGACCTTTTGTATTTTGCTCCAAACCAGTTGATGTAATCAAGTAACTTATCCAGAAATGGGATGCAGGGATCATCTCACTTTGCTGAATCTTTTTTTGTTCTTTTATCTTCCGGCATTCTGCCCAAAGATTATTCTTCAGTTTTTGAAATGTAAAAAAAAAAAAAATTAAAAAAATACATAAATAAATAAAATTAGTCTTCATATAAATGTTGCTATTTTCAAAAAATGTTTTATATCGTACACGTGAGCAGGAAATGACAAGAAATAATTTCATCATGCCTCACAAATCCGACTTTCCTCTGGATGTAAACAACACAGTTGGGGCATCATTGCTTCCACCTTGTTCTAATTAAAGATGTTGGCTACACTTCTGGAGACTACACTGTGTACGTGACACCTGTGCACATGACGGGAGGATAATTGGCTTGGAGGCTCTGTAAAGGCTTGTAACGCCTTTTGACAGCAGCTATTATTTTGAGGGGATTGTTTTGTTTTGTTTTTTCTTCCTCCATCTCCCTTCCACAACCTATTACTGTACATCAAAGCCGAAAGGACGAGGCATGCTGACAGATAAAGCGTGCTCCACCACATCACGTTGACAGCGTTTGCACAGGGTCCTCCTTAGAAATAATATTCGTCCGTAATATTATTTCAAAATAGAGTGCTCTTTATATTGCAAGATGCAACAAATATTACATTTTTCCCCACCAATGGGAACCTCTGATCTCATGATCTTGTTTGATTTCCATCAACAAGATCGAATGCAGATGCAGTGAGATCAATTTTACATGCTCACAAGCACTCTACACATTACTGTGTATGTATACACAATCCCTGTACGAGTCGAATTTATGTGTAAACACCAATTTAGAACCATCCACTGGCTACATGTACAGAGTTTACTTGTCATGCGTCGTGGCGGTGGCAATACCATCAGTGGGATAAATTGTCTGTAGGTGTATGAGTCCTCCTTACCCCCAGAGCCCCACGCGCTGTTGGCGTTACCATTTCTCATACCTCGACTCCGTCGCCGACTGCGGTTTGGGTCAGTGTAAAAGGCCAGCTGAGGCTCGCTGTCTGCCTCCGTCCCAGAGTCCCCGTCTGGGTTCAAGAAAGTTGAACCCGCTGTTGGATTCAAACAAAAATACACCTCCAATGAAAAGGAAAAAAGAAAAAAGACGACTGGTGGGGGCTCGGTCCGCAAGATACCCTTTCAGTGACTGAAATGTAAGGGGATGGCAGTCAAAAGCAAAAAAAATATTTTTGTGTTGGAATAATGTGCAGCTCTGTGAGTTGTTAAAAGAAAGAAAAGTGATTGAGTGGAGCTTCATATTATGTCATTTAAACCGAGCCAACAATAATTTCAGTATAATGGCATTTACGGTTATCGCATGAAAAGTTAGATAAAGGATCATAATTAAAAGCAGATGGTTCTTGCACTGCAGTAGTCATTTTGGTATCTGATCAATCATTTTTTTTTATAAAGCTGTGATTTTTACGTAAGACAAATCCAATATAACCAAACATTGTGTTGTTTACGGACATTAGGATCCTAAAGATATACAAGGGAAAGCTTGAAAGAGAAGTTTAAACATATTGACACACACTGGTTGAAAAAAATAGATAGATAACCTTCTTCCTCAGTGTCTCACTTTAACTTAGAGTAAATTGTTCCTTTAAGTCACCAAAATTATTAAAACAATTTCCACTTCTCACAAGCAAAATATAGAGAATTTCTGAGAATACCAGGACATGCTCTTATGTCACAAAATAAATTATGCCCAACCATCAGAATTTTTTCAGTCAAGATAAATGATGTTTAAAGGTAGCATCTTTTCGATTGCTTCAAAGCCAGTGTAAAATAGGTCATATATTATGCTCAAAACAAGTCCGTACAACTGATGTGTTAATAACCAATACAAGTTCTGAGAAAACCCTGGACTTACTGAAAATTTGAACAAGAACACCTCACAGATCCCCCCCCCATCTCCCCTCCTGCCCCTTGCTGCACTACAGCTCTCCATCCACAGTGAAGCCTGCTGAAAACTCAGTAAGTTATTAGTTTTCCTGTAATGTTGTATTGCTTCTCTGCCATTAGCACACCTGTCATCTTCAGCTGGAATGACTGTGCACTGTGCAGGGGGAAGCGCATACACAAGCATGAATGACAATGCTATCGTATTCCCCCTCGCAGACTGTCATTTGCAGTGTATTTCTGCAAATGACAGTAGGCATACTAGGAACAGCCAGACGAGCTTGATTTTTTTCCACAGATGATCTGTTCCATATTCTACTGTCCTGACAGTGACAGTTTTGTTAAATATGTTAAACATCTTTTTAAATAAAACAGTTAGCTGCTGCAGCTTTAATTGAAAAACTTAAATAAAACAGAATTACAAGTAATATGAGTAACTCTGAGTCCTAGATTGTCTTGTGTATGTGAATAAGACAAGTTCTTGTTATGCTCTACACTTATCTAAAACTTAAGCCTCAAAGATACTTTGTTGATTTCATTTTCAATTCTACCATTTGCCACAGCATTTTAAAACTGTACATCTTTCAATCTAAAACTCGGCTACATCTGAAAAAGCATTTGAGACAACAATATTTGACAGAATTAAGATTGTTAAACTGAAGTTTAAAATCTTGCCTGCTAATGTAAATGTTCAGTGTTTTTATTTAGAATTAAAGTAGACAGAAGAAAAAAAGCTTTTTTCAAGGAAGTTGCATGAGGTGAAAATGAGATCTGGGGAACTTATCTATTTTTTGAGTTAGATTGTGTTGAGTAAAAGTAGAAAAAGTACTAAATTTAAAATTTGAAACATTATACTTCAATTAGTTTTTTGTAATTGTATGCCATATGATTAATGATGGTCATAATTTCCAACACTCAATTTTAGAGAAATAATTCCTGTATACTCAAAATGAAATACTTATTCTGCTGTAAAATGAAAATGAATTTCTATATTTGTCAAAGTTTACAACTGTAATTATGTATATATGTTGGTTTAAAAAAAACAAGCTAAAAGAAAGATAAGCAACATTTAGGGCTCTAGTACTGTCCTTCCCTCAAACACCAATCTTTCCTTTAAGTCATCAAAATTGTTAAACTAATTTCCACTTTTCACAAGCAGAATATAGAGAATTTATGAGAATACCAGGACATGCTCAAGTTGCACATAAGACAAAAATGCTTAGATTTGGATAACTAGCTTTCAAGCAATTGAGCTAAATATGTTCATCAGCAATAAATGGTGAAAAGCTATGTGTCACCTAACACTGCATGAG
This sequence comes from Poeciliopsis prolifica, assembly GCF_027474105.1. NCBI lineage: Eukaryota > Metazoa > Chordata > Actinopteri > Cyprinodontiformes > Poeciliidae > Poeciliopsis > Poeciliopsis prolifica. The sequence goes on from NW_026562383.1 coordinate 7,259,614, forward strand.
ACTTAACATGAAGATATTTATGTAAATATAGAATTAGTCAGCTTTATACACAGCACTGATTATGTTAATGCATTACTTTGAGTGTGTTTTAATTGAAGCATTAGCTATATTTACTGGGCAGGTCTCCAAAGTTGTTTATAAGTGCTTTTGGTTTGTACGTTAAGAGGGAAATCCAGTAAAGCTCCATATATGTTAGTGCTTTGGTGGGATTTAAGTGATTTGCAACTAAAATAATTCTGTTTCTGTGTGACATGAGCTTAAAAATCCTGACCAAGACACAGCGTTTGATTAGACGAACACAAAGTCTGCGAAACAATTGGGGGAGGAAATAGTTTGCAGCAATGTCAGTGTGGTAAACTTTGAACAGCTTTTTCCTGACAGCAGCTTCATCAGCTTTTCAAGTTGTTACTTTTAGAACAATATGCTCTGAAGATATGAATGTGCTGCATAAATATTATTGGCAGCCATGACTATCTACCAGCACAGATGCTAGCGTAGCTTCACTTCACAAGCGGAAAGCCTTTTGTGGTGACACCATTGTTTCAGCAGCATTTCTCTCGACCGATTTAATAAACAAGCATTCATCATAGCACACTTTCAGTTCAGATACTGTTTTTGCTAGAAGGAAACGGCGTCCTCTGCATTTTTTTCAATTTATTGTCGAACCCTGCAGTAAGAATGAAATCTGCCTTTTTAAAATAATGGAGGATAAAAAACATTAGGATGAATTTACTGAACTTAGAGAAAACTATAACTACAAGGAAAATGGGGAGATTATTGAAGTACGGAAAGTTATTGAATATAAACAATAACATGCAGACAGAAAAACATCTTGTTTGTTGTAGAAACACAACATTCCACTGCATTTAAACTGCTATTCTAGTGGCTCCAATAAAACTACTGTCCAATTACAAATGATCTTTATTATTACTATGATCATTTTTAATCAAGTGCTTTTACCTAAAAGTACACTTGTCTGTCTGTTCATACTAAAATTCACAGAAATCAATTTAAAAGACTTTTTTTTAAACACATTATATTAATTTAATGTGTGTAACAATGATAGCACGTGGATAAACATCAAATAATTTAGATTTTTATGTTTTTCAGTGACAACATATATAATAATGTTGCAAAAATATTATACTCAGGAGAAAAGAATGAGCTATTCCATTTTCATCATTGTGTCAAGACCCAGAACAGGCTAAATTACTGCATGTGAAACCCCTATATTTGACAGGCCTTGCATTTATTTATAATTATGAAATACTAATGAGGGACTCACAGCCTGGGCACACTTCTCTCACCTACTCCATCACCTACTCATATTCCCCCACTTGACAGTTTAGGTACTTGAGATTTTGAGAAGCGACTCTTGAGTCCATTAAAAGTGTTGACATATGGAGCAAAAACAAGCGCCGAAGCATCTAAGACAAAACGAAAAAGCTTTAGTGCTTAACACACCTATCACACAAACAGAAAATGCCCACTGAGAACGACAATACGTCTGTGTGCATATTTTATAAGAAAGATGAAAACTGTCGAGTGGAAACCCCAGCAACAGAGACTCAAAACTGCGTGAAGCAGATCTAATTTCCTGCTTAGACAACCTCATTCCTGTGCAGCTGGCTTTGGAGACATCTAATTTGCATCTGGAAGCACTGAAATTTCTGAAAGGGAAAAAGTGTGTGTCAGTGTGTTTGCGTGTGCATGCCAAGCACCATAGATGACAAAACCTTGAACTTTCCAAACATTAAGATGATACTGTATCGCTGATACAGCAATTATAATTAATGAAAACAGTTTTTTTCCCACTTCATTGCATTCTATTTGTGCATGGTGCTCTCACAACGTGAAAATTTGCTAAATGTAACCGAATGAATCAAAAGCAAATGTTTTTTTTATTTGCGGATAGAGCTTGCTCGTCAGTCAACTGAATGGTTCAAAGCCACCAGCACAGATAAAGAGCTTCTTGAAGCTCTCACAGACACAGCTAAAGAAAAAGATATAAACGTGTCACAAAAAACATACAAAGAATCTCTGGGATGTTTTTTAAGCAGGTGGTTGGCTGCAAAGACATCATTTTCAAAATCATGCGGATTGTGGTAAGAATGTCTCTTAACTTTTCATAAAATGACTAAATATTTTTTCCCACAATTTGTTTCTCATTAGTATTCGCTGGACAGTGTTCAGGTAATCATCAGTTTAATTACACATATTTGATTTGACTGTACGTATACACATTTGTTGCTCCAACAAACCACATGTGATCATGGCCTCAGTTAGTTATTGGTAACTAATTTTGTGCTGAATAAGCGTATTTCGTTGAACTTTATAAGTGTTGAGGTCAAATGCATCTTAACAATAAGCACAACAATAAGCTATGTTTGATGACATGCAAAAAAAATGCATGTGCTTTAGACAATAGTTATCACCACATTAATATAGATAAAATGCTCAATAAATGGTGTATTGAGAAACATGAGGCAGCTGGTCACTTAGGATTAGTAGCTCTTATCTATTCACTATCTCTTGCAAAAGCACCTAAAGTCCTTGGACACAAAAACTACACAATTAAATGTATTTTACTGGTATTTTATGTGGTAGACCAACACAGAACATTAAATAACTGAAATGTCAAGATAATACATAGTTTTCGAATTACATTTCAAATACAACTTGAATAGAGTGGTGTGCATAGACTCTGCCTCCTTGTGAACAACCTTTTTTCTGCATATACAACAGCAAGTCTTTTGTTGAAGTGTTGCATACACAATAACTAAATGTTTGACTTTTATTTACAAAGTAGCTCAAGGTAACTCAGTCCTTTTAAGAGGGGTGGAAGACTATTAACATTGATTTTTAAAATTCACTTTTGATCTCAACCCCAACATTGCAGCTCTGGCTGTGTGCTCAGGTTCATGTCCTGCTGGAAGGCGAACCTTCATTGTAGCTCCGAGCTCTTTGCAGCCTCTAACAGGTTTTCTTGAAATGCATTTACCCAAACCTAAAGAAAAGCATCCACATAGTCAGAGTCAAGTCAACTTCTGAATGCAACCATTTCTTTTAAATAAAAATTTCTTCTCTTTTTATAGGTGTATCACAGTGAAGGGGCCCTTTTCCACTTCACATTATCAACAACTTTGTGTTGATCCGTCTCATAAAAATACATTAGAGTGCATTTTTTGCTTTTGATTTGACACAATTTGACAGTTTTAGGAACATGAATGTTTTTCTGGTGCACCTTAACTCAAGCGATCTCCCAGCAAGTTAGCTTGTTAAGTTTGTGGCATCATCCAGATTTTGCTACCACCACATGTGTGCATTACTTAGACTGATTAGAAACCCATATTTTCATGTGAAGTTCTGTACACTTGAAAATGAGATTTGTAATTTAACATTTGTACAAATATAGTGTACTTACTTGTTACACATTAGATCTTGGGCTTGGAATAAATTTCTTTGTCAGAGCTGGACATTGAGAGTAATTAATAAAAGGCATGACACCAGCAAGAAGGAGTTTCAAAGTCTATAAATCCAATATTGTCAAGAGGCACAAACTTAAACAGATATATTTTCAAAAAGTTATGAAATATTAAGCTTGGCTTATTTCTGAAAAAAAGATGAAAAGATCTTGTATTTCTTGGTTGTGTTCAGAAAAGGACTAATCTGCTGACATTTTGTTGATAGATCGCCTTGACCTAAATGTTTCTTTGTTCAATACGTTCCAAATGCCAGCTTAAACCCTATCTCTGAGAATTTGTTTCTCTTTTTAACACCAAGTTGTACAGACTGGCAAAGCAAACACAAGTCACAAGTGTTGTTCACAGTTAATTCCAACCACACTGAAAGATTTCTGGGCATTGCTCGCTTAATTTTTCAACAAGGCCATTTGGAGGAGCTAGCAGCACCCACTGTGGGTTTCTGTTTTGTATTTTTCAAGCATTCACTCTTTATTCTCAGTATTTATTATTGATTAAGAAGTATTACGTGAAATGTGTTTTAGTGAAAATTGTATCTTCTGAATCTGGTGATGCTCTGTGCTAAACTGGACCTAAATAAATACATTACAAAAAAAAAAAATAAATAAAAAATATAAAGGTTTCTAATTCCAAAAATAGTCATGCTGTTGTCAGACATGATGCATAAAACATTATTTGAAGTGCCAGTGAAATAAACAGAATGGAGCGGTTTGCAATAAACTGCACCTCTCGCTGCCTTACAATTACAGCAGTTTCAATAACTCCATCTAAAGATGCTTTGACCTTTTTCATTTGCTTATAAATGAGGTTTAGATTTATTTGGACTAAGAGAAAGTCACTAGAACGACGAATAAAGTTAGGCTACCTAGAAATCTATAACTTGAAGTTGTTGCTGGCTTACATCACTTATCCCTCAAATGTAGCCGTTGTCTTTAATGTGTGTTCCCCTGGCGATCGACAAAGTATTGGCCTGGAAAGCATGAAGTGAGCATGAGTAGGGATGGAATGTTACAACAAAATAATATTAATGGAAAACAATGCTAGTACAACACAATTGGCAATAAAATTACAATAACAATTTCACATTCACGCTTCATTCATGCAGGATTTGCTTAGCACTTCAATGTTTTGAGAACAATCATCACTTTAATGGCATGACTGTCACAATCAAATCATCATAATTTCAACATTTTTCAAAATGATCTCAAGGTTATTACTCATCAACTCTTTGAGTACTATAAAGTTATAACATTTCAATCCATTTGGACATAAATATTTTATATAACAATCACCTGTGATCCTTGATAACCCACCTTCAATGACATTTGAAATATGGCTTACCTGCTGGAACTGCTTAAAATGATTTGGAAATTACTGAACACTTCAATAAATAAGTATGAATTCAGCATTTGACATGTATATTTTAGAGTAGAAACTGATATTTAATGACTATGATCCCTTGCTTTAAGTCATTATTAGAGCTCCCATTAAGTGCATGAACTATTTCACATTTTGTAGGATTTTTAATAGAAACTTACTGGAACCACATTTGGTAGAAAAAGTGATGTTCAATTTCTACTACAGGACACAGAATATAACATTAGTTTGGTTCATTTGTTTGTTTCTTGAAAAAAGAGACAGTTTAAAAATGTAAATGAATTGATTAAAAAGTTCTGTTTGCCATGTTGAATTTTGGCCCAGTTAAGCTGGAAATCTATAGTTAAATTTGAACATCACAATGAAGGTCAGAATTATTACCCCATGTTTATTTTGACATATTTACACTTTTATTTCTAGTCAGTATTTTCTAGTACATGTTTAATGTCCTTGCCACTCTACTAAATCCTAGAGATACATTGTCTTGTTTTGATTTATGAAACTTAGTCTATATTAAGGTAAAGATATGTAAATAAATTGTTCTGATAACAAAAAGGTCCATGACAGCATCCATGTGAACTGGACAAGTCTAGCAAAATGAGAAGACTTCACTAAGAATTACCATTTTACATTTTAAGTAAAATGCATTGGTACTCTAAAACACAAAAGTTTAAAATATATCAGAAAGACTGCAGACTGCATCAGATGCACCAAGAGAAGTTTTAGAAAGAAAGTAACATGAAGTGTAATTTGTTAGAAAACAAATCAATGAACTTTTCAGTAAAACTTTTTCCAATCCTAGTTTGACCACTAAAGTTGTTTTTATGAATCTGTAGCCTTTACTGGAATATGTACTTCGTTCAAAACGAAACACAGAACTTCTAAGTATTCAGATCTTTACTTGACATCATCAGTCTGCAAACTTTTTCTGGTCTTGTTTATAGAAAACACTGGCGTGACTCACCTCTGGTGTTGCTGGAGAGACGTTTACGTTGGCTGGTAGATGTGTTGTGTGGTAACAGGGTGTTTTGCTGGTGATTGCTGTCCAATGGGCTCGTGGCAATGATGTTGTCCTTGTACTTATTCATCAGGGCCAACTTGGTGTTGTCATTCACTGCAAACAAGTGGAAGGTAATTACAAACACTTACATATGGTGGTTTTGACATTTTTCAATGCCAGTTGTAGGGAGAGGAAAGAAAAAAAAAAGTCAGTAATGATACGAAAAAAGCGTCCGGCTGTTTATTGAGTGAAAAGTCAACGTGTTTAAATTGAAGTGTGAGAAAAGCTGGCATGAAATTAAAACTAATTAAAAAAACTGTTGAAGCATATGTAAGACTCGGAGGAGGAAATTATACATTTCTGTGAATATTCAGACAAAGGCTTGAGCAAAAAGACTAAGGTGATTTTGTAGAATTATATAGCAATAATTGCATGTTTAAATGACTGTTTCATTCCAACTGAGAAAATCCTTTGCTTACACACTCAATAATTCTTCATTAAACGTTATTTATGATACACAAGATCTATATATGTTACCAAAGGAGATGCAAATGTTTTTGTGCTTATGATGAAAAATGAAACGGATAAAAATACTGCCGCCAGCTGCGTAACAATAAGCCTCAGACAAAAATAATGAAGAATAATTGCTGGTGACAAACACCACTAAATATATTCATATCATTTTTCTTTACTTGTTCACGAAGGCATAAAATGGTAACTATTCTAATGCCAAAGGTCATGGCCATTTTCCAGATAGGTCTGTGTGTTTGTTTATTCAATAGGAATTCAAATGTCATTTTCTCAGTGACCTCTACAGTTTTCATATCTATCAACATTCTGCACTTTGCCGGCGGCTGGTACTGTCTCTTTCTCCAGTTTCACGCGTTACCCATCTGAAATGCATAATGCAAAGGATTACTTCCATCAGCTGCAGGGCTGGAATATTTGGATCTTAGAGGAACAGTGTGTGTGAGCACTTTCACCATAACTGATCACTTAATGAGTCCAGCCAGTAAATTTGAAGCCTATTTCAATTCACAGCATATACCTGCCGTGGAATGGCTTATCGGAGTTGGGTTGATGGAGAAAAATAAACGCTCCGAAATGGATACAGCTTGCAAAGAGGTTTCCTGAATATTTCCAGTTTAAAAGGATTGTTTATGAGGAAAACAAAACAAGTATTTTCACAACTCAAAGCCAAATGATGAGCTTCGTGGAAGACAGAAACTGCACACTTTTACACGACTGATATTTAACCAATTACTGTTAAACAAAATAAACCTTTTTGTTAAAGAAGAAATCTGATCAAATAAATTATTAAAAGTGTAAGATAGTTATTCTGATTAAATGGGACATTTTTCTGAATTAAAAGACACGTTACCCAAATTAAAGGGAATGTTTGTGGCATCAGATTTGCTTATTTTTCTGTTAGTAATATTCCAACAAATACACATTTGCACGAAAAAGACAATTTTTTTATGCTTGGGCATCAATGCTGTAATAACATTAGTAACTGCATCACTATTTCTTTTAAATAATTGAATTGTTCTTGTTGTGTCCATTCACCAAAAAAAAATCCTTGCCTGCACTGCATCCCTTAGCCAAAAAGCAAAAATAAAACACATGGGGTTGGAATTTTCAGAGCTAAAAATTGACATGTCAGTGGACTCACTTACTCATGAAGAAAACTAACCTTGCAGTTGGAGGCATCATCATAGTACCATCAAACCAAACTAAAATCCCCAGCAGGAATGACAATGTGTTGAGGGGTTAGGGAAGCTATATTATTTCACAAGGGACTTATTTGTGAAGGGGCAAAAAGTTCTCAATTGTGGAGGAATATTGTTTAAACAATTTAAACAGTTTATTGCTATCAAGCTTTCTTTGGGAAGCTACGGTTGAGCTAACAGTCTCACGAAAAGAAACTAAAAGTTACAAGGAGACGATTGAACACTGCTGACATCTAGAGACATCAAGGCATCAAATGAAGCATGACTATGTTTGAGAAGTTACTGTTAAGCTTTAAGAGAAAAAATGAAGGTACAAAGATCTCTATTGTAAGCATTGTTCACTAAACGTTCATTCTGCCTAGTTTTTTTTTCTCTTCTGCTTAGTAGTTGAATATTTTGTGCTCTGATCAGTTGTTGGCAGTCACACTCTGCGGTTGGTTTATTGGTCACAGGGATGGGAATTGGTCCCTAAATCATTGGTTTTCGGTTGGTCTTTCAGATCCCAGCTGTCAGACTAATTACTATTTTCACACTGAGGAGCCAAACTGCACCATAAGCGTTGTTTTGGAGTTGGAGTGGTTAAAAGTCACTTCTACTGTTGTATTATGTGGGAGGATAGCTGTAAGGCTTGTTTTCATCCCGCTTCTCTGAAAATGGGTTTAGTTGAGTCATGGTTCATCACTTCGGTATAGGGTCAAACAATAATACAGAGATCAGGAATCTAATTTTAGATTTCACAATTTACAGCAAATATAGAGAAAATATACAGTAAAATGATTTTGAAGTCAAATCACTGAGTCCTAGATCTTATCTGGGTGAAAAAACACTTAAAATATTTACTTTTCTTTTTGAAAAGAAAATGCTACTTTGTTTCCCCATATAACTTCTTTACTGCTCTAAATAATCAAAACAATAAAACCAGGATAAATAAAACAAAACTAAAGCACTCTTCAAAGCTAAGTGGGACCCGGTAAAGGGATAATTTACTGTGTGTGTTTGTCCCCGTTAGTGAAAGTATCACTTCTGAAAATTGCAGAAGAAAAGAAAAGCAATCGGGACCATCAATGTCAACACAAAGACTGTGGAAGGCAACTTTTAAAGGCTTAACAAAAAGCTTATTGTCCTGATAGTACAGTACAATGTATTTTGGGGAGTTTTTTTTTTTTTTTTAGAAACAGCCAAAATACAGCATTGTTCTCTGTTTTTTGTCTTCAGTTTCAGATTTGCTGGCTTAGTGTATGACCATCTGCTAGAGTAAAATTGTGCTTTTTTTCCTTACCTTTTATGATAAACTTGTACAAAAAAAGTCACATTTTTGGAAAAATACTTCCATTTGATTTATTTAATCAAAATGGAAGTCTTTTGTCAAATTCCTTAGATAAAAAAGGTTTGAATATTTCAGAAAATTACAGGAAAACACTTTGAAGAACATCGAGATGTTTGTTTTACATCTGATTTATGTTACAAAATGTTTCAGAAGAACTAAAACTTTTTCCTATGCTTATCCCATCTGTTCTGTCTTTTCTGCTCTGGTTGTTTCTGCAGTCTACTAACCCGGTGTGAGGTCCATATTATTCTTGTCATTGCAGCCCTGAAGGGAGTCCAAGGTACGGGTGACTTGACTGGCAAATTCCTCCCCGCCGTTCATGCACTCTCGTTGTAAGTGGTGACGCAGGTCTGTAATGTCGTACTCGTACCTGCAGATGAGACTGAATTCAGTTACCGCTGTAATATATTGACCTAACTTTAGATTTCCAAAGTGACGTGACTCTGGAACCTTTTCTTATCAGCCTTATATTCTAAGATAAGTCCCTCCTAGTTATTTCTGAACCTGCTCAGCATGTACCCGTCCAAAATTGGTGTCTCCCGGATGCTGAGGGTGCCACCAGAGTTTGGCCCCTGACCCCTGGAGTTCCTTAGACTTTCCCGTGCTTGGCCTCCCATCAGCACTGATGGGATGTAGTGTATCTCATTAGCTGCCTCAGCGCTGGCACTCTTTTGTGGCTGAGGGATGCGGCGTCTCTTACACCAGCGCCTGCGGGTGTACAGGATCAGGACGAGGCACAGGACGGACAGCAGAAGGGCGATCATCCCACCCTGATGGGAGGAAGGGGGAGAGTTTGGAGCAGAGACAGAAAACCAGAGGAGGGGAGAAGAAAACAGTTGGAACATAGTCAGAAAATTCAGCCAAGGAAAAAAATAGATCAAAGTCAAACTCAGAGAACTGAAGGCAGGGTTTACTAAAAGATTCAGCTACAATTTAATGAATAAAGCATAAATGTTTTCCAAGATCATAGTTCAGATTTTTATTATTCTACTTTTAAACACAGACACTACAGAACATAACTTTTGAAATGATTTTTTTTTCCAAAACAGGAACAAGTGAAAGGTATGAGCAGCCAAAAATGTCTTGACCAATGACATCAACAACAAACCAGCACCTGCAACAGTGTCACAAGTTGGGAAAGGGTACATCATCATAATCATGCTCATGTTTGTCCGCTTGACACCAGGGGTAGATTCATGAACAAATGACTCAAAGTTATGTTTCTACAACAGTAACAATGTGCAATATCAAACTAAGTTGTTTTTAATTAGCTTTTTTTTTTCTAACACCAACAAAAATAATACGATCAAAACTAATTCTAATTTCGAAAAAAAGGAAAGACACATTAAAACAAATGTCCACTACAGTTCCTCAGACACTTTCAGGATGCAGAAAATAATTATTTCAACAATCCTACAATCAATTGACTTCAATCCTTGTAAAAATGTTTCACAAGCTGAATTATCCAAGAATCATACCGTCCAGACATTCCAACTGAAAAGCAAGAGAAGTTAAAAGTTAAGAGGAGAGAGAGAATTTTTAATTGTTGGCCTCTTTTATCTCAGTTGAAGCTCTCCTTTACAAAGGTATTATAGATAGACAGAATGTAATTTCTATAAAGAAAGCAAAATACAAAAGGGAAAACAAAGATGACATAATAGAAAATAACCAACTGGAGACTTGACTTAATTATTCTACTGTCTATGGCTTATCCTTGCAGGATCATGGGTATGTATATTCCAGGGGTCATTGTGTGAGAGAGGGGAGTACATGCAATCCATCATATAGCAACGCAGAGACAAGTATAAGTGTGCATGTATTTTTTGTTTGTTTTGTTTTTGTCCTAAGGGTTTTTTAGAAAGACCATTTTAACCTAGCCATCATAATTTTGGACCATAATTTTGGGATTTGGGAGATGAGTGCGAAAAAAATTAAATAAAGAGGAAAAAGATGCATTTTACCAAGACGCAGACAAAAATGAAGCTGCCATACCCAGAAAGAATTTACAAAGGCACAGAGAGAATCTGCAAAACTCCTGCAGGAAGACCAGAGGCTGGGATTTGAATCCTAGGCCTTATTTTTACAAAGCAACAGTGCTGCCAACTGTGGAAATTTGAACATCATCTGCAATGGTATATATTATCTCATTCCTTATATGTAGTGTAGAGAGGACTGATAGCAAATGATTGGATCAGGTCACAGGAACACTTCCATTTGAATTTTTTTCTCTCTGACTTAATGGCTTGTGAGACACTCCACGGGGTAAGGGGATATGGTGACATCTACACCCACAGAGGGCTGAGAGATGGTACAAGATGGACAGATGAAGGGCGATGAGCTTGCCCCGAGGACAGGCTAGTAGAGAGGACAGAAACTGAATCAGACAGAAACTGAGGAGGGAGTGAGGCAGCGGCAGGGAAGAGTAAAAGAGAGCTCTGAAATGGCGAGTCTAGAGTCAAAAAAATCCTGTCAAGAAGCAGGATATGGATCAAAGTCAAGACAGGTCAAAAGCACCGCCTTTGGAAACACAGGCGAATGCAAGAGCAATTGTCAGGTTGATAATGTCTCTGTTGAATATAGAAATTCTGTTTCTAATGCCATTATTTGCATGTTGAAGGTTATTTAAATGATGATGTGGAGTAGAAACATGAAGCATGGGACTAAAGGTATGTCTTAAGGGCATAACATTACCTGTTCAGAATGTGCAGTTTACCTCTTATGCATGCCCAGTTTGATGCTAGCAGCAGGGCTACTAAATGAATAAAAATGAGATACATTGTGCAATTTGGAAAATGTCAAACAGAGTTATGAAAATGTCAAGGTGACAGTATGGAGAATCAGCAGCAGCAATTTGCCACTGGAGAATGATGTATTTTTAAAGAAGGAAATGAATCCCTTACAGCAGAAATGCAGAAATTATCGAGCAAACAAACCACATGAGTTCTCTCTTTGGCTAAATGCTAAAACTTCTGACTTTTAGGCTGGGCTGCTGTAATGTCTTAATTTGTGCATAACATTCTCTGAAAAGCCCCCCACTGATCCTACACGCAGTGCAGGCTCTGGAGAAACACTAGAAGGAAGCACATTTCTCTGACTTGCTTTTTTTTTTTTTTTTTTTGCTTGTTTTATTTACTTTCTTTTTTTTGTTGCAAGTTACATAAGACACAGAAAGTGAAACTTGGTTCAACTATCTCTTATCGACTATTTCTTCATAAACATGCGTCCGAGTTGCTGTCACCGACTGCAAAAAGAAATGAATTAACATGTATAAGAAAATTATCTAATACCACTTTTTCATCATTTCAGAAAGCAACAGAAAAATTAAGCAAACCATTACAAGCCTGATTAAAAAAAAAGAGTAATAGCTTGATCAGAAAATGATAACCAGGATTAAGTGAAACTAATTTACTGGGAATTAAATAAAAAAGTTACCAAATCAGATAATTAAAAGGAGTATTATGTGAAATCAACTTTTTTTTTTTAGCTTTGTATCATGTTATGTTGGTAACTCATCAAAATCATACCTGAAGTGTGGTTTTGCTTCTTTTATGCATGTTTGGGATTTCTTGAATAAACCCATGGCAAACATTTGGGGGAGGGGGAGGCCAAAGGCGCTGCAACAACTGAAGTAACAGTTACTTGATTGGCACTATGTGTCTGGAAAATACATACTGCCCCTTTAAAAGAAAATTATGGATGGATGGATCATGCAAACTTGGGTTTTAATCAGTAATTTCCATAAAAGATCCTTTTGCCCAAACATATTAAATGCTAAGCTTGAATAAATATGAATTTCCATTACTTATATTCATTTAAAATTGCAAAAGAAGAGGCCTATTTGCATGTGTTGTTTGCTTAATCTGCCCTGTCAAGGACATTAACAAATGACTATGATATGGGCCACTTATGCAGTAAATCTGCATACAGACTGGTCAGAAAGGAGACTCGAGTCATTTGGTTTGCAATAATTAAATGTTCAGCTCTGTGCAAGTCACCGATAATGACCCCTATCGACATTCACAGAAAACAATTACGACACTCCAACTAAGATTGCTCTATGGAAAAAAAAAACATAGCACACAAAGGAAACTGCATTTTTCTCTCTGAAAAGACTTAATTTTGAGAATATGTAAAGCTACGCAATGCAAAGTTATTTCCAACGGATCAGTTTAATTAAAGTAAATAGAAATCTTTTCTTTGCATTAATCAATATGTATATTAATCAAAAGCTGCATTAGAATGCTTCATTGAAAAGAGGTATAGTTCATGTAGAAAAGTGCATTTGAAAAACACACATTAGCCTCCATCAATTAAGTCTTCATTACTGATTTGCATTCAATGAATAAAATACTGTATGTGAAATATTCCCAGAATAACTCATTTGGCTTGTAAGCTGCTGCACGGAAAAACACATTAAGAAGTGAGAATCATCCATTCGTGTCACATGTTTAAAGTAGGTGGGTTGTTTTTAAAAGTATATGTAGTTTTGTGTGTGTATGCTGGGATCAAGGGTATAGATTTGACAGAATTCAAAATAGTGTATATGATTTTAGCTTTGCTATCCCATCTCATTTAATTTTCCCTCTATATTTAGGGATCATTTGACCAGCTGGGTATGTTATCATTAATCTCTGAGTGTCCCCAAGAGGTCAAATAATGATATGCTAGAATCTGAAACTTGCCAGCAATTGAAGGCACACTAAACATTTATCTTTCAGCATACTGTTGCATGAGATCAATTTCTATAAATGTTATTTAAACTTTTTATTATTGAGTCATATAGCAAAGCTTGGATGAATGTCACAGGCTCAAAAAGTCAGTGGTGATCAAATTCCTTATACTAATGCATTGGACAAGTGGAGAACTATTAACAAAATGTAGCATATCGTTATAGAACATTGATCTGCAGGGCAAATGTGAAATAGTTTGATCATGATTATGGCATTTCTGGGATATTTCAAGTAATCAATTGCTCTTTTCGTCCAACCAAAAAAAACTAATAAGTAACTCATAAAATACACTGTCAGTTTCAAAGGTTGCTTATAGGATGAGAGAAAGTTGGTGCTGACCAGAATATTTACGGGTAAAAAAAGCTACAAATTTCAAAGCTACATGCTCAAAGTTTCAAGGGATACAAGTTTAATAACCACCTTGAATCAACACAAAAAAAAAAAAAAAAATCTGATGTAGAGAAAGTAATGTGGACCTTAGTTATTAACTTGACAGTCCATTGTAACGTGTAAACCTGGATTACTGACGTATAATACCAAACCCATGCAAACATCATAATCCAAATATTGTTCTATTTAGATGAGGTCAGAAATCTGAATGTCACATTTGTTAATATAATGCCTGAAACAAAATACAAAGCATAATGGACGGCTAAGCAGCAAAGCACATTTGTGTGTTTGTGTCAAAGTAATACCAGAAGCGAAGGCTGTAAGCCTTAAGACTTTGTCCCAAAACAGCTTTTTACCTTTATAGCAACCATTAAAAGATCTTTTTGCAACGCACTTGGCGTCTTTCACAACATTTTGGACATTGCTGATGTTATTTAGATAACATCAGCATGCTATCTAAATAAATAGTGTGAGACAAGATTTGTTCAAACTAAAGCAAAAATTTGTCCTTGCAGTATAATTAATCAATAACGTTTAAGCAGCCGGCACAAAACCGACACCTGCTATAGGTTTTACAATTGATTGAGAACACACCAGAATTTGATCATGTACTCAAGGCGTTTGCAAAAAGCACAATAAAAACACAAATTTAATTTATAGAATGAAATATATTTGAAGTAACTGAAGAATAAAATAACTTTGCTATGGATTAAAATAATAACAGACATTGTGTAGTTTGCTTTAAAAGTACATGAAATCAAAACTTTTGTGTTACAAATTAAACATTGCTTTCAGTAAACGATTTTAGTTGTTTCCAACTTATCCAACAGTATGAAATGATACCAAATGTACAGATACAATCCTAAAAGGTGCCCTCTGTGACAGAAAAAAGAAGTGGAGTAACAGATGGTAAGCCCCCCACAAAGTCCTGATCTAAACATCAAGGAGTCACAAAGGGATTAGATGAAGAGAACAACCCCAGCCAACTCTACACAGCATGATTGATTCCAGTTTATTTGAAGGAAATCACCAAATGACCATTGGGGATATTTTAATGTATTTAATTTGACAGCATACAATTTAAAACATATACAGTCTATTCTCTAAACACATCATTATGGAAGTCCACGCCTGTGTTGTGACATCTTCAAGTGTCTGGACTAATTGAAACTGATACATAAAAAAATGAAAAATAATCCATTTCACAGAGTCATGAGTGTGAAGGGATTCCAAATTAGAACCTGAAGATGATGGGGGTCTTTATTATTTGGCAACATCTGGCAACATTTGGATTTAACACTTGTTTGTCATTGCTGATGGCAAGGTGATTATGTTAAAATATTGCAGCAGCCGACATGACTGCAATGGTTTATCAGAAACTGAGCAATCAGTTTGTCTTCAAACAAGCATATAGGAAGATTCATGAAATCCTGCTTTTGTCAGCTTTTGAATTTGAGTTTTTTATTATTTCTTATCCACTTAAATGGATAACAGCATGACTGGGTTCTTGTCCAGGGCACAGTATCTGTCCAATCAATCCATACATGTATGGATTGATTGATTGTCTCCCTGTGAATTACAGTCTCAGGTTGTTTTGGCTCATATCAAACCGAAATTTGTCTTTTCCGACTTTTGAGAATTTGTATGTATACATTACAAACGAAACATTTTATATTCATGTATTTCCCTGAAATAAATTCACATATGTCAATTATATCTTCCATCATTTATGATTCTTCAAAATCATTACCTTTTCATGTTGGAGAAAGGTTGTAGATTTCACTTAGTAAAATTATTTACCAAGTGAAATCTACAAATGTCTTGATATTTTTTATCCTTTCATTTTTTTATGTCAAGATTTCTGCCAATATTCTCAAGAGGTAAAGTGTTTTCTGGGGCTTTTCATGTGTCTTCTGGTGACCAAGTGCCACAAATGAAAACATTTGATGTTCAATTTTGCTAAATTTACCAACTGTAAATTTCTCATGTCTAAACAGATAAGCAGTATGTCAAAAGCTCATGTTTTATAATAAATAATATAACTTATTAATTTGGTGTTGAGATGAGCGTTATTTTCTAGTAACGAACTGTCACGAAGTATACATATGATTTTTACTTTTGTGTTTACTGTACATTTTATGATATATTCACCACCAATGACAAAAAAAAAATAAATAAATTTTCACCTTTCTCAAAAACTCACCAACTGCACAGTTCTTGTTATGTGGTTTAAGATAAGTAGTATTTCAGAAGAGCAGAAGAAATCTTATGTTTTTTGAACAATAACAATATTTGTTGTTAATCTGTTGCTAAGAGATGAGTGTGTTTTCTGGTAACAAAGTAAACATTTGATTTTATTTTTTCTAAATTTACCAACTGTAAATTTCTTGTGTCAGCAGATAAATAGTATTTCAAAACACCTTATGTTTTATAAACAATAATTAATTTGGTGTTAAAAGATTAGAAGTTTTTTTCTGATAACAAACTGCGACAAAGTATATACAAGACTTTTACTTTTGTGTTTAATGTCTGTTTTATAATATATTTACCACCAATGACAAAAAAAAAAAAAACAACCAAAAAAACAAAAACAAAAAACATTTTTTTTTTTGCCAAATTCATCAGCTGCATAATTCTTGTTAAGTAGAAAGCAGATAAGTAATATTTCAAAAGAGCAGAAGAAATCTTATGTAATTTGAACAATCACAATATTTGTTGTTAATCTGTTGCTAAGAGACGAGCAGTAAGACGACCAAGTGCCACGAAGTAAACATATGATTTTTTCTTTTGCAACATTACCAACTGTAAATTTATTGTGTCTAATCATATAAACAGTATTTCAAAATACCTTATGTTTTATAAACAATAATTAATTTGGTGTTAAGAGATTAGAGTTTTTTTCTGTCATAAAGTATCAATCAGATTTTTACTTTTATGTTTAATACACTCCTGATCAAAATCTTAAGACCAGTCAAAAAATTGCAAGAATTTGCATTTAGCATTATTGGATCTTAAGAAGGTTCTAAGTAGAGCTTCACAATGTTAAAAGAAGAAATCAGCATAAGAGACAAAAACATTTGAGCGGGGAATTAATTGAAAACTGCATTTATACTCAAACATGATTTTTTCAGCTGATCAAAAGTTTAAGACCATAGCTCAAAAAACCTCCAAAACCCCCCAAAACAGAAATCAAAGTGCCAAAAAAAAGGACTCAGTAATGAGTAGCTCCACCATTCTTGTTGATGACGTCAAAACAATCGTTTAGGCATGCTTGATGCCAGTGTTTCCAGGAGGCTAGTGGGAACATTGCTCCAAGTGTTGAAATGGCTTCATGAAGGGCATCCACTGTCTGGAACTGATGTCCATTTTCGTAAACTTCCCTTGCCATCCATCCCCAAATGTTCTCAATTGGGTTTAGATCCGGGAACATGCAGGATGGTCCAAAAGAGTGATGTTATTCTCTTGGAAGAACTGCTTTGTCAGGCGGGCATTGTGAACTGCAGCATTGTCTTGTTGAAAAACCAATCATTACCACACAGACGAGGGCCCTCAGTCATGAGGGATGCCTGCTGCAACATCTCCACATAGCCAGCTGCTGTTTGACGCCCCTGCACAACCTGAAGCTCCATTGTTCCATTGAAGAAAAACGCACCCCAAATCATGATGGCGCCCCCACCACTGTGCCGTGTAGAAAACATCTCAGGTGGGATCTCTCTGTCATGCCAGTAACGTTGGAAGCCATCAGGATCATCAAGCCAAAACTTTTTTCATCAGAGAAGACAACTTTCTTCCACCTTTCAATGTCCCATGTTTGGTGCACCCTTGCAAAGTCCAAACGGGCAATTCTGTGGAGTTGAAGAAGACGTGGCCTTTGAAGACGTTTTTTGTTTCTGAAGCCCTTCCCTTGCAGATGCCGTCTGATGGTTATCGGGCTGCAGTCGGCACCAGTAATGGCTTTAATTTGGGTAGAGGATCGTCCCTTGTCTTGACGGACAGCCAATCGGATCCTGCGGTTCAGAGCTGGTGAAATTTTTTTGGGTCTACCGCTTGACTTTTGTTCCATAACCCTCAGGATCATTTAAAAAATGCAAAATGACTGTCTTACTGCGTCCAACCTCAGCAGCAATGGCACATTGTGAGAGGCCTTGCTTATGCAGCTCAACAATCCTGCCACATTCAAAGTCAGTGAACTTTTTTGCTTTTGCCATCTGGAGGTCTTGACAGTGTAAAGACTTCACAGAACATGACATGGAATCCAGATTTTTTCACAGCTTTTGGCTTTTAAAGACTATGGTCTTAAACTTTTGATCAGCTGAAAAAATCATGTTTGAGTGTAAATGCAGTTTTCAGAAAATTCCCGCTCAAATGTTTTTGTCTCTTGCACTAATATTTTCTTTTAACATTGTGAAGCTCTACTTAGAATCTTCTTAAGATTCAATAGTGCAAAATGCAAATTCTTGCAATTTTTTGACTGGTCTTAAGATTTTGATCAGGAGTGTATGTGTTGAATAATATACTTGTCATCAATGACAAAAAAAAAAAAAAAAAAAATCACCTCTCTGAAAAGTTGACCAACTGCACAATTCCTGTTGGTATTACAGTAGCATAAGATAAATAGTATTTCAGAAGAGCAGAATAAGTCTTATGTTTTTTGAACAATAACAATATTTGTTGTTAATCTGTTGCTAAGATGTGAATGCATTTTCTGGTAACCAAGTGCCACGAAGTGAACATTTGATTTTTACTTTTGCAAAATTTACCAACTGTAAATTTCAGATGAGCAGTATGCGAAAAGCTCATGTTTTATAAACAATAATATCACTTATTAATTTGGTATTATGAGATGAGAGTTACGTTCCAGTTAAGAAACTGCCACGAAGTATACATGTGATTTTTACTTTTGTGTTTAATGTCCATTTTATGATATATTCACCACCAATGACAAACACAAAAAAGTATTTTCACCTTTCTCAAAAAAACTCACCAACTGCACAGTTCTTGTTATGTGGTTTAAGATAAGTAGTATTTCAGAAGAGCAGAATAAGTCTTATGTTTTTTGAACAATAACAATATTTGTTGTTAATCTGTTGCTAAGAGACGAGCGCGTCTTCTGGTAACAAGTGTAACAAAGTAAACATTTGAGTTTTAATGTTGCTAAATTTACCAACTGTAAATTTATTGTGTCTAAGCAGAAAAATAGCATTTCAAAACACCTTATGTTTTATAAACAATAATTAATTTGGTGTTAAGAGATTAGAGTTATTTTCTGCAATTAAGTATAAATCAGATTTTTTCTTTTACGTTAAATGTTGAATGGCAGCATTTGAGCTAACACTAGCAGTTTGGCTAATACGCTAATTTTTACATAGTCAGTTGAATAATTCCATGTT
Organism: Poeciliopsis prolifica; assembly: GCF_027474105.1. NCBI lineage: Eukaryota > Metazoa > Chordata > Actinopteri > Cyprinodontiformes > Poeciliidae > Poeciliopsis > Poeciliopsis prolifica. The sequence continues at coordinate 7,279,040 of NW_026562383.1, forward strand.
GCTCAACATGCTCGTCATTCTCCACATGTTTTTTAGTAATAAGTACTTACCTTAGTATTGATGCTAATTTTTATCATCATCAGAATGCTGGGTTCCAACCAACGGGCACACTCTGGCAGGCCCCGTTTAAATTTCTTCACAAATGTCCAAGTATTATATAATTATATATCAGCAACACTGCAAAAAATAGGAAACATTGGCAGAACTCAAAGTTCTAAGGCAACAAACTTTAGGACATTTTTAAGTTTAGAACATCAACTTAACTATTTGAGGTTTTCTTTTGAATCTCCCAAGGTTTGATTCCTACATTTTTGTAATTCGATCAAAAATGTATTGACTTAAAATTTTAGGTTGTAAGAACTTTGAATCCCGAGCTTTCTAATCCACTTGAATGTACCAGTAATTTACAATTTTGCTGCACTAATGAAAGTACATAATTATGATTGTCATGACATCATAAAAAATAATCTTGATAATTACCTTCTATTCGTAAAATGCTTTCTAAAAGGCGACTATAAAGCCAGAGAAATACTTTCACTAGTATATTGATGATATTGATATGATATTGATATTTCTAATGCTCAAGTATTAGGATTTTTCAAAGCTCAGAGGTGAACATATCAATTCAATAGCTATTAAGCTAAGGTTTACCATTAAGCACGTCCACCACGTTATTCCTCCCTGAGTAAACTATAATAGGAAGCAAAATGTCAAGTACCTCAAAAGGTTCTCAATCAAATAAACCACAGTGACAAATGCAATTCAAAACCATCAACCCGCATTAGCACCCTTGAACAGAGGCGGAAAATACAGGCAATATGGGAAAAAAACAGTTTAATGTCAACATTAGTTGAAATCAAAGTGGGGACTAAGTGGACTGTGTTCTCTTATATTGCCAATAAAACTAAACCACACATCATGGCATGCCTGCGCTCCAACCCCATAATCCACTTACTAGCGGAAGGGGATGATGTTGTAATGGTACCAGCGCTCCTTATGACTTGCACTGCTGTCATGTAAGTCCACAATGGAGAAGGCAAGACATGGCCTTCCTCAATCTGACAGAGCAGACATTGTATTAGAGCTGAGCTATCAATCTGTCACTTAGTTTGTGTATGTTAGGCATTAAAAACAGGAAGACAGAAACATCTTCACTATCCGTCACCTACAAGAGAGCAAGAGGATTGTTTCTTAGAATATATCATATTTGATCTTTTTACCAGGCTGATTAAGTTTCATATCAGGTCACATAGTTCAAATACTGAATCCCTGGTTTGGTATTTTTGTGATTCATTTAAAGGGTGACGTCTAAATTGGAATTTTTTAACGTTCTGGTGCTGATTTTTGACATTGAACAAACGTAAAAGTCAAAAGTCTATTTCACACACTTTCCACAAGGTTTCCTGCACTGGAAATGAGAATTAATGAGAGGACTGGCTTACATCATCTGATTCAATTTGGTATATTTGATTGAAGCTAATACAGCATAAAACCAGACTCTTTGTGATGATGAGCTATTAATGTGAACTGTGTTATGGTTGTATATGTCACTGTGAAAACTCAAAATGGTTGAAAGACATTTACAGATCACCTAATATACTTTAATCTATTTAATAAGATTAGGATTCCTATTAACAGGGGTGTGATTTAGCTTGCAGAGTAAGGATACAATACTTAAAGATGTTTAACAGGTCCAGTGAGAAGTAAAGCAGTGGGAATGGGGACTGAAGTAAGTTGAAGGAGCAGAAAACAAGAGGTTTAAATGGCTTTGAGGGTGATCAAGAAAGTGGTGTGAAAATTAGGAATAGAGAGCAGGTGGTGAGTAGCAAACTTTGAAGAATATAAACCACAGGAGGTAATTCCAGCTCATATGAAAGGGACAAAAGTTCAAAGCAAAATTTCAAAGAGAAGAGCCCATGTAGATCTAATTCCTATAGTTTAATGCATGTCATTCCTTGGCCTAGTCTATTTAAGTCGTGGTATTTTGATACTAATTTGACCCATGCAAATTACTTTGTTCACACTTAAAATGAATATGCAAATTAAACTCATCAAAACTCACTTGAATGTCCCCACAAAATGTTTTAAAAAAAAACAAATTCAGTTCCATGAGTCTTTAAAAACAGACATAGTATATATACCAGAAATATGTAACTAAACCATATGTGATAATACTTTTAGAATGGAAGATGTAAAAGACATTGTTATGTTACTTTCAGACAGGAGGTAAGACAACACCAAAGAGGGGAGCAGCAACTTTAAATGCACAAGTGACAGAGATTCTGACAAGAAATCAAAGAGCCTCCCCGGTCACTAATGCCTGCCAATGAGTGGTTGCATTCTTTAAATATCCATCACAGGTTTGGCTTTTAACTCATCAAATCACCACAACATCAGGATGCAGATTTTCACAATTGACTCTCCACATTGTCAACAGAAAGATTTTAGCTGCATTCATTGCTAATGCGTTTAGTTGACTTCAGACACACAGCTACAGAGAGAGAGTGCATAATTTTAGAAAACAATATTGCCAATATTATTGGCATTTATTGCGATGACAAAAATCAGTTACAATTAATCCCCAATTTGTAGCCAAAAATGGGATATTTTCCTGGAATGAGTGAAGCTGCTCCAGATATCAGATGAAAGAAAAAAAAACACAGCTCTGCAAGCAGTGCAAGGAAAATATGATGAAAGTAGTTTATCTTGCTCTAAGGATCAATTTGCTTACAAACCAAATGTGTATTAATATATAGTGAAAAGTAGAATAGCAGTTATAGTTATTTGTGTTAAAGAAAATTGATAATTACACTCGTCAAATACGGAAAAAATGGGCAGAATCACAAAGATTTGGATTAGTGAAGAAACAGTGATGATCTAGTATTAGTCATCCTACCATTGAGGCGTCTGTCCTCCTGGTACAGAACTGAGTAATTATGAAGGGATGAATAAACCGGTTGCAGAATATTCTTGTTGCCTTGAGACAAAACTGTTTGGTAACAAAGCTGTCAAACTAAATAAATGCCCTTTTTTCCACATTTACATGCTGCAGTCCAACAAGAGAAAGAAGGAAACATTCCTGCTGTCATTTTGATGTTTGCTGTTATCCATTGTAACGTGGGCTAAAACTATAAATGATAATGCCATCATAAACAGAATAGCACAGTGATGTGCTAATTAAACTGATGCCTTACAGCACAACGTCTCAGATTCAACCTTTGCTTCATATTTATAGATTTCCATATGACGATTCTCTATTTTTCATTGTATGTTTTTAATTTCACTTCCTAATGATGCTTTCTTCACAAGTCACAGTATCACATAAATACACTAGTCAGTGTTTTTACGTTCTGAATTTGGTATTGCTACAAACATTTAAAGTTTCAACTACTAACTTACAGAACAAATCAAAAAGTAATTTTTATACTTGTCCATGTGTGACAAGTATATTTGGTTATTGAGTCAGCAATACATGATGCTTTCACAAATACTACTGAAAGTTAGAAACGTATGATAGAATGCCAGGACATTAATAGCTCATGAACTCTGTAAAACTATATAGCTAAATAATAGCTAAATGTTATTATTAACATTTACTTCCATAGTGATTGCAGAATTATAAAGACAGAAAGTCTGAAAAAGATGGAGTCCAAAATAACAACATAGGTTTTTTTTCTCCTCATTAGCTTAGAAAGAATGAGTTTAATATACGCAAACAACAATTTTTAATCACACATGTAGCTTCTTCAATAGAGACACCTTGTATTTGTTTTTGGGATTTCTATTTTAAAGAAAGTTTCTTATGTGGGTTTAATAAAATACGTCAATCAATCAAATCAAGGAAGCCAAATGTGTTTATGTCACTGAAGAACTCCATGAATATCTTATTTAACCCCATTAATATTTATTGATTAAATGCAATTGGCTCTTGAGATTTGACCTTTTGTTCCTCAGAGGTGCGAGTATCACAGTGAAAAAGCAGCTTCAATATTAGAAAACATCAAGAGGGCTAATTCTCAATAGTTAGGGTGGAAGGGGGGTCTATGTATGAAATTAAATTGGTTATAAAAATGAAGAATTGACTGTCCTTTTAGGAGAAAACAAGTCTGGCATCTTTTACATTTTAATAATATTCATGAACAGCCCAAGCGCATATAACAATCCAGCTCCTATGCAAGTGTGGTTCATTATAAACTGGCTGTTTTCTTTTTTGTGTTTTTTTAAGACCACGAGTGAAATCGCAGCTCATAGCGGAAATGAACTGATGTTGACGTCACTTTGTGTCAGACTAACTTTTCCTCTGAGTCGTGGCGCTTTATGTTTCTCCGGCTGATAGTTTGTTCTTGTCTAATTTGTGCAGTGCGACTGTAAATAGCAAGGAAATGAAAAATGGCTCTGCCGTGTCAACATTGAACTCAGATAACAAAACTCTAATATAAGAGACTTACAAAGAAAAGAAATGCTCCAAATGCAGACATTTCAGGGATATTTTTACATTTAATGTGCTGTTAACAAAACTATATTTTGCAATGTTGTTAATGTAAACAAGTTAGCAACAGATTGATTTACAAAAGACAATATAAACTTGGATATTTCAAAATCTACATTTTCAACATTTTCAATTTATTGTAAATCAATTAGGCAGCTCCTTAACGTGTAATTAACTTAAATGTATATAGTCAAACAAAATAGTTTTTTTGTTTTACAAGTAACTAACAGTAGATGGTAATTTATCATTTAAATAAAAGTATCAATGACAATATAATTGAATGCTGTCTTTTTCTATAATATTTGTTTGTATTTCTAAAAAAACAACATGTCTACACCAGAGATTTAGCAGGACTACATATAAAACTGGTGGACCGAGTCTTCTTTAAATCTCAATGGGAAGCTATGGATTGGTTTGTCTCACTCTGCAGACTTTCAAAACCACGTTTTGCTACGTTGCTCCCAGAGCACCTCTGGGTGCTGATTTTCATCAGATGCTACTGCTTTAAAAGCGGGAAGGACTGCATTGATTGAAGGTTTACACAATCAATGCAGGGTTTAGGAAGGTTGCAAAGTCAAAATCCTAAGATCTAAGTAGTGTCACAATAACTTTCTTCTCCAACAACTGTATGCGTTCTTAAAGAACCAACATTTTTAGAGTTGTAAATTATTCTCAAGTTTTTTTTTTTGAAGTGATGTCAGCTTCAATGATGTTTTTTTGACATGTTTAAAGGATAGAGAAAAAAATAGACATATCCACAGATATGGAAAAATTCATTTATCAGACATAAGAACAATATTGACATCAGATATTGATACTGGCCCAAATTTTCATTAATAATAATGTATCACATGGGTCGAAAAACAATATTATGTACTTAAACATAAAGTTGATTCACAATAGTGAGTGCATTTGTATGAGCCAAGGAGAATATATAGTGACTTTGATAAAATATTACTTACAGAAATAATATTTTGTAAGCATGCTCTTAGAAATATTATTAGTACAGGTTAAAAAAAAAAACTCAGATAAAGCAAGTAATGCATTACAACTTACTAGCCTCTGGGGTGATATTGTTTTTGCTTCTCTAAAAGACTGCATGACTGATTTCTTCTGTAAAACTGCTATCACGGTCTTACAAGGGCTTTTTCTGGAAAAAAACAAACAAACAAACAACATAAAGGAGAACTAGAGTACAGAACTAAAATGTAAGCTGATCATCTTTGAAAACTCTGTCCTGGAAAATCAGAGAAATTATTTAACTGATGTTTATAAGGCGTCACAAGGCAAGTTGCACATTTCAGCAACTAAAAGAATCAAAGAGCTTTACATGATGAATGCAATCCATCTGCTCCCAGGCCATTTAATACTGAAATGCTTAGAAGTGGAAAACTTTAGCAATATGCATCTTCAGTTGGAGTTGATTCTACAAACCAGAGCCTGTTTGGTTTTCATCATATCTTTCAAACTGAATATCAAAATTTAATACAGGAATCATGTGCATAAAAAAACTGAGAAGGAAAAATCTTCCATATGTTTATTGGACTTGCAATTGTAGCCACATAAATGTATGTTTTTTGTTTCTTAGTGTTTGAAGCAGCTTTAGACCATAAACAAAGCAATAGGTACTCCATTCCTTCATCTAGAAAGTTTTCACGTTTGGATAACCACATTTCAGCTTGTTTTTCCACTATGTTGCTGCTACAAAACAACAACACGATTTTATGGCCTCCAAGGAAAAAAAACAATAGAGCTAAAACAGAGTCGGGAGGCTGGAGGGACACGTCAAATCTAGCCTGAAGCTTAAAAATATTAGGCAATCATATAATGTAATTGACTCGGTTTGGATGCCTCCATACTTTATGTGCTGATTGGATTGATCCATTGAGACCCTGTAGCAAAACAGCAGCTGATTAAAATTTGTAAATTAAAAAGGGAGAAATGTGCTCAGCAGAGATACAATACAGTTTATGAGTCTCAGTAGATAAACCAATCATGCTGCAGAACAACACATTGCAGATTAAAATATACATTTTTTTTCTTGTTTTTTTTGTGGTTTCAGTGTGAAAAAGTTTATTTTTTAAACGTACAATTCCTGCAGAGTTCTAGTTAAAGTAGACAGTGTGTTTGAACTGACTCACCTGGTGTTGGTACAAACATACACAAGGTTAGTCATCTATTATTGATGACCGGCTGCAGCTGGTGAAGGACACTGTGGTCACCTTGACGATGCGACTCGAAATGGAGAAGCTTTGAACCATGTAAACGCACCGATCCAACCGCAAAGCAAAACAACTCAAAGAGGACTCATCTGCAGAAATGCACTGCAGGTTCATTAATTCAAATGAACTAGATGATTATTAACCTAATTCACTGAGTAATATTACAAACTGTATAAAGTAGTCAATTAGAAATGTTTTTTCTGGCCTCAGAACTAGACTTCTGTGCAGTCCATTGAACCTAATCTCCCCCACTTCCAAATTTGGCCGGTGACAAGGCTGGCTTGCCTCAGAGTCTTAAAATCCTGGGCGTCTGATTCAAGCGATATTTACGAATAGTGTCATGACAGCCAGGATGCCGGTTCAGACAGATTGTACAGACCCACTACATTTTAATTCAAGTTCTAGAGATAGTCTTCATGCTTTTAATCCATCATCAGTAAGGTTAGAAGTACTAAATGATGTACTGATTGACTGATCCAAGAAATTAGAAATTATGAATAATGTACTGTGATTTTGATAGGGGTTTAAAATGTTTTCATGATTATTTTTTTTAGATTGGACATCTTATTTAACACCTTTGAATAATATACATCAGCCGAAATGAGTAACTTCAGTGTGTCATTTTGGGTTCTGCCGTTCTATGAAAGAGCTCAGCTGAGTTTTTTTTTTTGCCCATTTTCTTTTTACATGGTGCTGCTCAAAATGCTCAGAGAAATCACATTTCTGTGTTGCGGATCCTGGAAGTCTATCAAAAATTCACCAAGACTGAAGATGCCAAAACAGAGCAACATGTTTTCTTTTTTTTTTTATTTAAACATATGTTAAATTATACCACAATAGTGGGCCTCATTCTTGGAAATGATGCATCAATATACAGTGAGAAAGTCTAATATCCAGAGGGCTTGTACAGACAGCAACGTGGGAAGAAAAAAAAGAGATGACATGAAGCTCAAGAGATCATGACCTTATGCAAACACCCCTCAGCATCAACAATCACAGAGTAGAGAGTCAATAGAAGTAAATTTATCAGAGTACAGGAATTTGATTAATTTATCTGGTCCAAAAAACACTACTGTGATCATAAATGGGCACTTTCCGAGGAATTTGAAGCAGACAATCAGAACCTGACAGAGAACAGTGAAGGGACGTGAAAATGTAATTGAAATACCCCGACCCTCTTTTCAGAATCTGTGTCAGAGCTGCTGAAGAAACTAGACCAGAATATTTTCAGTCTCTGGACACCCTCTAGTAAACCTTTTGAGCTTCTTCCACCAGAAGAACAGTAGTACCATACGATCAAAAGAAAACTTACTTCCATTTCCATAAGCTGTCAAAATTATAAACTGATAAGATGTTTTATTCTTCCGCATTTATATGATCTATTCAATGTTGCAAGTTGCTTTATAGAGAAAAGTCTAACAGATTGACAGAATGATTGATTTGATGAAAATCAACCTGCTTTAGTTACTGTACTCCAGCACATAGACGTTTTATACGGCGAGAAATTATATGGCTCACATTTTGATGATCTGTCAGTTTGCTTTCCTGAACAAAGGCCCAATTCTATCTTGTGGCAAAGGCATAAAATGAAAAATGTCAGTCCAAAAGCACAGGTCTTGGTTCAAATAGTGACTTGTGACGCGTAGTGATAAAAAGGAAAATACTATAATCACTTTCCTGGGAAGTCTGCGTAACAGACTTCCCAGGACCTTTTTCCATATCCACAAGACGCCAAACTAGTGACATAGCTTTAGGATTTATAGGTCGAGGCCTCCAGCTGGGCAGCAGGCTGCAGCGCAGCCTGAGCGGCCCAGTGGTAGCACAGCTTCCATCTGTCTTTACAGTCTGCTTGTATTTGCATGCTAATCTTTCCCTTACTGCACCTTCATCGAAGCACCTTTATGGAGCCGCCGTCCCCCACAGTGCTTTAGGGGTGACGAATTAGCAGGTAAGGAACCACAAAGACGTCGACCCGAGGGTGATGAGATGTGAAATACAGATAGAGCAGAGAGCAAAAAATGTGAGACTACAGGAAAGTCAATGAGATAAGAAGCACTGTGCCTCATATTCCCACTAAGAAATGTTTCCACCATCCTTTCTCGTATGTCCAGAAGATGGACGTTTCCTAGTTGAGGTAGAGCATTTAGAGGACAGAACAAGGCCAGTTATTTGTCATTACATCTGAAATTAAATCTAGTTGAAATTAAATTAGGTCTGAAGGTGTTGAAGCGTCCCTCCCTGCTTCTGTTAGCAGATGTAGCCGCTGGCAAAAAATCTTCCAAAGCTGACTAATCATTTGTGTATGCAGATATTATAAGCTTTCAATGTCTGAAAATATATATCATCCATCACCGCGTGATTGTAATGTCTTTGGGCAAGAAAAGGGCACTGAGAGTAGGTGTGGCATATCTTAGATCTAATAAATATACATTTCCTCGGGGCAAGAGGGGGGAAAAAGGAGAGTTCTAAGGATTCATTTCCTACTCTGCCAAGAGAGCTGATAAGGTCTGATACAGTGGGCGCATGCAAAAATCTACACTCAGCTACTGGATTTTAGTACTTCATAAATTCATGTTGCTCCATAATAACCTCATGTTTCTCTTACATCAAAAAGGTAAAGTTTACTTCAATTTCAGTTGAGAAAACTGCCCTTATTTGTCTCCATTTCTGCACCTGAATGGTGCTCACAATACTCTGCAGTTCGCTTCAGAATGTCAGAGGAATAAAGTCATTTTATTTAAGAATCTATTAAAACCTAAAATCACATGAAGCCTAGAAATGATTGATGCTGTCGAACTTACAGTTTCAGAATTACTGAAACCAGCTCAAATATACACATGTTCAATAAAATTTGGTAAAATATCTTTCATCAGATACAATATTTTTTGACACATCAAAAGTTGTGGTGGCATAATTAAAGCAATATATGTGGCCACTCTTCCTACCCAAACTGGAGTTAATATTGGTTTTGGTATGTTCTCTGACAAGACTGGCCTTAAAACATTTTCAATAATTTTTCTTTAGGGTTCATGTGTGAGCCAATTCAAACATTTTCTTACAACATGGCTGACAAATGACAACGTACTAATGACTGACAATTAAATTGTTCAATTGCAAAGGCTAAAAAAAGAATCTGAGTTAATTACATGCATTTGATTTGTTTTTAAAAAAGAATAAATGTGATGACTAGTAGGCTTTTTTACAAGACAATTTGCATATTGAGATTTCTGAACAATGGGACAAAGTAAACAATGGCGTTACAAATTTCTGGGCTTCCTAAAAGTGTTATTCAGGACCCAACATTGTTGTAGCTTTTCAGTTGTACATACTTAAACTATATATGTCTGTTCCTGCTCAGATGAACCTTAAGTCTCATTTTGCGTACAATTCTAATTTAGATGTCCAATAAAATGTTCATTATCGTACTCTTGTGAACTTCCTGAGTAAAAACGTTTACCATCACAGAGATGTGGAGTATGCGCAGCTCTTCTTTCGTGGAATCATTGGCCGGGTCTTCAGTTGGTTCGGGTAGGTTGACACTGCCGTCCTGATGGTGGATGTGGAAAAGAAGTGTGCCATTTTCCAGCCACTGCTGCCGCCAGCGCACCAGAGGGATGTCCTCCGAGTTTCCAGAAATCTCTGACAATTACAAAATAGAAGATGCAACAGATGAGAAACTGTCTGTTGTTGCAACGATAACTGATCTGCACCAAAACTACAGAAAAATTGTTTGAAAACCCATGAAAATAGTTTTTTTTAAGCAAAACAGTCTGGATTTCTTCTAAGTATCATATTACAGCTCAAAATTCAGAAAAGTACAATGATGACTATGCTTAGTCAGTAGAACAAGTATTAAAATAAAGTACTGACAGAATTAAGATAAATCATTAAAGCTGATGGGTAGCAGTCAATCTGACCATTATAAGCATTCAAAGAAATTGTGATGGGAATAATTGTAACTGCACTGCAGCTCCTCATACATGCTGATAATAACACTGCCTGCCCAGAAATGATCAATAGGACCAAAATAAAGCTGATGCCAGATGGATCTTTCCCAGTTTAGACTGATTCAGGATTTAGTCTGGAAGTAAAACCACTCTCTCGGGTATATAAATAAACAAAGGTTAAATCTCAGAGACAAAAATGATTAAATGGAGAGTTTATGGAAGCAGTGGAGCATGAGAAACACAGTGCTTCAGTCAAACCTTGATTCCCCAGGCAATACACTCCACCTCTAGTTTGTCATATTAGTGATGTATACCAAAAACCACACACATATTGAAGGAAGCAGAAACATTGGGAATGGATGACTGAGCTTTATGGATGTTTCTTTGTTTTGTACATCACACTAAACTCATGAAGGATACTTGAAGGCGTGCACCAAAGGACCAAAGGACCAAATCTATCTGATATTTCCCAGCACTGAAGCTGAGCACGATGCATGTTCAACTAGTTTTGTGCATATTCAAGAATTTGGGGATCACTCACACTCCATCAAACACAACACTGTTCAGCTGGTGTCAATGAGGCATTCATTATTTGCAGAAAAAGTTATTCTGCAGACATTTTTAAACCAATACAGCCAATGACATTTAAGATCAGATTTTATTGCGTTATCAAAGGCTGTGGCACCGTCTTTACAAAAGTATTAACTGAAAAAACAATAAATAGGCAGAAAAATAAATTATAAGGTGAATAAATAAATGGAATAAGGAACAAAGCTGAAAACTGTACACTTTTATTTGAAGTGGCTATTTGTCAAATATTTGCCATCAGTGAACATTAGTGAACACAGACTTTTAGTTTTATTATTGTTGGCTAAATCTAATATTTCCATAACAAAAATCTTAACTCAAGTTCACTTTAACGCTATTACATAATTAATTTTAGATAGTGTGAATACTTGTACTGCGGAAAATGTACTATGGAAACAAGCACCACTGTAAGAAATAGCATCACTGAGTTCATATAAGGGGCTGCTACATAATAAATCGTATAACAAAGATATCAAAGCAGCATTGATGACCACAGTGGATAGCACAAATAAATGATGAACTCAAGGGCCACAGTGCATTAAAGAACCATCTGCCAGATATCAAAGTATTTTACATGTTATAAAAACAGCTGTGGTTCCTCATAAATTCAATCAAGACTGGGTTTGATCCACAGAATAACAAAAGGTATGTGTGTCCAAAAAGTTGCCATACAAAGCGCCACTGGAAAGCTACAGAAGAGTGTTGATACAAAGTGTGAAAATATCAAAGATCTCCCATGTTGCAAAATCGACAAAATAAAAAACCTCAGAATGAGATCGACTGTATATATAAACACAAGCTAACCTTATGCCACACAAGACTTTTAAACTGATTACTACCAAGGATATAGCTGCAAGCAAGATTTTACTGCTGATCGCAAGCTTTTGCAGCCCACTGTGAAAAACTTCAGAGGCAAGTAGCACGGCATTTGCAGCTGCACTTTATGGACGCTCAAAGTTCAAAGGTTTGAACATATATGTTTCATTTGACCTTACAGGTAAACATAGTCATTACAGGCCAGGCCTGTGTGTATTTTAGATCTATTCTGAATAGATTAATTAACACATCAAACTCAGATAACTAGTAATTGAGGGTCTTAGCAACATTTAAAAACAGACATAAAACCTTTTTTTTCAGATTGGAATTAAAAACATAACTTAACTATCCCAATTTAGCCATATTAATACCTCAGGCATTAATTTCACTGCACTAAAATCATGTTAGAATGTAATGCATTACATTAGAATGTAATGCTCCAGCAACACATTTCTACACATCTGATATTGTAGCAAACACAGTCACAAAATATTTTGAACATAATTTCTGGAATTTAGAAAGGCACATATTTTTGAGATATTACAGATGTGTTACTCAGATGTTGCATCAATGTCATGATAATTAATTCAGGTAATATGTGGGATGCATAAAATGTAAATGGCACAGCACTTTCATGCCTACATGATGATAAAGTACAGAGAAAGAAAAACAAATAATATCTTGACATCATTAAAAATGTCAGTAATTTCAGACCCTTTGTCCCAGTGACGCTTGTCCCTCAGCAACGACAGGACATGATATTGCACGAAACATTCATTTTTTTTCATTTGTTTGTTTGAACTCATGTAGAACCAATTTTTAGACACTGCAAAAAAAAAAAAAAAAAAATGTGGTAAGGTCAGTTCAAGCTCTTTAGCAATTCCAAGATTTTTTTGTTTTGTTTTTTTTACTTCTGCCCATATGCCTCATCCTAGCAGTTGTAATTAATTTGGCACTTCTCCAATTTTGTTCTGCATGTTAAATATCACTTGATGTTGCTATTTTTGTTGGCAGTAGGAGCATTACCATCTAAATTCTGGAACACCACATGATAAAATTGTCCTGCAGTCATTCATTAAAATTTTTATATTCGCATATGATATCATGTTCAAACTACTGTGTGCAAGTGCAGCAGCACAAAGCTTGTTGCGTTGATGTGAACTTCTAATATACATGTCTTATTGAGAAAAAAAAAAAAAAAAGCTTTCCTTCTTCCTTATCTGATTCCCATTTAAACCGTCTGGCAAACTGAGTGCATTTGTTTGTGGATGGTCAACTTATTCTCTCGACACCGTCCATGTAAGCACTTACCTGCTTTAAACTATTTATGATAAAAGCTAATATCATTAATATTTTGTGCCTGGGCAGTACAGTACATGCATACAATTACAATTCAGTGCTTCACCTCACTGTGTGAGCATCAGTCCACTTTGTCAGACAACCCATTAGGCTGATTATTGGCAAAAAAAAAGCACTTCAGGCTGGATAATGGCCAGAACCCTCATACAGATTATAACCTGTTTACAAACAAAGACACTTTGTTTGCTTTCACTGATATGGCGATGCACATGTGCGTGGATATGTGTGTGTTTAAAATTGCGAGTTTAACAAGATTAGGTCTGACAATAACTGATGACCCAACGGCGCAGTGACGAAGGAGTTCCCTCTGCCTGTAAATAAGATTTAGGAGTCCTGGCTGGTTTTTAACCTAAATGCAAATCATGTGCCTCAATGTGACAGGGCACTTTTTAAAAAAGTGTGCTCGCTCTCCCTCGAGACTAGTTTGCCATGAGAGCTTGAGTAATGAGACCACCATTGTACTGGACCGCATTCAGTGCCACACAGCAGAGAAGAAGGAAAGAAAAAAAGAATTGGGGAAAAAAAAAGGGATGAAGGCTAAGATGGAAAAGCACAAAAAGGAATAAGAAGAATGGTGGAGAGGAAGGGAAAGAAAACAGGGTGACCACTTACTGCAATTTAAGTAAATCAAAAGTAATCTGATTACGCCGCATTACTCGTTAACCTCCCCTGAATGTAAATTTGCTGAGCCATTTAGCCTGGAAGAGTTTTATTGCCTATGAAGTTCAATAAAATTACAGTGTAACATTTTGAAAGCCTAAACTTTAATCCAAGTATACGGAGATGGACGGTACCTATGCCGAGGGTGGCAACACTGCACAGTTTAAAATAAACAAAGTGGTTGACAAAAATGGCAAAATATACTGCTGATAGTTCTGAGTCATTTTTAAGCAATGAAGGACAGACATTCAGCATAGTATAGATATTTTATGTTTTTTAAATGATTGTTTAGGGGGGAAAAAGGATTTCTAACCATTAGAATAATGTTTGTTTTTACCAAAAGCAATAACTCTAGTTTATTATTCAGGCTGTAAAATGGGGAAACAGGAAGATCACTTAATGTTCAAGCAATATATTCCCAGAAGTAAACATTTTTAGAGGAATGTTCATAAATGACAATTATAATACATAATGTATTACACAGAAAACGTTTTTTAAAGGACATTTCTAGCAGTCATGGTATAAAGAAACACATAAATACATAAAACTAAATAAAGCATAAATGATTGTTTTGTCTGTTGTAGGAAGGAATCAATATTCAATTTACACATTGGTAACAAAAACAAAAAAACTTAAAGTTTAATGCTCTTAGCCGTACCTACAACTCTTCTTTTTAAGAGTTTTCTATCCCTTTACTTCAATGTTGGTTCAGATGTGTGACACTGGATGCCTGGATTTATTTATTCTTTTTTTTTCGAAACCATGGAAAAACGAGGTTTCAATAGATCATGAAACCATCACTATAAAAGCAAGTTCATAATACAAGTATATACTATACTGTCAGCATATATCAGCTTTCATATTGGACATCTTTCAGAAAAGGAAATATGGTTATTTGAATTATGATAATGTAGAAACTCATGCAATGAAAACTGAAGAGTGCTGAATATCAAAGAGGTGCCTTTGGTGCAGGAAACCCAAAGATATAGTCTGCATAGTACACAAGCATAGAACTGAACAATATGTTTTATACTTACTATTACCAAAAAATATTAATTGAATTTAATTGATTGATTTGATGGGTTTGTATTCTTTTCTGCACAGATGTTAGTCACAGAGCAATGTGACATGACGTGAATCTTTTAAAACTCCTCTATTTCAAACGTTCTTCTGAAAGAAAAAATAAAACCCCTTCCATTATTATTAGTAGCACATCTTTAAAAAGTCAAGGAAAACATTGCTACCTTTACAGTCTGAAGTGTTGTAAACACCATCTTAAATCTAAGGTGTAACTAAACCAGATGACATTTAAAATATACATTTATTTATCTTGCATATTGTAGAACTAGCACAGAGTGACTTCGGCTGGATTATACATTGTAACATACTTGCTTCTTTCCCTACTAACTGAGAAGGCAGATGCACATACTGATTTATGCAGCACAAAATATTTAATCTCATGCTGAGTTATTTCTCACCCGGGCAAAACCCAGTTTTACTCTGTGTGACAACATGCTGGTTGGGGCCAGAATGCATTGCGCTGTGAATTGTAATATGGCCCCATTTATAATCAGCATGTAGTCTTCATCACTACTACATGCTAAAAGATAAAAAAATAAAACAACAACAAAGAAAAATAATCTAGAAAATAATACATCAGGTATTATATGTAGTTTTTCATTTGTAATCACCTGTTCATCTTTGGCTAAAGGTTCATTGCTCTCCAAAACAAGTCAGATAGATCTGAGGTGACAGCTGCTCCAAACTTTCAGTGGGGCAATGTGAGTAAATATTCATCAGTGCAGACACATCATCTCGTCGCATAGCATGTGATTAGGTAAGTTTATCAAGGTGTCACTTCTGTGACATTTCTGTATTACTTGCATAAATCTTGCAACAATTTAGTATTATGTTCACAAAGAAAATATGTTTTCTTTTCCTTACAAAAAGGACCGGCTGCTTCAAAGAAGCAAACACAAATTGTCTACAGACAGTTCAAATTTAAAAAGCTCAGGATAACTAGAATGCAAAACAAGCCTGCATGTTGGCTCTATCGCACTCACAAGTTGGATAATGAAGCATATTTGGCAGCTGTTTTATTATATATATATATATATATATATATATATATATATATATATTAGACATGGAAATAGTGGCTTATTAAAACCTATGAACAAACATGGTGACAGCAAACACTAGAAAAAAAAAAAAGACTACAGCTCCGATGCCAGTTTTGAATATGAGCATACACAAGCAGCTGAGAACTTAATGTGAAGATATTGACCGAGACGTTCAACACTAATGAGACAGGCGAAGAGATCTGTTTAGGGGAGATCAGGAGCTAAACAACCATCTGAGAGCAATGCTGTTTTTTGACGCCTGTTTACCCAGTGGGACAGGAGAGAAGCGAGGAAGAGACCATATGGCCGTGAAACCGTGTGCTAGAACTGGGAATTAACAGCACCAGAGAAATGTGTATGTCTCTGTGTGTTATGGTGAAGAGCAGCGATGGCTGAAGTCATTCTGCTCACATCCTCATGCAGTGTCAGAGGAACCTGGCCTCTCTTTCTTCTCGTTTCACTGTGGTATGTTAAAGGGAGGATAATAAAACAGGTGACGGTGTCACAACCAAAGCTGAGGAGAGCAAGAATGATTGGGTTAAATAAAAAGCTGGCCCACAAAATAAAAGAAAATGCAGTCGAGATTTTGTTGGAGTTTTATCAAACAAAATCCCCAAGAAAAATGTATTGAGCCTTGCAAAACATATTGATGTTGTGTTTTGCATAAGATCAATATGCAGCAAAATAATAGACAAATGTTCATAGCAGGAATAATGATGATATTTGGTTGTGGGTCCAGTTGTTTAAATACAGGCTTCACTGTTAAATGATCCTGGTTCAGGTATTTATATTCATATTCATTGCTGATCAATTGCTGCTATGCTTATGGTGGTTCCAGTCAACTGTGTATGTTGTCATGGTTCTGACTGGGTTCAAGTCTACTTTTGTCAGCTTCAGTTGTTTGTAAAAAGCTGTTTTTGTATGTAATTTTAAACTTGATAAATTACTGCTAGTTTTTAAACACTGATATGTGCAGCGCATATTAAACTTTCTTACAAACACAAAGATAAATATTGCATATTGTAATATTAACTGTAGACTAACTAGTTTACCATTAAACAGCATAATGAATTATATCAAACATACGTATTAAGCATTACATCCAGCATGTTTGATGTAATGTTTCTAAAGGTTTTTATGAACACGGTTTGTTTTTAAGATGGTACATAGGGTTGGTAGCGCTACTTCAATTTGCAGCATAAAAATGCTCATCCACAGTCATTAGCTTCTCCTGTTTCCTGCCAAAAGGCTTCCAAACAACTCTTTTGCTTTTTGCCTTTTAAAACTGAAGAGGACCATTGAGAGTTGTGTCAGTGCCATGTTTTGGGAGTTTTAAAATTCACTACCAGGTCACCGTTTTGATTCTCAGCATTCAATGTTCGGGTGAGGCATTGAAACAGAGCGTGGGCCAACAGTTTGTCAGTAGCATTGCTGTGCAAAGCTGTGTGCCAACTTGGAAAGATAAGTTTGTATCAGTTTAAATACAAATGAAGTTTGCAATTGTAATTATACCAAAAATATTAATTATACTAAAACCCTACTTTATAGAGAGAAGAATCAGTTATAGAGACAAAGACAAAGATAAGAAGGATGCATTCATTTAAAGCCCTTTATAGAGTTTTGCTTTGTTTTTTTAAAATAGGAAGTAGTTTTTGTTCTAGTGCAGGCACAGCAAGATCATTTATCTTTTCTTTCAGAATTTTAAAAGCTCCGGCTTTAGGTGAAAGGTGTGAAAAGACAAACATAGGAACAAAAAGCCATCAAAGTAATTCAGACAAACAAATTCTCTCATGTCCCATAGGAACACTTCAGTCCTTGTTTTAAGGTGTTCTTTATTCAGCCTTGCCAATTTTCTACATGAATGAGAATGGAAACCAGAGCAATCAATCAAAGTTGGTCCATTTCCTAACGAGCTTCCCAGTGCGGGACTCTACATATTAACCAAGACAGGCGGCAAATGGTAATTTGTGGTAGCTTGAAAAGTTGTTCTTTTAAAATTTCATGTTGGATGACTATGCATGGGACATAGAGTGTAGGGGACAGGAAGAATAGTCCACTTCAAGGTGAGCCGAGATCACAGGAGGCTCTGCCAGCAGCTGCTGTAAAATACATGGGGTGCTGTTTGATGAGATTCAAAAAGACTGCCCCAACTTGGCTGTGCTCCAGTAGAGAAATGTCACACACCTCGCAGAATTTCCGCGATTGCGATCACACTGATGAATCCTATTAAAAGAGCGAGGAGGAGCAGATGGAATGGATTGTTGCCAAAGATTGGAGGCTTCAAAACTGTTTCAACATGTTGTTAAGCTGTTTAAATAAAAGGCACTGAGGTGTAATGCATCACTATATGAGGAGGTAAACAAAATAAAGCTGGGAGTGCATACTCTGTTAGCAATTTGTTTGGTTCATTTAAGCTGAATTTACAGAGTGGAATAAGTAGCTGCTTACCTCTGCAAATACATAGTCCACTCATGTGTACAGCTAGCGCTCAAAGGGAGCTGCTTCTGAGAAGACCAATCTGTTATAACAATTAAGATATTTCACACAGTTCAACTATTTATGATGAGCATCTTTGCAGAACAAAAGACACCAAGAGATTCAACTTGATGTTGAGGTGAAAATAGGTTTGATTCCAACTTTAAACTTATTCAATGTATGCAGAATTTTGCAAGCAGAGCAAAAAAAGAGCACTCACTCATGTTGTTGTGAGTGAGGCTTGGGGGAGGTTAAAGGTGAAAAAAGTCCAGACAGCTGGAGAAGACCAAGCCTCAGTTGGAAGGTTGGGGTCATTTTTGTTTGAGTATGTAGAACCCTGGGTGTTGTTTCAATAATTGGGAGAGTTGCTTCAAATGTCTTGTAACAATCATGTAACTTTACTTTATTCAAAACTACAGTGTATTACAAAAGACAGTGGGAATATGTCCCTCCCCATATTTGTAGCTGAAAATAAACAACGTGGTTGAATATGGTCCAGTTTGTTCATTTTAGCCTGTTAATCATCCCCAGTCTGTCTAACACTGCTTTAGGCCAACATTTTCCTCAGCTCCAGATTTCTCCACCACTTACATGCCAAACCCACTTTGGGTGGGATTTACTGCAGCCAAGCTCCATCTTCCCACTTTGATTCACACATAAAGGACTAAACAATGCTGACAGGAAACGTAACTTATACCTTTGCATTAGAGGGTGCAGTTTCACTTCGAACATGTTAGCTTATCCCTTGCAAATGTTTAGAATATTTCCACAAAAATCACAGAAGCAGCAGTGGTTCCTAAAGCAATACAGTCACTATCAAGAATCATCGATGGGAACAATTTGCACCTATTTTTGCATCAGGTAACATTTGTCCTCTCTTCAGCCAAAATAATACAGAAGTGATCAAAGACCAAAAATAAAATAAATAAATAAATAAATGTCTGCTAAACAAATGTGTTTGTTTCATATTTTTAAATCTATCACTATGTTGTAAACTATTAGATAAATAACCTCTTTCTCTCTCTGACTGTAAAAGACAGTGGAGTGATACTTGAAATTTAGAGATTTAAAATGTATCAGATTATAAAAATGCTACATGGTGGGCAACCACTTTGTACTGCCTAAGCATTTTGTATTGCCTTGTTGCTGAAAATGTGCTATATAAATAAAATTACCTTTATCTTTATATAAATCTACTTTTCTGACTTATGATTATATCGGTATCAAAAAAGCAGCAGATATTTTCAGGCCTACCCAGTTAGTTTCATTTGAAAAGTAAAATAATCTGGCACTGCAGCATGCTGATCATCTGCTCTCTCGTTTTGCACCTCAACCTTATCCAGCTTCAAAATACTACCAGTTTTCAGCAAACATTTATTTTTTCCTCCAGAGAATGCATAACGCAGCGCTTTGAGAATCTGAATAATTTTGTTTGGGCTGGACTCTACATTAACACACATGTTGTTATGAATATGAGTGGATATTGTCCTAATTTCAAGCAGCACTTCTACTAAATGTGGACAAACATCAATGTAGAGACACTATAGATTCAGTAAAGCTATTTTGCGGTCAGATTTGTTTTTCCCTCTAGTTTTAAATTAAGGAGGACAATTTTGCACATATTAAATATCTCAAAACAACTTCATCATTTTGCCTGTTAGTTTTTGTTTCCAACATCAAAAATAATTTGCATGCTACCAATAAAACCCATGTTGATGTATTAGATTCAACATAGATTACTTTTTTACTTAAGTGGGCAAAATTCAGACTTCAAGGCAACATTCTCAAATAGGAAATTCTCTCTGATAGTTTGGCTAAATTATTCAGACACAAATAAAGAATTTGTGTTATGAATGAAAAGTATGTTCTACTATTGTGCAAAAATTCCAAGTGTCAATCTATGGTCAGAGCAAATTCAATCTTTGCTTCTGTGTAATAAGAGATTAAACAGGAGTGCCGCTCTCCTGTACTGCAGTCTCTCATCTCAATGTTGACTTGATTCAACATGCATGTCAGTCCTCGCAAAGAAAGCACTCGCTGTGCAATGAACCAAACAAACACTTGAGTCATTTACCATCCTGAGACAAACAGCAATTACGATTTCTGTAGTGTCTCATTGGTCAACCCATTTGTTCTCTTGTAGAAAAACAGTTTCAGGAGAACAACATAATCTCCATGTGTAAAAGAAATGTTGTTGCTGGAAAATACCTCAGTCCCAGTTTAATTGGCATCCGGCCACCATCAGCTTCCATGTGTTTATTTATACCTAATGCACCCCCACACATGCTTAGAGATTGTGAAATTTAATGTAAGAGTAGATTGTGTAAAAGCAAATCCTTCTTCATATTGTAGATTGATTGTTTTTTCTTTCTTGTAATACTTGCCTCATCTTTTAATGTTCCTCTTGTGAAAGGATGTTTTAATATTTTCCAGAAGCCTAGTCTGCCAATTTACCTTTCCGGTCTTCATAAGGACAAATTATAAAAGCCCTGTAGTCCTACTTGAGAAAAGAGAAAAAGTTTAATGGCTGAGAGAAAACGATTAAAATGACCCTGCTAGTAAAGTCACCTTGAATACTTAAACATAGTGAGGGGATTGCTTGGCTCTCCCTATGGGCAATTTAACATTCTTGCCAAGTAGCCCAGGTACCTCAGCATTGCATGAATAACAAGTTGTTCTTATTCATGTTGCTAAATAAATCCACTTTAAGAAAGAAGCTCATGACTCAATGACATGGCCAGTTTTGCAGATAACCAACTGAATCAAAAGGTTGCTTGTTACAAAAGGCTGAGGGTAAAATTCACAAAACAGAGCAATCTCCTCAATTGTTCCATAAAAATTAATTTTCTTGCTTTCTTTTTATATAACACCGATTTGCACTAAATACATTTAGGAGCAAACCAGTACAAGGACAGCAGATGCCCAATACCATGTGTCAGAATTATCACAAAAAAAAACATGCAACTACATTTTGTTAGTTTCCATTTCATGGAAAAAAAAAAAAGTGTTTGATATGTGCTGGTTTTGCCCGACATTCTGCAGCCATCAAACCCTTCATTCTCAGTTCCCTATCTCACCTGTGTTATAACAGTCAAGACATAATACTTTATATTTCTCACACAAATACAGAGTTTATTTATTAGGATTTTTCATATTAAACTCTTCATGTATTGCTTATCTTTAAAATGCTACCCAATGGCAATGGGTAGCAGTGGTTTGCAGTCTCTCTTTTTTTTAAGATAATTTCTTTGCAAAAGAAAAACGTATATAAAAATCCCACTTCACAGGAAGACGGGATCAATTTTACCTACTGTTAACAAATGTGACCGGTAGCTATTTGTACAAACAGCAACACCACAGGTTGCAGTCATCACCTTTTCTTTCCCAGAAAAATTAACACCAGCCTTCTACCAGTGATAATTTTCCTCTGTATTCTGCATTATGCAAAGAGCTCTGCTCGCACAATTTGTTCTAACTGTGATTTACATGAATATATATAAATATGTTTAGCCTTCCCCACAAATGGCTACATAATGAATCATTTAAATGTTGGAAACTTGCATCAGTACTGAGAGCTGCTTTTTGCTCAGCATAGCTATTTTAGGAGCAGTTCGGTCTTTGTCTCCAGTCGCATATTCAGTACCATGAACAAACTAGTGCAAGTTCACAAAACACCTTTATACATCTGCCCTATAAGTGTTAATTTTTTAAAATGTTTCTTTTTCACCCTCAGAGCAGAGATGTTGTTAGTTTTTGAGTAACTTTCCAGTTTAGACATTATAAAAAGCAGCATTATTGTAATACAAATCCACAGCAGGTACCCCGTGTTGTCATGTTGTTCCTGTAATGCTGTTCTCTGTGATAATAGAGCTTCTACTACTGAGCTGTCAACTCACCTGTTTCTGATTAGCTCATCAAGTCACTATTTAAAGACTCTCCAGTGACACCTGGTTTCTCCTGAATCTACCACAGTAATTGATCTCTCTGTATTACATTTCAAGTTATAATCTGTTGTCTAACAAGTGTCTCCTTGCTTTTCCCGCTGGTGTAACTCCCATAACCTTATCTTAAGTGTCCTTTGAAGTATTCTTTGTTCAGAAAAGCTTTGCCAAGAATATCTATTTTCATCTAAAGGACTGCATTTGTGGTTTTTCTCCTCAATTTTGCCTCCATATTTCACCTGGCTGCCCAGCATGGAAACAGAAAGAAATCACTCACTTCAACTTATGTCTGCTATAAATTATAACCACCAGTGGATCCACTGTGCTGTCTGAGCCAGTAATCAAAATAAGCCAAGAAAGATCAAAACATCAACCTCTCTTACCTACATACATTGTCTCAAGACTTATTTTCCAAAATAAAACAAGGATCCCAACACTAACAGTACTACTTTTCTGAAGGTGAGCTGACATCAAGGTTTTCAAGACAGAAAGAAATGTGTTGTACATTCAGAAGCAGTGGAATGCACAAGTTAAATTTATCCTAAATTTACTCCTACGGTGTGCATTGTTTGAGTTTAGACAGAAGAACAGAACTGTGAGTGACAAGAGGAAATTATCTGACCTGAAACAAACGGTTAAACAGTAAATCTAAGAATGTCATTCTCAAAATCGGTTAACCACTGGCTTGGGCACACGTATCATACACCCTCTACAAATTGACACATCTCAGACCTGGTAAGAAAATCTGTCCAAATGAAAACTACAGCCTGGCTTGACACAATATGTCTTTAGGGATCATTGTTAGCATCCCTGTGTATGTCGCATATTGATTATTACGGTGGGTAAACATCGTAGCGCTTGATTGCTCAAGCGGAATGGAGCATGTGGCTTACACGGTGACCCTGAGAATCGTTTCAGATACAAACGTGTGGAGAGTGCTACTGTTTCTTTGTTCTTTTGTGTCTGGTATACTTGCTTTTATCGGTGGAAAAATCCCACATGACATTAACTGAAGTCTTTCTGAGAATACACTTATAAAAGAGATGGAGAAAGTTTAAAACTAAGAAAACCATTACACAATATCAAAACCCCTGTTCGAGCAAGAAACAGTATATTTCAATCACAACCAAGGAGTTGATACTAACTGTTTTTGCAAGTAGAATGTTAAAAAATGTGATTAAAAGCAACAACACCTGAAAAAAAAAGATGGCAGAGGTTTCGGGTTAAAACCTCTGCCAATTAATATTATTTTAATTCAAATAAATTTCCATCATTCTTTCATTCACAACACTTTTCTACGACACCTGACATTTACCTAGCTCTTGACTGGCAGCATTAGTTGCTTAACTTGCCTAGTTCTCCCAAAGCTTAAAATAAAGTGATTGTACGTTGATAAATTTAGCACTGCACTATTCAGACCCTGAATGTCAAACTCATTTTTATTTTGGGCCACATCAAATCATGAATTTCCTAAAAGGGCCAGTTGTGACAGAATGGTAAAATTTTAAGCTGTTTTTTTTAAATTAACAATTCAATTTGATATGTTCAAGCTATGTAAGTTAAGGGTGCCAGCTGTATGAATTTCCCCCATCAGCTGCAGCTGCTCAGACAATTGCAAGACCACCAAAAATATGATGGTAAACTTTTGACTTTTTGTAAAAGGTCAACCTTTGAGCAATAGCAAATTCACCCTCACGGTTTCAGAACTAACTTATACAGTGGATCACAGAAGATGAAACATTTCTGAAGTGATTTCTCTCACTTCCGCAAAAACAAATGATCACTGCAATGAAGTGTCTGAAGATCTGGAGCTGAGCACCTCATATTGATGTGTCTGATTTACACCTCAGTCCTACGTTACTCCATCAGTTTGATATAACCGTTTCCTTCTATTGCCAACAACGTCCAGGGCTTTCACGAGACGTACAACATATTTCCTGTGCAGACGTATTACCCTTTCATGTGGTGTGGGAGATGGATGTTTGACCTTCAAAAAGGTAACACAATGCTTTACCCATGAGGAGAATATAATCTGCAAGCCTTGTACTGTGGTATTGTTTTATCTATTGAACTACATACGCGCCACTCTTTGTTATCCCACTTCAGTAAAGAGCAAAGACTTTGGAAAAGTACTGTGATTTGTTTAATCCTTGACTCTGGAGCCCCCACAAAGCAGTTAGGCATGGCCATCCACTGGAAGACTGGCTTTAGACAAAACATCAATGGTGTATAGATTGAATAACAATGCAAGCTGCCGATTATTGCACACTACACACTCAGAAACACAGGCTCAATAATCCTAACACTACAAGCAAAGAAACAGGCCTTACGAAGCATTGACTTTCATATAATTAGTAAAATGTGAATTATTCAGTTATGGTGAAATGTCCAATTTGTGATGGAAAAAAAAAGTTTTTTTTTCAAAGATTAACAAAGGATGACTTCAGGGTGAGCTGCTTATGACATAAAAAAATCCCAATAATTAAATTTTATTAAAAAAAGAGAATGTTCTTGTGTTATAAAAGAAATGGCACGCATCTGCTTTCACACTGATCTGCTTTTGATATGGTTAGTCTTGGATTATAACCTGTGTTTTAGAACAGCGTTACAGTGTCACTGATTTGAGGACATGAAAATAGGTTTTAAAGAAACCATTTTATGTTCCTGACCATTTTTATTCTGCACACAAATGTAAAATGTCACCTGGAATTAATGTGTCGAGACTAAGAAATGTTCCGCTGTATAATTGTAGAATAATCTAAAAATATGGCTCTTCCCTGGAGCCTCCACTGGAAATATTTTCAGAGCGACGTGCATTTGTTAAAATCTCTCTAAACAAACAATCTTAGTTGACCTCTGGTCTTTTTTGTAGGTCAGTCTTTTCATAATTTATCTGTTGGTTCACTCTCCTTCCTCCTGACTTTACATGGGCCTCAGAACGACCCATCAACTCATCAAACGCTACCTGTCAAACGTCATCTACCTCAGCTACTTTGCGATCCTCAAAGAAAAAGAATGGTTTAAAGAGAAGCTAATTTTTCAATTGATTACAATCTGCAAATGCCATTAGATGGTACTGAACCTTTCACAGTCTTAAAGGAAAACCTGCTGCAGATTGAATAATCCTTAGAATTTGTTGATTTTGCAACTCTATTAAATCCCTCTATTAATGGAGTAGGACTTTAATCTCACAACTAATTGGACCATTCACAGCAGGATTCTAAATGCTTTTCTCAGCTGTATAGAGTTCTTTCTTTTTAAAAAAGTTATTCAACTCTTATGTTTGTGCATAAATACTACATGCTCTTTGAGGAGTCACGCAGCATGCGTTGAATGCAGCCAATTTGTTTGCCTGCGTACTCCGACAAGTAAATTAACACTAAACACCCTGAGAGGTGGGAATGACAATCTGTCACAACACTGTTGTCTGACCAGCCATATCTGTCTTACTCTGGGGGTGCTGCCGCCACTGTTGTGTTTGCTGCAGCAAACTCGCAACATGCTGGGGCTTATCTGGGGCACACAGGAGGAACAACAATGAACTTATCAACATCCAGCCACTTGGCTGGATGTCGCTGCAACCCCACTATGCTTCCACCGACCACGAGCCGGCTCCGGTTCACTGCTCATACACACCAGCAGAACCTAATCAAGGGACAGTGAGCCTTTCAAACCACAGGCTCTGTCTTCGTATGCTGTAGAGGGAGGAGCTGGAGAAAAAGAAAAAAGTAGTTCTGCCAGGTAATATAAAAGAGCGTTGGCAGAAAAAAGGAAGCCCAGAGACAGAAGTTCAATAACTTTGTAAGGAACTTCACACATTCTACGTCAACGAGCTTCCAAAGTTTTGATTGAAGCTCTGCACTCGCCCACAACAGGGCTTTTCTACTCTCTACTTTTTCTACATGTTCAAATGAGTAACAATGCCATAAGAATAAATACAAGTTTCAGCCGGAGGAATTTTGAGAGATCAGTGGAAGAAAGAATAAAATCTCTGGTAGACAACTGTAATACAAACAAAAATGAATTTCATCCCATTTCCTGGCTTGGAAGTTTGGGAAGCAGCAACAGAGATGAGGTGTCAGAGTGAAAATGAAGAATCAGAATCCCATACAGACTATTTCTAAAGGGTGCAATATGTTCTTATTTGCAGAATAACAAAACAGCAGGGTTACCTTTACACCCAGACAGAAACACTGGTAGAACTCAGTTACAGCTGCTGATATTAGCCATTTCATCACTAAACCTGAGAGAAGAAAGAAATCATGTGGGCAAGATATGAGATACATTTCACACATTTAAGGCATTTTTAAGCTCAATGTTATGGCTATTATTTGTGCTCTGTTTCTACAATCATTTAAGACAGGAAAGCAGTCCAGGTTAGATGAGTACATCTCTTGTCATGTTTCATTGTCAATAATGACCCTATTATCCAACTCTTTTGTGCTTTCCAGCTTACAAATGCTCATCCCACCATGCAACCCTTTTGCTGTCCTGTCTAAGGGAATAAGCCGAGTGATCAGCATATCAAAAAGAACACGAAGACTTGCTTTTTGCAATCACAATATCTGGAGCAAATTGAAGGTGATTTTTAATAAGTGTGCATGATCTGACAGGCTGTAATGAAAGCGAAGATCCGATGTTTTCTGTGCTTCAGGATGATCACAGTTTGGTTTGGCCTGTCTAATAGAAGAGTATTTTTACACATGACTGTGACAGCAAGTGTGATTTCTTTTTATGTGGTTTTCAAGGTTCACTGACCCTAGAAAACAGGAGAGCCAATTGCATTTTTGTATTCGTTTTTAATACAATAGATAAGAATGAGAATGCATTATGCTAGCAAGTGCCTCTTTTCAGTCACCTCTCAAATTATATATCTGACTAATATGTTGTGGTAAAGAATCTCAGAAAATTGGAAAATGTTTCACACTTTTCATATTCTTAGTCTCCAATAGAGAGCACTCCCACTAGTCAAGCCTTTGAAGCACAAACCCTGCGAGTCAAGGGTGTTCATTACTAGTTGCTGAAAATGACTTGTAACTTTTTAATGACAGAGATTCCTAGATTTCAGGAACCTTAGCATTTTAATTTTTAATCAAAGGCTATCTTTTCAACAGAACAGGTGTTTAAAAGTCTATCTTTATTAAGTGTATGACAATGTCATACTCAGCTGTTGCTGTTTTTGTGCAACTACAGCTCTGGCTACATCTCCAAAAATGAATGGATGAGTATACCTTGGAGGAATGTGCAAATCAACAGAAATAAAATTGAAACTCACATTGACTGCAGTCCAAACAAGAGTGGTTGATCATCCTGCACAGGTCTTCACTCTTATCTTGTTTTGAGATATATAATGCGTTGGCATGAGATGCAGCTGCCCACAGGCTCTATGCAGAGATGAATGAGTCATGGTTATTTATTCAAGAGCAAAACAACTTCAATGCACAGTATGAGAAACTGAATCAAGATCCAACAGCCGTTGTCTTAATCTTTTAGGCCCTGACAGTTTTCTGCTGACTTTACATCGTCTCTTTTGTGATAATACATGATTATGGAAAGGAAGTGTCAGTTGTTCAATATTTTAGTTTAAAGTCTACAGAGACTGCTGATACTTATCTGCAACCGTGGTTAATATATTGTTTTTGTTTGTGCTGTATCATGTGAATGGAAAATTGCTCTTCATCTGGTGCTCCTTTTTTTCCAAATACATCCCAAAAGAGTTGCAGAGATAAGAAAAACAATCATTTCCAGGGGTTGGATCACAACTTATAGTGGTAATGGAGAATCTGCAACGATTCACGTCTCTGACATATATTCAAGTCACCATGCTGCTCATGCCAAGTTTTTCACTCCTAATCAGTTTGATTCAGCCCGTCTGTGCCATGCCTAATTCCCTCCATGTTTCACCTGTGCCATGCACTACTAAATCCTTCTCTAGTCGCTGCTTCCCAGCCAGATTATTTATCACATTTGCCAGAAATCCATTGCACCTTTCCCTGCACTCACAATTCTTGTGTCTGACCTGATCATGTCCTCCGGTACTCTTCTTTGGCTTACCCTCAGTGGATTCGGACTATTCGGACTGCACATCTGATATCCTAATGTCAACCACCGCACCACCATGTTATTTTCCCTGGTCTGTAATGACCAGTGCCTGTTTTTTCACCCCAATATTGGATTTTGAATTGTGTCTGTTGCACTGGAGAGTTTCAGTGTGTCTGACGTCTGGAGAATTGCTGCAGACTGAAGAGGATCACAGACATGATCTTCCCTCCAAGCACTTCCTCCACGGGGATTCAAGCCTCTCCCCTGAGCTTGCTTCTCACTGACGTAACCATTACTATAGCTGCCCTGTTCACCTCCCACTGATGCAGGTTATTCAAACAAACTTCTTCAGTTTAACATGATTTTAATCTCCAAATTCTGTGTTGAATTTCAAGATCAAATCACAGTGGTGGATCTGGACATGAATGCATGTATCCTTATTTGTAGCAAACTACACAGCAAACTATAAAACGCCTATAACAGAGTACTGCTACAGTCAACTGTTTTTTCCACACATTTTTGAGTGCAAAATGATACTTCACCACAAGTATTTTGAACCACAATTTCATTTGATTTAAACACATTTTTAGCCCCAACCATAAAAATGTCTGACAGAAAAGTGAGAAGAAAGTATATTTTCTACAAAGTCACCATAAACATTTCATGAGCCTTCAGTGAATAATACCTCTGGCATTCTAGTGTTTGTCTTTATCTCTGGAATGTAATGTTTTACACTCTGAAGAAAGGGACATGAAAAGAGAACTGCTTATGGGTTAAAAATAGAGAGAAATATCTACAAATCCATAAAATTGAAACCAGGCCCATGAATCAGTCTAGATTTGCTATGAAATTTTAATTTGGGGAACATTTTAGCTGAACTTTTACCTTCATCTGTATATTCTGATCTGAGTTTTAATATTTCAATGCCTTTTCAAAGATCACTCGACACTGAACAATGACTAACTTGAGCTAATTTCGTAGTAATCAGTCTCATAAGAATCTGTACTTCACCTTGAGTAGGGGCACACCTTGTCTAAATACGTTAGGAAAACAACTAAATCATGTGCAATGCTTCATCCTAGGATAAATTGCCAACAAGCTTGTATTTGATGTTTCCCTTCTGTTCTGCTAGAATGATGCTGGCCAGAAACATGGCATTAACAATGGCTGCATGGTGGGGTACCGCTACAGTAATCGCTTAAACACAAATACCCCTTAATGCGTCAAAGTCATTCGCTCAAACTGCTAAACTGTGATTGGAATGCAAAGAAAAGCATATTTTTCTAGAGACTGACAAATTATTACCTTCATTTAACAAAATAAAAAGGGCTACATATACACATAATCCTTATTTTTTGTTTTAATTCATCAAATGAGCTATACTTGTTAGATTATGACATTGGATAGTTTTACTAATCTTTGAACATGTGATTTTGTAATGCTTTGAGCTACATAATTTTACACAATCAAATCAAAACTCTACTGTCACAAACACATCCAATGGCAAAAAATGATGCGTGTGACCACATTGTGTTTTGCATTACATTTACTAGCCAGTTGGTGGCACTGATTGTCAGCTATTGTTACCTCCCACTGTCAATCCACGAAGCCTCCTCAGTTTTACATAAGATGGTCATTATAGGGCTGTGACAACTTGACTCTTAATGCTTTTCAGTCATTTAAGAAAAAAAAAAAACAGAGTGGAACTTAAAGGTCCTAGTTTAAAGTGTTCCATGAAAGAAGTAATTAAAGACAGATAAAGTAACATTAAGCATTAATGCTAAAACAACCACACATGCCGACCTGTGTCAGAAGTTGCTTTTGCACAAATATGGACAAAAAAAATCACATATGTATATTTATCAACAATGTCCAATGTCATCTGAGTTGTTCTTCCTCCCAACGGTGATGGCCAATCCAGGTAGGGTTTATTGGTCATGGGACATTTTTTAGTGTCTTTTTAATGTCTTTTAGTAATATGGGTTACAAAGTGCTTTGATTTTTAAGAAAACTGAGGTTGGGGTGGCATTGTTTCAATTAAAATAAAAACAAATAAACAAAAAATCTTGAAGGCTAAGAAATGGACAACACAATTTCAGCTGCTGCACTGAATGCTGCACTTGGTCTGTAATGTAATTGTTCCCCACCGAGGTTCTGGATCTCATTGTTATAACTTTAAGAAAAACAACCAACATAAAGAAACGTATGAACTTTTCATATTTAGGAAAAGCTTGCTTCCAGTATGTGAGCACTTTACAAGATGAGCAATTGTGCATATCAATTGATATGTACAATCCTTGCAGATTCACTCCTTGGTTTTGTTTGACAAACTGCAAATGGAGAAACGTCCCATTCTGAACAGGTAGAAAGCAATAATTACTTTAATCCATCTACAAAACAAAGAGCTGAGAAATTATGCAAATACTCCATCTGTTACTGCAAAAATGAATCTCTGACCAAATTAGCTCCATCACTGCAACTCGAGTCCCATCTTGAAACTAAAATGAAAGCCACACAAAAAACAAACTTTAGAGCAACGTAAGCTCCAAAGGGAATCAAGTTAGTGAAAGACCGACAACAGCCTAATCGTAAATGTCATAATTTATTGCAATGATAAAAAACAAACTCTAAAGCATTTGAGAAGTGTAGAACTAGAAATTACAGAAGCAATTTCTAGAAGAAGAAAGATCTTTTTAAGTAAAGTTTCAGTACACCGTTTTAAAAAAGGCACAAAAAAAGTCTCAAAATATAAGAGGTACCCCAACTCTTAGCATTCACTGGTGAAGAAGCATGAAAGCACAGGTTATACTCAGTTGGGAAACTAATATAATGCTGAAGAGACTCATTACCACAAACCAATCTATCTGCTGATTCACCATAGTCTGGGTCTGAGCTCTAAAACTCTCTGTGACCTTAGATGTACAAATATTACTATCAGAGCTCCGTGACCTTTAGTAAGTACCATCACCTTCCTGTCAACTTCTTATTGTCAGCCTTAAGTGTTTTATTGTACAGTCTGTAACCTCTTTACTATCCACACAGGGCCCCTGTCAGGGAGTTGGGGAAGGAAGAGGTCAACAGGCATGTGACATTTTTATTGCAGAGACATGTTTACATCTATTGTATCAGAAAAGAATCTGCAGAGACTTGTGTCTGACATCAACAACCACACATTACAAAGGAGGTCCAGTTAAAACCATGTGAAATGCACTGACACCTAACCTTATTTAAATGCACTTGCTTTGAATGTATAGGTTGCTACAGAACAGCTTTTCAAGGAGATGTGAAAAATATTTTGCTTATAATGAGTTGAATACGCTAGATAGAAAATAGCAACTCTTCTGGACAAAAAGGAAGGACTCTGTCTTTGCATATCTCATCTCAGTCCTTTGCTGTCAGCAGCCATTGCTTCTTCAGATTAGCTCAAATTAGATCGGGTTGTAGCTAACTAAAATAGCACCGGTTGTTATCTACTTTTATGAGGAGGGACAAATTCACTTTTTAAACCAAGAAACTCTAAAAACCAGACATAATTACACAGGTTTACAGCGAAATCATTTTGTGCGAACATCACTAACATGAGTTACCATCAGGAGCTGTTGACCGAGCCAGGAAGAGAAAACACAACACATAATAATTAATTTAAGAATATTTACCAGATTCCAATTCCAGAATTGCAAAGGGAGGCCTGTCAAGCTCCCATAGAGCTCAGTTTCTTGATTACCCAGTCATAAAACAAATATATATTTATGCAGTATAATCTAGCTTTTTGAACATAATTTGGATGCTGAGTTAAATGGGATCAAAATTCACATTCAACACAGTTCAATTATTTTTTTTCTGACATTCCTTCAAGCATTTGTTGATGAGTAGCTAATGTTAATTCATTACTTCATAACTTTATTTTGAAATGACAATTTTAAAAGTTTATATTTTAAAATACATGTAGATTCGGCAGTTTTTTAGTCATATACAACATGAATAATTAATGTGATATAATGTTAATAACATTAATATTCTTTCCTACCAACCAACCAAATAATTTTAGGTTTTGACTCAAATAACCGTTTCCCCCAAATATATTTATAATGTTGCCATTTCCACAGGTATAAAAATATTTATTCATATTCACAATGCAAAGGACCTTTCCAAATCCATCCAAGAGTGGGGAAAACAGATTCAGCTCAAATCCTTTGATTGTTTAATTGGCAAATTTGATATGCCACCTTTTCATCAGTAGTCAGGTTTTTGATCAGCAACACGCACACTGAATCCATTTGCTCGACTGAACCACTGCTGATGTTAATATTCCTTTGAACTGAATGTCAGCTTCACCTGCACTTTACCAGACCCTCCCAGAGGGCACAAGGTGAATGTTAATTATTGCAGGAGGAAATTGACTGCCACGAACATAGCTTGTGTTAATTAAGAAAAAAACAAGTTGAAGGTACCACAAACTCCAAAGTCACAATTTGGCTGTTGACATTTTCTGCTTCTTTTGAACACTGATCATGATGTGTGCAGAAAATATTCAAGATTCACCCAACAGCTTTTGCTTCTGACCTAATTCATGTCACTATAAGATTTAAATGCAAATTAATCATCTGGATTTGGAATGATGTTGCATAAAGTTCCCAGTTGTGAAATGGGATCTACTGTAGCTGAAATGTAGCTTCTTTTAATTTAGATCCAATTTCAAAACACTAGCATGCAAGAATATATAAACAAAATGGTGAACAATAGACAATGAGCTATCAGTGCATCATAAAGCACCAGCAGCAACAGAATTTAGTTCAACTGTCAATAAAAAAAAAGGTAATACTAATCATACCATATTTTTTTTTTATTTAAAGGGCCTTATCCCTGATTGTGCACATCTTAAATGTTTTTGCATGTTTTTTATGTAGAATATAATTCTTACATTAGCTTCTGACTCAAACTTAAACAGCAAAAAATTGATTAAATTATTGTCAAATAATGAGCTGCTACGGAAAAGGCCAAAAATGCACCAAAGGTTGCCAGTAGGGGTCAGAGTAGGGAGGAGAACAAAAAAGTGAAAGAGGTTGGGCAGCTGTGTCTTCCTGTAAAGGAAAAGCGGTCTTTCAAAAGCAGTAGTTCCAGTATAATAATTATGTCTAAAAATTTGTTGGTATGTAGGTTTTATGTGAAATTAGATGACCATTTTGTCGACATTGAGCAGAGAAATAAACTTTCTATGGTGGATTATCGGTTTCATTTGGCTTCATTGTTGTATAATTTACCATTTATTTTTAAAGACAGTATTTTTGTCAACAAACTGCATAGTGTGGCATGAGTCACCCTCAAATGTTCCAAAAATGTTATTTCAGCTGGAATGCTGAAGTTGTAAGCCTGATGTGAAGATTCTTTATTAAAGAAAAATAAACAAGGTCTAACATGTTACCCGCCAGTACCCTGACTCTCCCATTGTATAAGGATAATCAAGAAGAAAAGATCAATACAAAGTCAAATACTTAACCATTTTGAGACTACATTAAAGTTGCAGATTGAATTTAACTCCTCCTGGGAACCAACGAAAATAAAACAAATGAATTCACAATCCTGCAATATTTATTAAGATCCCTAGAGTTCTGCAGCAAGAAGGCATTACAATATTTCAGGACTTGTTAGCTGCAAGCTAAGGTGGCTATGAATCAAAATTGTGTCAGCAGTCCTAAAACCATGCTGTTTCTTTATGATTCACCACTTGCTTAATCAGTTTCTGTGGGGATTCCCCAAGAACTACATAGATCCCATAGTTTTTGTGTCCCTTCACCCAAGGGCGTAATTTTTGCTTATTCAATCTACAGCCAACAAAATATAGAATTTATTTTAGTATTATATTGGTTTGGCATGTAGTTGCAATGGGGAAATCATAATTGCTCAAATCTTTTGCAACTCCTTGTTACGTCTTCTTATGAATCACATGTTGACAATTATTTCAACTTGTAAGCATTTTGAAGAAATCAAGTATCTTTGCTCTCGTTGAAGATAATGCTTATATTTCAATAAGGTCTCCTTCAGGTTCCTCTCCCTAAGGTACATTTCATTACAATAAGAGGAGTTGTTAATTTTTTTTTCCAATTTTGAGAAAATTTTAATGCAAGCTTAGATCACTTCAGTTTCATAACATCTCAACTAACCAAATACAATTTTTAAAAGAATACACATATAAATGTTTCTTAAATATATCACTGTGCACTTTAAAATAGGAATTCAAGTTCAATTATGAGCTACCTCAGCATGGACACATATCTAAAAATTAACTGTAATCTGAAATCACTGAAGAGAAGGCAGCTGAACCAAACATGACTGTCGTTAAATGGTTATATAATTCAGTTATTCTCTGCACAGGTGATTTGGAAAACTTAGCATGTGAAGCTGAGGGTATGTTAAAGCCATGCCTGACAGGTAATTTTAATGCATCTACAGTTGCCGATGGCAGATTGGTACTATTCAGCACATTCATTATAAAATACAAAAGATGCCAGAGACAAAAAAGGCTCAAATATTCACTTTATGTCAAAGTCAAGAGCCCTAATTTCCTTTTCAGATGATGTAGATGTAATAACCACCCATAGGTTGATGAGATGTCAAGACTAATTCTGGATGTGACAAAGAACTCTGAGTATTCAACTTTGATAAAATTAACAATTATTTTTTTTGATTTTCCCCCATCTCCAGACCATTATTTTGTATTTAATGTACTTTGTCCAATACAATAAATTTGTATGATTTATGGTTATGCCTATCCTTTGTGAAACGACAATAGACATTTCCTGAATCAATTACCTTAAACGCAAGGTATGTACTTTTGAACTGTGTGGTTGACAGATACCTGACATATGTTTTTTTTAAGAATAAAAAAGGAAAAAAATAAATAAAATAAAGCCCCTTACCTAACATTGTGCCTAAGGTGCTTAGATGTTATGAGGGATGAAACAAAAACAGTGTTCTAAATTAAACTAAGTTTTTATGGCCCCTAAACTCTAAATAAATTTTATTCAGAAACATTGGAATTGTTTTTTTTGTGAAGGATTTATTCAGGCCAAAGCTAAAGAGAGGCTGGTCAGTTCAGCTAGCAGTGTCATTCATCAGTCCATCAGATGACTTCCCTTTTTGTTTTTCTTTTGTTTTTCTTTTATATCATAGATATTTTTGATTATATGAATGTATATGCAATTGTTTAAACTGAAATAAAGCTTTCAAACCAGTTACTATTATTAGGGGCTTTATGGGTGTTTACCATGTGTAGTTCAGAGTATTGGTAAAGGATGTGGGAGCAGGGAATCGCTTAGGTTTTACTTGATTCAGCTGAACTACCTAATTATTTCTGCCATGGCCCAAAAAAAAACAAAAAAAAAAAAAACAAAACAAACAAAAAAATAGGAGTAAGAATAGTTTGTCACATTATTTTGGAGAAATTAAAAACTAAAGAAAACAATATTAGAAATATCCTTGACATGTTCAAACACATTATTTGTGAACATTGGTTGAAACTACTATTGAGTTGAACAAGTACTATAAAACGAAAATCTAATCCGCATCCGGCCAGGAACAGAAAAGCTAATGCAAACACCTGGCATAGCAAATGCTCTGAAACAATGTGCACTTTTCAACTGCACCTAATGGTAAAGTCAGGTGAATTGCCACCACTAAAGTATTTTTCCAGCTGCCTTACAGTCCACATTTCTCTCCATCTGCTGAGTGACAGGTAGTCAAACTTGATTCC
The DNA here is from genome assembly GCF_027474105.1 of Poeciliopsis prolifica. Classification (NCBI taxonomy): domain Eukaryota; kingdom Metazoa; phylum Chordata; class Actinopteri; order Cyprinodontiformes; family Poeciliidae; genus Poeciliopsis; species Poeciliopsis prolifica. The sequence goes on from NW_026562383.1 coordinate 7,315,452, forward strand.
TCTCTGCATCACAGCCCAGTCGCCCACGATCTTGTTAATTAAGAGAGCTGATCTTAATTGATGCTAATGGAAGTCAATAACGACCGTGAGGAACAAGTGCAAATGTGCTTGAGCAATTAACCTAATATTTACTGGCTTTGATTCTCAGGAGGAACTGGCCTCTATATGTCAACTCATACCGCCTGCTCTGAAATGATGTGCAGCTCTAAGTCAAAAAATTAGACTGTGCAAACAACTGCAGTCGTGGAAGAAAAAGCACATCCAGGAGATGATATGAGGTCATATAAAGTAGATTAATTGGATTCATTTAAGTAGTAAGAAAAATAGGGCCATGATGTGATTAAAAAAAAAATTGTTGTGGCCCGTCATTACTTTGACAGAATAATATGAAATCTATTAGTCTACTGTTCCTTTGGAACCAGATACATCAGTAATTGGCTCTTCTGCCCTCAGAAATGTAAGTTCAGCTTAAGGTACTACAATGCAGCTTATTTTTTTCTTGCATTTCAGTTTTCAGTGGAGTTAAGGGCAACCTTTCACAATATATTCAGAACAATATATAACCACAGAATGACCAAAACCCCAGTCGGCGGCTAACTGGTAAAGCTGAATGAGTGAAAAGAAATAGTGGTGGACAGAGAGCCTTTCGCCGTACGCAGCTTAAAGCTGGCATACATAAAGCTGTTACAGCACTGTCTGTTCCTGCTGTTGCTCGATGAATGGAGTATTTACAGCTCCAAGTACCCACACAGCATGTATATTCAGAGGTCAGAGACTGCTGTGTCTTGTTTTGGACAAGCTTCTTTGAACCCAGTTGAATGCGGCTTTCAGCATCCAGATGCGGGCATACTTCCGTCTAGATAACAAACAGGTAGGTCTGCTCTGAAATCTAAATCCTGATCCCAGAGGTGAGAACAACTACTGATGTTGCTTTTTACAGTAAGTATTGGGTGAAGCAAAGAAACATCTGAAACAGGAAAGAGGTGCTAAAAGTCAGAATTTGTGAACCTCTGAGATGAAACTGATAACTCAGAATTACCAAGAAGTAGTTCATTAAATTTCCAACATCCTCTTAGTTTTAGGATGTTGTTTCAAAATACTTTACGTCTTACAGGGATCATTCTATGTACCAATTTTCCCATGTCTACATTAAACTGGTCAGCCTAATTGACTTAAGGGGGCGCTGTTGAGATATTTTGACAGACTCATTTAACACGTTTGGTAAGTTTTTGAGAATGTTTATTAGCAACTAATTTGCAAAAAAAAAAAAAAAAAAAAAACATTTTGATAATCAGTAGCCATTCACAGCAATTTCACTGCTCGAGCCAAAAGACAAATTCAGTAATTCTGGGAAAATAGTCAACATAATGCTTTGGTGACAAATTTTATAGATTATCTTATTAAGTTGAGTGCGAGGTTGATTATATTCAGATTTAACGGAAGTTTCTATTTAGGGAGCATGTGTGCAGATCTGATTCTCACAAGTGACAGCACAAACTGAATGCAGATGCTGTGGCTCACTGATGGGCGAGAAACAATGACAGACTTGAAGCACAAAGTCAAAACCAGCAGCAGCGCTCCAATTAATTATTAATGCAGTGAGAGTAAAAGCAGCATGAAGAAAAAGTTGCAGACTTTAATCTCGGTTACAAACATCTGTGATAAGACAGATGTGGGAGCCAACAGTGCTGACATGGGATCAGCAAATTCAGCGAGCTACTAACTCTGAGGAGATAGAAAATATGAGAACAAAGAACAACAAAACCTCAAGTCAAAGGCAAATTAGAAATTAGTTGATAACAAGAAAATATCACGACTATAAAACTTTTGAAACGCGTTCATTTATTACTGAATTTGTGAGAAGGTGGAGGATTTTCTAGTCTGCTGTCAACTTTTTAATGCTTGAATAAATTAAATGTCTCAAGTAGAATTATTTATTGTAGCAGTGTTGTTGTGCATTAGAAAAGAAATGATATGTGACATTTTAATTAGTCTGTTGTCAGCATTACAACATTTCTACCATCAAGCCTCTTTGTTGTGCTGTACAAGGTCTCAAAGAAACCGAAAGGGTAAAAGAAAAACACAATGCTGATGTTACAAACCGCTTTGTTTCGCCACTTGCTTGGCAGTTTCTGTCCAGGAGTGTTTGGCAGGCACGTATGATTATGCTTTTTATTTGTTGCTCTCATAAAAGTTGGGTCAGAAGTGTATTTATGAAAATCAGACAGGCTTTAATTCTGTAGCCTCCAATTTGCAGTCAGTTTTCTCCATTCAAACCATAAAAGAAGGACTGGTGTTAAAATGAAGAAGTATAATTTCATTTCTGGCATTCTAGGTATACCCCATAAAATAAATTCCCAGGAAAAAAAAAACTTTCATTGTGTTTTGGCACCTGAACTAGTAATTTAAGTCCAAAAGTGATGCAGATTAGAACCCACAGTAAATTGTTTTTTTATGTTCAACATCATCTGACTGCATATTAGTAAGATTAATTTCCTCTAAAAGTCGTTTACTGCCGTTGCAAATGTCAAAAGAGTCTTCTTACTAAAGTCCAATAAAGTAAATATAGGAAAATAATGGTATTAGGAAGTTGGGAGAGGTAATATGGACTCAAAATTTTAACATTTAACAATACACACTTCTTGAAAATCCTTCCATTTTATTGAACCTGGGAAAAATCTCAAAATTATCCAGATAAAACACCACAGACCCAACAATCATGACACTCTTCTTTTTTGGGGGCCAGAAATAAGTTTTACTCCTTAAAACACTTCAGTTCAGAGCCTCAAGCATTTTCACATTCAGGATATACTGTATTGTAGCATTAATGAGAAACCAAGTTTAACTTCTTGGAGCTAAAGTTAGAATTTCACTCCGAACAGTAAAACTTCAGCCATTACTGCAGAAAGTCTGAAATTCTTAAAAATGTGAAAAATCCTGAAAGGAATTTCCAGGTTTATCCTGGAGAGTCAGTCAGAGTTAAGTGAAGTAAGGAAAGACTCTCTTGGTTTTTAAACCATTAAGTGGTCTTTGCTCTGGAGGACACGTCACAGAAGGAGCAAAGGTCACAGAATAAAATTATATACTTTTTAGCACTGTGGTGCTTAAGAAACTTTATTATAATCTTGCATGCTGTCAATAGGTTTTAGATTGGGAAGTGTCTACAACTTTAGCTGTTTCTTATGACCCACATATTTACGTTTTTGGAATTTAACGTTCGGTTTAGGAGGTGCAACTACTTGTGTACCACATTTTTACATGGTAGAAATGTGTATAGAGCTGTACTGCTGCCCAGATAAAATCTTTTGAAACATGCCTGTATAAAGTTTAACTGCTGTTTTGCTTCCACATATTATATTTTTCTCCATTGGGCTTGGTTAAACTTAACCACAATCACCACTTGTTTGTCCATCATATAGGTTTTGTTTATTTCTGTATGCAATTTCAGTGATTTCCAGTTTGACTGGACTCAGCAGAATTTCCTCCAAATAATGGAAACGGATCCCATCAGCAAAAGTAATGTCATGGTAAGGTTTGTTTTTTCCCCTCATTCAAAGCCAGCTCAACAGCTCAATACCTCATTTACTCTTTAATACGGTTAAAGACCTGGATCAAATTTCAGTTCTGTCAATATTAAGCCTTTAACACTTTAAAAATGTCACTAGCATCTTCAAATAGATGGCTTAAAATAAACTGACAGCCAACATTTCCAACAAGAGTCCTGGTGGAATTGGGTTATTGGTGAGCTAGTGATTACTCTCAGACCTTACATGTCGTACGGGAACTATTTGCTCATTATGGGGCCAGATGCTGTTCAAGCAGCAAGTTCTGAGTTTGTGCTTTCTTGGTGCTAACATGTGCAATTTCATAACTCTAAGCTAACTCTTTCACTGGAATCTCAATAAACGGTACGAGGGAAAATTTTAGTGTACTAATCCTTAGGGAAGGTGACCTTAAATGACCTTTGTTATATTCTGGCTTTAAATAAATAAATATAATTAACTTTGTCATTTGATCAAATGTTGCCAACCCCTGTTATAATAGCCTGACTTATTTTTCTACACAGAATATTTTTTAATTCAGTGTTTACTTTGGTTCAAACCTAAACACAATAAGGAACTCCCTGTACAATTATGCCTTTTATTTTAAAATCCATAACAGTAAATTATAAGAGTATAGTGCCAAGTGTATTGTTCTCAGCCACATTTATGGATAATGGTACACAGAATTAATCCATAACCTTGATAAACAAGAACATCTACTCACCTAATTTAGACATTTAGATCTAATCATTTCTTTTATGCCCTGAAGGATTTGTAAAAAGACTACATGCGCTGCATTTTGCAATCCTCAGATATCAGAGAGCCATACATTTACATGTGATGACTCAGTGTTTTTGGCAGAGCTGAGAGAAAACAGTGGCACAGTGCCATCAGCCTTCAGTCAGCTTTTTATTTGTTTTACTGATTTCTAAGGGGTTGCTCTTGCCCCAAGAATAGATTTACATTGAGGAAAACTACATAAAGGTGGGGCTTGCTGGGGACTGCCTTTGTCAAAATGTTGTCTTCAGGCCAGTAACAAAACTGTCATCCAAAATAATATTTACCATGCTGTTTTTTTTTTTTTTGGGGGGGGGGGGGGTTAGTGGGCTGCCAAAGCTGAGCTTGCTCCACATCCACTTAAATCATGTCTTCTTGTCATCATGTTGCACATATAAACTAAATAAATATACATTTGTTTCAGCCTTGGCCAGTGTTCATGCCACAGCTTCTTTTTAACATTCCACATGATGCAAGTTGCACATGATTCGTTAATTGTTCGGATTTTCCAATTTTAGGGCAGCAAAAGATGAACACAGCGTGGAAAATAAATCATTATGCTCTTAGTGATGGGCCAGCATTATTTAATCATAGTGTTGTCATGCTTTATTTAAAAAAACTACAGCTGAATCTAAAATACTTAAATCTACAGAAAGGTCTGCAGATAAATTTATTTTCCTTTTCTCACAACTTGTCTTTAAAAAATCTAATTAATTAAAAGGGGGGAATCTAACTAATTAAAAGGAAATCTAATCAAATGTCAATTTTATAGCACTTGGCCTTGTTGTTCTATCAGCTCTTGTTTTTCACAGCTGAGTTCTAATTTTACTTCAGTCCTGCAGGATTACCTTCATCTACTTAATGGCTTTCTGATTGGATGTCGAGTTCTTCTGTTAGCTTTATTAAAATTTTATTTCTGCAGTAATTAAGCAAAGCGGCACTTCTTTTCTTTAGGGCTGTTTGGGCTGCTGAATTCTACATGCATTAATTAAATGTGATGGTCTTGTAAATAACGCAGAGTGTGTTTTAATGGCAATGTTGGCAAAGTGTCCACTAAGAATGTTGGAAGATTGTGTAGTATTGATAAAGGTCCTTATATACTTTAAGAAATGCTTTTTTTATGTTGTGTTAATGAACTGTTCTATAAAAATGCTTTCAACACATCATTCTGGGGTGGTGTTTGTGGTGAGAATGTATGGTAACATTTACTTTTTGTGACAGCATTTGTCCTCAGTAAGCTCTAGCAAATAGTCTACCTAAAAAAAAAAAAAAAAAAAAACAAAAGACATTTCTTCTTCCCCAAAAACATGTGGCACGTGAGAGCAAGAGAGGGAAAGCTATTGTTACAGTGCAGACAGCTTGTGTGAAAACAGCTCTGCAGAATGCAAATGCGAACGCTTCTCCACCACACGCACACACAGGGAAAAAAAAAGAAAACGAACAAACACAAACAATTTCTCAGCTTCAGTTGTAAAGACAGGTCATCTGTCTTCTTCCTCTGGGCCGAGACGATAGCATCTGCTAGCGCATATGGCACATGAGAAGAGAGTGGGTTTGTAAATCTAACAGAAACAATGACAACAAGGATGGAGAGTGGAGGACAAAAATCATATGCTGATTAGAAGCAGGGCCATACATCATGTGTGCTGACACTGTGCATGTGTGTAGGTATGAAAACACTGGAACGTCTACTTTACTGCCTTCCACAGCTTCTTTTAACTCACACAAGTGAAATTTTTTGTAAAGACAGATTTTTTAACATATATCTGATAAGCCAAACTTAAATGAATCCCTCTCCTCCCTGTCTGACTAAACCTCTGACTGCACGTGCGTATCAAAATTAATGCCAAACAAGAAATAGACAGCTAACCAGAAGTAGATGTTTTCTAAGTTTGACTATCCCTGACCAATGGCCAACTGCTCTATAAAATCCCATCTTCTCCTGGGACCCTAAGGTGACAGACACATCATGTGAAGTGGAAATAGTCCTCAACGTATCTGTTCTGAGTTCTACTACCAGTCTGAAGCCATTTGTTGCATATCTTACCCCTATTTCTTCACTCTTTTTCCTATAAAATCCATCCATCATCTGTTCACCCTCGTGGGCTCGGGAGTTGCCGGTGTCAATCCCCAGCTGCGTTCCGGGCGGGGAATGCAGAAACAAACAGGTAGAATTTGGAAAGACCAACCTGACAGTCATGTTTTTTGGACGTTGGGATTAAGCCGGAGTACCCGGAGAAAACCCACACATGCAAACTCCGTGCACAAAGATTCTGAGTCGGGAATCGAACCAAGGACCTTCTTGCTGCAAGACAACAGTTCTACCAACTGCGCCACTGTGCAGCCCCTCCTATAAAATTATTAAATAAAAGGTTTCTATTGCCAAGGAAAATATCTATCTATCCATCTATAAATATATAGATATACAGTGAAAACAGCAGACAGTTGTTTTCACACAAGCTGTCTACACTGTAACTATATATATAGATTTTTATACAGATATATATATATATATATATATATATATATATATATATATATATATATATATATATATATATAAACATGCGAATATGAATTAAATTCTAAACTTTAAATATTCATATTTCTTTTTAAAAGAACAATAAAACCCTGCATTTTAGTGACATTTTTTTATCACAAGCAGCACAATACCTTTTCTATTCCCAACAAAAAAATACTGTGGATCTCTCATGAAACAAGACCTTGGAAAACATTTTTATTGTGGCTGCTGTTTTGTCTTCATATTTTTTGCTTAAAGAAAATAATCATCATCAAAAACAACAGGGAGGATGTTTCCAGATACATCCTGGATGTATCTGATACATCCAGATGAGAAAGTTAATCACCTTTTCTCCCACAAGACATTTTTGCAGGGGATTCTTTGGACCAACCTAGTAAGATAAATAGTAATGGCCTCCACCTGTCACCCTACGGTGGCACCTACATAGCCTAATGGCCATATGCTTCGAGACCAACAGATGCTCACTTAACCTTGTACCAATGAGCCACAGATTCACAGCAAAGTCCATCACAGCAAAATGGTTCCTTTTCAGTGATACTTCTTTAAACCCCCTGCAGTGTTTGGTCATAAGCAAAGGTAAAAAAAAAAAAAAAAAAAAAAAAAATATATATATATATATATATATATATATGTAACATGACTTTACCTCTGCTATGTCTCTTGAACAAATAACATTATCTGTGCAACTCTGACAGGAACACAAGAGTGGTGTCTGAGTAAAGCCTGTACGAGCGGATGCATTTGTTTCTCCAAGGACAGTTTTTCCATCTTTTCTTTTTCTTTTTTTTTGTTAAACTGTAGAGGGAAATCAACCTGCCAACAGGTGAAATTTTTCATTGAAATGTGTGCTTCATATTTCTAAGAAGTTGCCATGAGAAAATTTATGGTCCATTTTAGATGTTTTATGAGCCCTTGGGAAGACATTAATATGACAAAGAAGGTGGTGGGCAATTAAGAGTTTAAGCCTTTTTAAATTAATGATCACAAATGATTCCAGAGTTAAAGATTATAAATCAAGCTATGTCATTCATAATAATAATAATAATAATAATAATAACGTGCTTCAACAAAGTTTAAATATCTAAAAATTAACAAATGATTGGTTTCAAAAAATATATATAAAAAACAAAACAACAAACAAAAAAACAACAACATTTGTTTATGAATATAAATGAATGAATTGTCTGTACAATTAGACTCACTTAGTCTAAAACTTTGAAATTTGGCCCTGGTCTTTCACTTCTTAATCAGAGACCTAAATGTCTAATGTCTTCTATTAAAGAGGAAGGAATAGCTTTGTTCTGCTTCAAATATTAATCTAATGTATCAAAGTTGAGTTACTAAGATGTTTTACTTATGACTGATGGTAAACATGGGTTTGATTTGACTGGCTTCTGGTCTCAGAGTATTTTAAAAAGTTATCGTTTAAAAAACAATAAAGTGTTAAGTCTCCTTCTGAAATACTTAGGAAACTTGCAGAGTGATAATTGTTTGGAGTAAAATCATCCCCTCTTACCTATTTTGACAGTTCTACACAAGTGGCATCTTCACAGAAATCTCAAACTAGCCTTTGCCTAAAAACAACATGTCAATGTTTCTGATTAGAATTATGATGCCAATATGAATTGCAATTGAACCAGATATCCCTTCCTTTATTGTGTCTTTTCCATCATTACATTCAAGTTCTAGTAATTTTTCACATTAAATATAAAAATGATGTTCAGTTACTATGAATAGTTGTAAATAACTTCCACAATTGCGTCGTCATTGTAAGGTGTGTGTACATTTGAGATATCCACACTTTGCCTTGCTTTTAAACTCAAGTGCAATTGAAGGTCACATTAAACAGCTCAATCAAATCGTCAAAAAAATACTGTTTCCAGAAACTATTAACTCAAAGCCTACTGCAACATGAAGTTATCTAGCATCTGTCACAGACTAAGGCACCTCCTTGTTTTTCACTTACTCTGCAGAACTTAAATCAAGTTTGCACTGATGGCTATTACTTCTCCTAATCCGTACTGGTCTATTTCTCACCTTGAAGCCTCTACTTTTGACAAGACATTAATCTCCTATGGCCAAACTGCAAGTAGCTCAATACATTCTAGATTTACTATGTTTCAAACCAATCTCAGTACCGTCAAACTGCTACAGTGATCATGATGCTGCTGCATGAACTATTGTTTTCGAATATTGTTAAAAGAAAGAAAGGTCTCCATGCGGAACCAAAATGTTAATTAATAAACATTTAATCTCACTTGGGATTCTGAAGTACTAACACGTTTTCTTTAGCAATTCCTGTTAAGAACTGTTGGTCCTGCCATTTGCTTATACCACGCACCAGTAAGATTTTTCATTGCAGTTTCTCCAACTAACGCAATATACTTTCCATGACTAAACATCTGGTAGTTTTAAAATGCAGTAAAATAGCACATCACATTTAATCAATACCACACTTACTAGAGGCGAAATGGTACACAGTTCGGTACGTACTTGGGTTTGAAGTCAGTTTAACAAATTAAAAGTGGCAAGAACAGAACTGGCTTAATGAACTGGATAGATGGATTAAAATAAATTGATTAATTTATTTTGGAGCAAATCAAACTAATTATGCTCAGGGACAAAAAAATCTAAAAGTTGTTGTCAATGTAGTGCCTTGATTTTTTTTGGTACAAATTTAATGACTGACATTTTGCCTGGTCTCTGTACTAGCCCTACTTCTGTACAAGAACTGTCAGGGTGCACATGAATAAAACATTCAATGCAGATTATGAGATATTAGCGCTGCAGCAGCCAATAGAGTCTTTCAAAGGGCTCAGCCAGAAATAGCAGGTAGGTAGTTGAGATTCATCAGCTTCAGAGATGCTGAACATTTCAGAACATCCAATCCAATACCTGGGTTTGGATCAGTGTGTTACCAGTAGTTTTATCTTGACAGATAATCTCTTGGGGGCAGCTGGGATTATTGTGTTCTTTTGAATGGTTTGTGAATAATCAAATGTCTCCTTAAATCAGTGTGTGTGGAAGTTCTATTGTTTTATACGGGATTTAGTATTTCGAAAGGAGGTTTTACAAAAATATCAAGTTGTCAGAAATATTCTAAGAATGTTTCTTAGTTTTTACACTTTTGAACCAAAGTACAGTTTGGATGACTATGTTTACTTTTTATGCTCTTGTTGTTTACAGTCCTGGGTCCTTAATCTGCTGTGTGTTTACTTCTTAATTTACATTTTCCTTAACACAGGCTGTGACAATTGCAGCCATTCATTCTAGATCAATATTCATAAATGGCAATGTAGATAGTCAATAAAATGTGTTTAATCCAAGTGAATTAAAGAAGACTTTGATCTTCTGTAAATTGAAAAAGACTCTTTTTTTGTTTGTCCAACCTTCTGTTTTTCTGCAATGGGAGGAGACAAAAGAGGCTTATATTTTTCTTTTTTCTCCTTTCCACACAATTATCTATACACTTGTCATGTTGTGCTTGGAAAATCGGATGTTTTAGTCAATTTGTTACACAATGCGTTTGTCTATCTGCATACACACCAGACTCGACGTAGTACTTTAATCTTGTGGCAGAAAGATTTTCTGACATTTTAACAATTTTTCTTGGACCTAAATAATAACATTTCTGAGACCGGATTTGCTAATATATAATAGAAGACAAAGGCTTTGAACTATTCCCTCATATCCTGGAGGATGTGAAGTCTGCAGGGCTTAAAGGATTTAAACAATGCTTATGGCTATATCCCTGTAGGAGTCTTGTGGGATGCATGGCTTGAGACATCAAGACAAATGCTGCAAGCTAGATTATTGTTACACAATAATCATAAGAACTGTGTTTATATATTTGGCATGACAAGAATACATTCCTCGTTTATGTTGATCACACTCTTTTCGTCTGATATTTCTTCATTTATGATTTTCTTCGACAGGATTGTGAACACTAAAGGCTGCATTGGAGTGTTTAACAACAGCAAGAAAAACTGGCACCTTCAACTTTGAAATTGTAGTTTCTGATATAAAATTGCAGACTGTTAACTACTTTGAGTTACAATCTGAAGTAAAGAAACTTTATTGGATACCTCAAGGAATTGGTGAAAATAGAGTAAACCAAAGAATAATAAACCAGTCATTCATTTGAGATTAATCTATGACTTGAAAAGTGTTAAATCTTTTCCTACTGTTGGAATTTTACCAAACTTTTCGGCATATGTCCCATGACTACAGTTCATAGAATGCATTTTCATTACAATTACAACTCGATGTTTTCTACTGATTAAAATGTTTCCCAGTTTTACGTTGTGAAGTACCTCAAATTCACTGACATTGGATGGATAGTCACTGTAAATTCCGTCGCTTAAATTCCGTGTCAAAAGGTTGAGACCTTTTCCTGTTGTGGGCAACGGGGCCCGGCGAATACCCGTGGTTAAACGGACGGCGGAGTCCGGCGGTAACAGGCGCTTAAATTCCGTGACAAAGGGAAGGGGGAAGAAAGGGAAGGAAAAGGGGAAAAAAAAAAAAACTTGGTATTTTATTCTATGTTGCATGCCTTTGTGTTTTGTGTTTATGATGTAAAGCACTTTGAAATGCCTTGTAGCTGAAATGTGCTATACAAATAAAATTTCATTTGATTGAATTTGATTGATTAAACACTCATTTAACAATGTAGCGCTGACTATAAGCTTATAGTTGTTCTAAGTCTTTTTCAATCTACAACAGGTTTTCTAGAAGCACTGCAAAGTACGAAGCTCCATCCATCTTCCCATCAATTCTAACCAGCTTTTCTGTCTGGCTCAGGAAAAGCATTCCAACAGCATTTTACTGCCACTAATGTTTTTTTCCACTGTCAGCATTGTGTGTTCAGGGTGTTAGTTTCCTACCAGACAAAGGTTATGCGTGCAAGCAAAAAAGTTCAATTTAGTCTCTTTCTTTGACATTTTTGATGTGTCTGTTACAAACTACAGATGAGAAAATCTCTTGACTTTCTTTCAGAAGTTCAACAATCTTTGTACTCATCAGATTTTTGAAACACCATCAACTGTTTACTTGTTGAAAAATTCTCACACCCAAATCTATCTCTGTAGCTCATAGAGTGGCTGCTGCTGTCACTGATTTTGTCTTTGGCTGCCCTGTCCCTACAACTAAATGGCCGTATTTTAGTAGGTTTCTGGTTGTGTAGCACTGCTTTAATATTTTCCCACAACTGTTGAAGGAGTTGGTTGTCCTGTATTTAATCCAGAATTTTCAAGCGATAGATCACATTGTGCAGATTTGTATTTGTAAGAAAAAAATAAATAAATCAAACACAATGAACATGGATAAAACTATGTTAGACACAACTTGTTGTGTCTTGATAAAGTAAAGAAAGAGCAAACTTAAGAGAAGGACAAATCTGAAGATTCTCCTGAGCCAGAGATTAAAGTAAAATTTACATTTCGTTTGGAAATCAAGGACCTTGGGTTTCAAGGAAGAGTCAAGTGGTGAAATTTCAACAGTCGATGATGGTTTAAGGTGCCATGTCATCTGCTCTTTCTGGTCCACTGTGTTTTCTGAAGTCCACGGTCAATTCATCCATCTACCCCGACGTTTTAGAGCACTTCATCCCTCTGCTGAAAAGCTGTAGGCAGATGCTGATTTCATTTTCCAGCTGGACTTGGCCCCTGCCCACACTGCCAAAGGTACCAGTCACAAGGCTGTGAGATTAGGAAGAAAACTCTCCTGACTTGAACACCATAGAAAATCTATGGGCTGTTGTCGAGAAATCTAAGTTTTCATTACAATTACATTCACTTTTTTTGATATGTAAAATTCTGATTTTCTAAGAAATTTTGAGTTTTCTCTACCTGTAACTCAATAATTACAACTGCAAAAAACACATATACACATATAGCCATGTTAAAACTTTTTCTCTTGTTAAATAAAACAAAGATGGCATGGTGAAAGCCGCAAGACAGATGATTAAGTTTCTGCTGGTTTTCCATAAATCCAGCCACTGTCAAAGTGTACCGGAGGTTTCCGTTCAAGTTTCCATCTGAAAGGGAGAGACATACCTTGCTCCAGGTCAACCAAAGAATGTCCAGAGAGAGTAAATCAAAACTCTGAAAAGCTCTGGAGGTATGCATAAACCATTGGGGGAGGCAGAACAGAAACAGAACTTGAACACAAAGCTCTGAACTCTTTCAAGCTGCTGGGAGCTGGAGAAATATTATTACTTCTGAGTTACACAAAAGAAAAAGTTTCCAATGCACATTGGCAATAAGCTATACTTTGGCTTTCGCAGGCCCTTCTGATACACAATGATTCAAAGTTATGGTGCTTCTAATGTCTGATTAAGCGTAGTCTCTATCTTAATGTCAGCACATTCTCATAGAGCAAAATGGCATCAGTGGTGCAATATACCAGCCTGGATGTTGGTGTTATGTTTAATTACAAAATGCACTGGTCTCAACATACACATTTCAAAACAAGACAGCTGCTTAATGCTTTGTTTTCTGGCAGTTGACACCATAGCAGTAAATAAGAAATGCTTTACTGTTTGGGCACTGAAAACGCTGCATCTCAAATCTAATTACATTACCACATACAAAACAAAGCCAAGGTTTATCAGGAGCAATAGACTTCATAGTCCTGTATGAGCAGACCTCCACAGAGTGAAGCCCACCTGAATATGTGGGGGGGCCTCAAGTTTCCACTTTGTACATTCATGGTGAAAAAGGAAGTACATTTGACAATTGTACTTTAAAATTTTAAGTTTTTGCAACATTCTGAAATTATTCAAATGCAAAATCATAAAACTCCTCATTATTCTAAGAAAATAGTATTTAATAAACAAAGATCAAGGTATGTATAGTGGCCCCATCTCATCCTCTGGGAAATTGACCCATTTTTCAAAACTTTGTAAAACTTCTCTGACCAGCCTGACTTATTTTGCAGTCTTTTATTTCCATCTTTCACTTTTTTTATGTCCCTGCTGTCAGTTCTCATTCACTGCCTTACAGCATTGTCTTCCTTTTCCATATCCTCATCTGTCACCCTGAGGGCTTTAATCATGAGCTTAATGTCACACCCTATTGAAGGAATCCCTGAAAACACAACCAGTCACATCTCTACTAGCCAGCCATCTCAAAGTTGCCACTTGTTTTTTTTTTTTTTGTTTGTTTTTTTTTATTTGAAGACAGCAAACTGCAAAAGTAGCTCAACAAGATGGAGTCATCCTACATGCAGGCTGATCAACTATGTTTGCATATGCTAGCAAAAAGCTGTTATATGTGATTACTGTGCCCTGAAATCATATTTTCACTGCCCAAACTTTTTTGCATTTGTTTTCTTAAAAAAAATGTTGCCCATTCTTCTTGCAAAATAGCTCAAAATCTCTCAACATCATGTTTCTAACAATGGCACAGATTATTTACTGGATTATTTTCTTATTATTAGGGCTGGAAGGTGAACCTCCACTCTAGTTCTAAGTCTTTAGCAACTTTGAACTGTTTGTTTTCCTTGAATACCTTGAGTTCAGTGTCATTCATCCTCAGCTCAGATCAGTTTCTCCTTGTTGAACTCAAACATGCTTACAACATGGTACTGCATGGAAAAGCAAGTGCAGTGAGAATGTTGTGTGTTGGTAATCTTTGTTTTCCACTACACATACCATATCTACTGATAGGTGTGGTAAATACATACCAGTAAGTAGGGCAAGTTATTGCCCTATTTGCCTGGGCAGTCAGTTTAGAGGAGTGGCTTTAAATTATGTTTTAAACCCTAATCCTGCTTCAACTTTATCTCTAAACTGCAGAGTATGTTCCTGATCTTAACATTTGTTCACTGGTAAAGGGCTGTATATACTTTAGTAGGTCCCTATCTTCAGCAGTCACTTGGCGAGACGCCAGGTAAACCCTGAACCCATCGCCACTCTAGTACAGAGGCACACAGGACAAGCTACCATGCACACAGTCACCAAGTCATAACTAGTCTTAGAGAGACTAGTTTTATTTAAAAGAATCAAAACTCAGTTGAATCTATGTGAAATTTCCCTGTCAATGCACAACCAGGATAACCACTAACAAGCTTCAGTTTAAGAGAACGGGTGCATGTAACAAAGAAAACGCATTTCTGTAAAAATCTGTGAATAAAATTGTTCCCTTTTTCTAAGAACCAAAACTACAGAAATCTGAAATCTATGGCTCGTAAAAAGAAAAGAGAGGAGTAGTTTCGGAAGGAAATAATTAAAAGCTGCTGATTGATTTTGTTTCAGCAGTGGGAAAATTAATCTCCATAAGCTGCTGATCCAACTGGGCCAGTTCAGGTTGTGGCAGCAACTTCTGCATGTCTTGCATCTCCTGAAATGATCAAACACATCACTGGGCACTGATTAGAGACCAGCCTCTTTTTAAACCACTAAGTGAGATTATGCCTACAGAAACACATTACACGCTTTTCAAGGCATATTAGACATTTTTACGTATCCTTTTAAACTTTTCTATATTTTGCAACATTATAACCTCACACTTCAACACACCTTATTAACTTGTGTGAATAAAATATGAACACATTTAATAATGCGGTTTATGATTGTAATGGCATAGCATTTTTTTTTTTCAAAATTCCAAGCAGAATTAATTATTAATTACACCGGAATTTTCCCCACGTGAGACAAGGTATTTCTATTCTATTTCATTCTTTTCTATTGTTGGACTGCCACCACATACAAAGTCTTTAGCATTCAAGAAGAAAGACTTTATGCTACAGTCTGAGTGCCCGGTCAACAATGCAAGATTGTCAAGAAAACTAACTTTCATGCATCTACAGGCAGAAACACAGGTACATAAATTCAAACATGTTTTATTCCTTCTCAAATGTTGACTGTAGTATGTAAGATCCAACTTTTGGTTAATGATCCATCATCTTTTGGTCTAAATGTGTAAACAAGTTGCAAAGCACAAAAAGAATATTTATACGCTGCAACCTTTTTGGGGAAAGACATTATTTGTATTCATTCTTAGATTTTAAAGAATACAAGATAAAGCCGCATTATTTATTTGTGATGTCCTGCTAAACAGGTAAATTCCTGAAGTCCATTTATTGCATTCTTAGATGCTTATTTAAATCCAGAAAGTCACAAGTAAAATATTTTAAAGCTTCACCCACTACATGCCAGAATCCATGCTCCAGCAGGGTCTTAGTAAAATTTAGAAGGTCTTTATCCCTAAACCTCTGTCATTGTCCAATTTATAACAAATGGGTCTCCTATTTTTACCATCCACATGGTTTATAGGTGATAATCCCCTGCAGAAAGCTAACTGACAAATTGAAAATTCATGACCATGTACATATTTCACCAGCTTTCTACTTATTCCTTTCACAACCATCTACAGCAGCAATAGTGTCAGCCTCTGGCCTGTCTCGACATTGTATAAAAGAGTAAGTTTCCTTGTAATGGTCCAGGCTTAAATTTCGAGATGCTATATCTGCCTTTGACACCGTCAGGTCAGCTGATTTTTATGACACACCTCACTGCAATATTGTGGAGGCAATTCAGGAAAAAATGAGTGTAAGAAATATGAAAGAATATTCATTTCTTTTGTTTGTTCCCTCCAGCAGCTTCTGTGACTATACCAGGAGAACGAAACTCCAAATAAATAATAATAATACAGAAAAGCATGTCTAATATCTTGCCAGACATCAAAGTTGGAGATTAAAGCTTTGTTAGCCAACTTTTATTTATTCCTTCCCAGAATAAAATCAAGCCTGACCAGAATTTTTCAAAAATGTTCTCATTTGTAGCCAACCTCTGCATAAATTTTACTCTATGACTGTACTGGCGTAATTAAGGTACAGACTGCATACAAAGCTCAAAAGCTAAAGCAGAAGCCCTTCACTGTGGCAATGAAGACTCTGTTCCTACAAGTAATACTGAACAAACACAGCTCATCTTTTTACCAATCAGTTTTAGTCCTGCATAAACAGCAACCTTTTCATCTTATTATCCTGTTGCAAATAGAAGACAGCTCTTATGCAGAATATTACTTATGCACACCTCATAATGTGGTAATGTAGTTTAATTCAATGTTTATGGTAATGTGATACAAGGTCAATACAGACACACAGGACAAACAACCACACATCTACACACTGATTCCTAAGGGCAATTTAAATTGTGGTCAATTGTGCTAGCATGCATGTTCATGGACTGCGTTAAGAAGTCAGTGGAGCTGGAGAACCTACGCATCGATGGACATACTTTAACTCAGGACCCTCTTGTTGCAAGACAAAAGTGCTAAGAACTTTGGTCTGGCCACACAGAAGGTTCATAAAAAGACAGAGGACAATTTCAAGGCATCAGCCACAGGTGCAATTCCAAGCCAATATTTACATTTTTTTATTCAAAGGTCATGTTTGGTTCTGGATGCCTTTATTTGACAGTTGCCAGTCAGGAAAGTTGGTTGTGAAAGAGGGGGAAGACAAGCAGCAAAGTTCATTGGGCTGGGACTCAAACCCATGACAGCCACATTGAGGACTTGGGTTGAGTTTCAACCCTGTGCCACTTCCACACCCCTCAAGTCGAATTTCTTGTTGATTTGTACGTATGGCATTTTCATAACAACTGACTATAACAGCTACTCATACTTGTTGTATAAAATGGCTCTATGTACATGAAAAAAACACAACCCCCTCCTCAAAAACATACAAGACTCATGAATGGTAACCTTGAGTAAAAGTAAAATGGTATTTACTCTTTTTTTCTATCAAAAATAATGCATATGATGATTTTTTAAAATTAAAACAGAAAAGTAATGTTCATTCTGGCTGATGCTTAAACGTAGTAGCATATGGTATTTATATACATCTATATGTCGATATGTTATTAAAATTTTAATAATGTTATTTTAAGTAAAATTAAACCGAATGAGTTACTTTAGTTCTCCATCTCTTGGAGAAACCCATAATGACAATTGTAACCTGGGAATCTTGAAAACTGAATTAACTGGTCAATCAGACACATCATACATACTTGAACAACACACACAAAAAAACATTTATTGAAAAATGCATCCAACCCAGAGTAACTCGATTAAAATGATGACTTCCAGATTAATAACTTAAAAGGAACGAAGAGAAAGCCTGTGTCCTATTTGAGATGTTGACTGATTGATCTCAGGTTAGCATGTTTATCTTAGTTCAGATTGACATAACAAGGTCAGGAAATGCCAAAGGAAGAGGGATAGATGCCATTTGGTTGCTACAAATATAAATTGAGTGAACTACACGGTCATCCAGTCTGCGGAGCCAGAAAAGATAACAGGTTTCGCCTTTAGACCGTCTCTGGCATAACTCACAGCATCAATCAGGGGGAGATTTGTGGAGATATATGCCGTTTTTAACGGAGGGGGAAAATCTCTTACTTGAGATAGATGAAGGTGATATATGACTATGTTCTGAATATTGTAAAAAATGGCACAGAATAAAGCAAAGTGCCAAGAACTAACTGAAACTAAAGAAATGCAAGAAATTATATTTTATTAATTATTTCAGTTTTTTACTTATTTAGAGCCAGTTTGCAACAAAAATGTCACCCAGGTGCTGTATTATTAAAACCATCTAGTTTCTAACTAGAAATATTGGCAACAAATAACTGATGTTGGCTACAGGTAACAAATATTAACTTCAGAAACTCCAATTTCTTGAAAATAGTTTCTATTTTTATGCACAAGCATCCACAGACATTTTGTATATATTTATTTTAATTATTCTACTTGCTTGCCAATTTCTTTGAATTTGGGTGTACAGTTTTAAATGACTGACATTTTTTTTTACCATTACTGTACATTCTTTTACTCTTATTTTTTTGTGTGTGTGAAACAGTATACTTTCATTTTGCCAGCCACTTTGTTGCTGATACACCTGAATTTTCCCACATACAGACAATAAAGGGTATTTCTGTGCTCCAAAGGGAAAAGGCAATGGAGAAAATTCTAAACCTTCCTGCTGGATTTGAAGTGGATCACAGCGAATAAGGAATGGCACTGAAAATGATACATGGCACTTTCAAACCCCTATTTTCCTCATATATTTTTCCTTTTTTATGACAAAGCACAACAAACTGAACAAGTCCAAATTTATGCGATGATGCTGTTTTTTTTTTTTTTTGAAAACTTTATATTTACCAAATAGTCACATGTGTAAGTATAATTTAAAAAGTATGACAAATAAGTTTCTAAAGCTCCACATTGATGACTCCATGACTTCATGGAGGCTAAGATATTTGCTCATTGATATGTTCTATGTTTATCAGCATGAAGAAGCCAGAGAAACTCTGCAAACTTTTCCCATTCACACTGCAGAATACTCTCCAAACAAATCAAATATATTTCTGCATAGGTCTTTATCATACATCCAATTTATTTTACTCTGCCAAACCACCTTTTTTCCTTTTGATTTGACATACAGCAATTATAACAACAAAGCTCAGACTGAAATTGTTACACCCAAAATATTCTATGGCATCACAGGAATTTAAATTGCATCTGCAGAGTTCAGTGAAACATAAAAGTAACCATCCCTCAAAAAGATATGACTGCTTTAATGTTGAACTGCCTTTGAACTGATGTCCTTCTTGTGTGCAACACCTTTCCCCGTGGTTGAGGAACTGACAGATCGAGGCCAGCCTGCAGTGACAGTGGCAAATTAAGATGTATTGCTTTTACCGAAATGATGAAATCAGGACATCGTTGAGGGAAAACCAGAAAGCTCATCTGGACCTCAAGACTACACACCAGTACATCTGTACATATTACCTTTAACAGACACCAACCTTTGAGATCAGAAAAGCTTTTTAGCATTCTCTTTTGCATAGGGATTATATATACATGAGGTTGTGTGTGCATACACTGACGTTCTGGTTTAGCCAATTAGTTGAAATAAATAAAGATAGGCTCCATGATTGGTGCATGGAGTGCAATAAATTACTCCACCCTCACCTTAAAACAGGGATGAAAAATATTCCAAGGCAGTCTGAGTGTTTGTCCACCTCCAAACCCTTTCCCATGGGCCTCTGTGAGCCTGCATATATATTAAAGTTTTTTTCTGCTGTGATCGCTCCAGCATTAGCTTCACATTTTCTGAACAGCAGCACAAGTGTTTTTTGTAGCATTCTAACTTGTGGCAAAATGGTTTAAATAGCTGAATTAGGAAAAGGTTGATTTGTTACTTTATTTCAGTCTTTATTTATTAAGAAGCAGGGAAAGACTCGTTCTTGAAACTGGCCGATTAAAGTGTCCAATGCAGCTTTGTGGTGGTAAATAATGCCTTTCAAAATTAGATTAACTAGTGTGCACAGGCTCATGATGGGTCCATGATGCTTACACTGGTTGGCAGTAGAGTTAAGCTTTTTACCAAGTTAATTTCTTACGGAGGAAAGTAATGCAGCCAATTTGAAGAAGCCACTGCAGAGCTAGCACTACTTTACAAAACTGGACTGCTTTCCTGAGCTTCCAACTATTATGCTACAAACACAAGTAACATTGTGGTTGGATTTTAGAGCAGATATCTACACAAGATCAACCCTCCAAAACTCTTGGGTATCCCATTAAAAATGATAAGTCCCATCATCTGATGTGCATGTGTACAATAATTTTAGCCCGGTGTAGAAATAATATTTCATACTATTTAGTGTGGTAGGAAAAAGCACCAAAAAGGAACACAATTTCTTTCATTTTACTAATAACTACTTAACATACCTTGCTATTTTTAATGAGCAAAGTTCCAGGTTACGTTTATAATGCATAATTAATTTAAAGCAATCTACAGTAATCCCTTGACGAAAACATTATTGTCAATCTAAGAGCCAAACCCCTATATAAGTTCTCTTTTTGTTCTTCTTTGCCTCGTCACTTCTAAGAAACAGTTGACTCACTTTTTTTGCATCACAAGGAGAAGAAAGACAGAACAGAAGGGAGGGTAAAAAATCTTTAAACTGAAAATAAAATGTCCCTGAGCTGAACAGCATTTGATGATTTGGTTTTTGATATCTTGATATTCTTTTATGAACGTCGTTACTCAGAGATAGTGGCGCATTGTGAAGATAAAGGTGTCACCTCAAACGCTTTTTATCCCCCTCTTCCTTCCGTCCTTCTGGTCTCTTCCTGCTGTGGCAATAAAAATGCCACCTTTCCTCACCTGATCAAATCATCATAGTAACCATTTACAAGCTCTCCAATCTCCCTCTTTTGGGATTTTTTTTTCTGTCTGTGTTTATCTCGTTGATCTCCGCTGGTCAAATTCTTCCTCACACATTGTAGTTCTATCTCCTTGCCCTGCGCAAACACAGAGACAATCACTGACCTCTGGTGTGTCTTGTGATGAAACTTTTCCCCCCAAAATTATCAAATAAAAGCAGAAAAAAAAGCCCCCAAAAATCTGGAAGTATATTTATTGTAAGCACCCCATGCTTTACTTTAGTTGCTTTTTTTTGTCTAAAAATAAACAAAAAAGGAAATAAATATCGAGCAAAGAACTATTATCAAAAGATTTTACTGTTATCCATTGAAGTGATTTGTAAGCAGAAAACAAGCAGAATACAACTTTAATTTTATCAGATTTTTTTTTCATCCCCGCAGAAGTGTCTTGTGCTTTCGCTGGAGTCAGACTTTGGCTATGAATAATTATAAAAAGTGCTTGAGGGAATTATTAGTAAAACTAGTAATTTAGACCCAAATGACCAAGGCAACACTCATCAAAAAACTAGCCAACCAGTTCAGTCTCACTGATTTAAAACACTTGGCTGAGAAGACCTTGGTCTTAAAAGTATAGATGAACGTGTAAGAACATAAATTGCTGCACAAAGGTGTGGTGCGTAATTGTGGACCTGCTTTGGCACTGCTGGAGAACGTCGCCAGTTGAAGGATTCAGAATGAGCATATGTTCAGAGACTATATTGATCTGCTGGGACATGTTGATGGTTTATTATTGCTCTATGAAAGCTAAAGAAGCAGCCAATGCGTTACCGGTGCTGGTGCAGCTGGAGCTGCAGACAGGTCAAGACAGTCATCGCTCAGTCGAGCCATGCCAGCTTTGTGAATGCGCTTTTATGAATAGAAAACATCTCCATTCTGTAAATGAGTGAATTATATGAGGCAACATGCCTAATAAATGTAGTGGCATGTTAGTCTGGTACAATACATGATTCTTCCATTTTGTATTAAACTTCTACATTCCCTAGTCACTGCAAAGGACTGACTGAATCCTGACTGAACAATTTGTTGTTCAAACAATTTCTACTTGGATTAATCAACACTGTCTTTCTTATTTCCTTTTTTTCCTATTTGGTGTTTAT
The DNA here is from genome assembly GCF_027474105.1 of Poeciliopsis prolifica. Classification (NCBI taxonomy): domain Eukaryota; kingdom Metazoa; phylum Chordata; class Actinopteri; order Cyprinodontiformes; family Poeciliidae; genus Poeciliopsis; species Poeciliopsis prolifica. Next base: position 7,337,644 of record NW_026562383.1, read on the forward strand.
TTTCTTGTAAACTGCATTGTTTTTACTTTTTGTGAGATGACCTTAAAGAGGCGTCTTAAAGGGACACGTTGAGAAACGTCTTTTAGATATATAATCATTATTACAACTACTTATAGTAATATAGGCAAGGATTGTTGTCATAGTTATTGTGACATGTGGTGGCACCTGCCAGGTTTTTACACTATATATGAATTTATAGGTGGCGACAGGGCAGACTAGCAGCTGCGGTTCATTTCCCACAAAGTAGGATATAGAAAGGAAAGCTGCGCAGCCACATGCATGCGCATGATTTAATACGTCTGAATTTTTTTACCAAAGTAACCCATTACACCATCTTTTGAAAAGCAGCTAAGAGCTCTGCAGGACTATACAAAAAACAACTTAAAAAGTAGTTTCCACAAGAAAAAAGCTGCAGCTGTAATTTACTTATTATAACAAGGTCCATTAATTTGGAACTCTACACTAAGCTAAAGTCATTAGTAAAATGAGCTGGCTGTATTTATCGATTGGTACATTTGTTGTACCAATCGACAAAGTTTTTCTTTTCACATGGACGATTAGTTCACAATACCTAAGCCAAAAGATTACATAAAAGTCAGAGATCTAGGTAATCCTTAATATATAACTATTAGAATAAAACGTTACAATACGTATTTACATAACTCAGTAATAGTTCTAACCACACTAACAGAGAAATGTATCCTTCAATAAACAGATTAATCTCAAAAACTGATTTATTTTTACTTTCATGTCTTTCCAAACCATGTGCTTTGATTACAAATCTTTCAAAATTGAAAAATAAATAAATAAATAAAATAAGATTAGCAAAACTCAAATTTTCTGGTAGACAAGTATTTGTCATGCTTATGTAATTCACCTACATTGAGCAAAAGCCTCTTATTCAGCACAAAAATCCAATTAATATACGGGTTGTGCGCTCACTCAATTCAGCAAAGTGTCTCTGGCACCCTACATGTACAGTGATTAGATGTCTCTGTAACATATTCATTGTCTCAGAACTATATGAGGGAGGATGGGGGCTTGGGTTAATTGCTGCAGGGGGCCCAGCACCAGCCCATTGTTTCACACCAGGGCTTCATCTCCTGCTGAAATTTCTTCTCAATAATAGAAACCACAATTACTGACTACAGCAGCGGAGCTCTCCTCACCAATTATTGATGATAGTGATGATTCCCCCCCAACAATTTTTTTCCCCTACTGCAGTAAGAAGTCTCTGCTTCATGCCGAGAGCAATACACCTGATAATGAAGAATGAGATGAGAGGTCCTCTTCATCTCTTCTTTCAGTGCTTGGGACTCAAAGCATTCGGTTTGTTTTTATAACCCAACCCTGATATAAACTTCTCTGCAACCTTTACTGTGGCCTGTCAAGTCTATTCCTTGGTATTTATTATGCTATTTGTTCACCTATGATCTCAAACTAACTTCTAAGGCTTTGACTGAATAGCTGGATTGAAACGTTTTAATTAGTTGCACTGGATTTTATTTAGTGGTGTCAATTGGAGGGGCAAATACAAGTGGATGGCACTCTTTTCAGATTCTTACTGGTACACAATTGTGAAACCAAAATAGTCTTTTCATTTCAAATGCAGTTTTTATATCATAAAAAAAACCTTCCCAAAGCACACAAATTATTTTTTTACTAAGTTAGTTAAAAGAAAGTAAGGAATAGAGCAATGTGTCCTGCTTTAATTCAAATGCATGCAATAACAGCCTCAAGCATGTGCATGTGTGACAAATATGCCTAGTTTGTATAACAGCTGTAGAGCTAGTTGTATAGATCCATTCATTGTCTACTAATTCAAGGTGACACATCCTATTGGAAGAGGATTAATAAGATTAAAAAAACTTCAGACTTTTGGATGAAGCAAAAGTGCACCTTGTTGAGCTCACAATTATCTCTGAAAATACTTTTTGTTTATATACACCATACCTTCCCAGCTACAAGCAGCCCCAGCCTGTAACACATTTGTCAAAAAATGCATTATGGAGAGGAAAACAACAAATGAAAGTCACACTGTCAGTCACATTCATTTATACATTGATAAACATGGTTAAGACCATGTCTATGTTCATGCTGTGTTCAGTTATCTGCTTTTCAACAAACTCACAGAAACATTCAACTTTGGTATGGATGTCAGGTTTGGTATGGATGTCAGGTTGACAGTTTCTGAAGCACCAACATCAATGTTCTGATTGTAATGATCAGGAATTATTTCTCTCCAGTCTGGCATAAAGTCTGGAAAATACAGTGTTATCCATGTGTTTTGATATTAAACATATCCAAAAAACACACATTAATAGTGCTTATTAAGGAAACTTCAGGTTCACTTCAGGACATTCAGTATGACTAAGCCGGTTTAGTCCTTCCTGTCATTATTGTAGTTGATTAATAAATAAACTTAATAAATTTTTAATTAATTAATTACAATAGCTTAATTGTAATTAATTAAAATGTTCTGAATCATTTCATATATTAGCATGCAAAGGGTTCAACATAAAGCTGTGTAAAGGTGATGTTCAAAATTAAATGTTAGTGAGAAGATTAACTCGACTTTGCTAGGTTGAAAACTTGTGTACTTTTTCATGCTGACAGTTGGAACTTAATCCCTTTTTGGATCACCACATGTCAACGATGAACAGACACCTTCTGTTAATTCACATCCTATGAGGGAAGAGTCGAAATATCAGCAAGACACAAAGTTGTTATTCAAAATGATGAAGAAACATAACTTAGTGCACTCTAAATGGAAAAAGTAAGATAAAATACACATAAATGTCAGGTCTGTAATGATGTAGTTAGAAAGTGTTTTTTTTAAGCAGCTGGAGAGCTTATTTTAATGTGAACCTGTTCTGAACCACTTCTCCCCAAGCTTCCCTGCTAAGATGAGTAAACCACTGACAACTGACAGAAAATACAGCACGAGTTTCTCCCAGAGGGCAACTTTATTACCTCACCTCCCACGCAATTTATGACACAACACCAAAAGGGTAAATTTCTAATAACGTAGCAGGGCTTCTCTGACACTAACGAGTGGCTGAAGTCCTGCAGCCGTTATTTACTGTCAGTCACAGAATCAACCTTTTTCAAATTGCTTCTTAGATACTTCACAGAGAGGCAATTTAGCAAGAAAATGCGAGCCACCGTAAAACGAGGAAACTGCGTGGAATTCAAATCACACTAGACAACCTATGACCAGAGAAACCAGCGGCACTTTAAATGATGTTTTTTAAGAGGTTTGTGGTGAATATAAACATTAATATAAAAAATTTCCTAAAGAAGAGTTTTCTTTCTCTCAATATAATAAATACTGATTGGAGGTTTCACCTTCACATAGAGCACTGAAAACCCAGCTTTTAATTGTGTCTCTGAGGTCATCAACTCCTCTAACTGCAAAGGATTAGCTGAGTATGGGCCAGACTGCAGCTGCCAGCAGAACAGGCTGCTGAGAAGTAAACTGTTTGATAAGCTGTAACTTTATATTGAGCTGATTGAAGTGACCTGACCATTGCATTTGCAGGGTTTGTCAGCGTCTTAAGCACCTGCCATTGATGTTCTTGAAAGGAAGCATCTAATGTCAGCTCCAGGCAAAATCTAATTTCATTTTTAATGTGAAATTGATAAAGAAAGATGTAAGATTGTGTGAATTAACAGGATTTCATTCTTCAAAATTATCACATGACTGTGTTATGGTCTGGTGATACCAAGCTATATTTCGGACCACATTGTGAGGTATTATCTGCCACAAAAATGCCAGAGGACTGTTATGAAACACTGCGGTATACTTTGGGGACGCATTTCCAGATGGATTCCAGTTTTATATTTTCAAGCAAATGATTCAGGGTTACTTAAGACCCAAAACATTCAGGTGTCTGCAATTAAGCTGGCAACAGCAAGGCATTTTGTCTTTCCTGCATTTTATTTTTCATAGAATTGGAAAATATTGCAAAGATTTGGCTTGTTTCTAGATTTTTACAAAATATTGTTAGCTATATTAGTATGACGATGTGAATACCTATGAAACATTTCATGTGTGCATCTTTCCCTCAGGTTTGTTTTTAACTTGGTACCAAATACAGTATATGTAGCATGCGTTCTGCTGCGTGGCTGCATACATGGCCGACTTTGAATGAAAATTGTACATGGAAAAAAACAAAGTAAATAGCAAGGCATTTACTTTTTTGGTTTCATTACTTTTTATATTTTCAGCAGTTTACCTCTTAAATTCATCGTCATAACTAGAAATGAGGCTGTACAGTGCAGATTGATTTGTACCAGTTCTGCGAAAGACTTGCATCGAACAGTTAGAAGATCAATACATGCACCAATGCACATTTGTAAAAAAAAAAAAAAAAACTACAAGAATGTAATGCTACAACCCCTGCTTAGTTAACGAAAAAATTCACATGGACAGCCAGATTTTATCTGTGGGTAAAATCTGGCTATACTAAAGTATAGCTATCAAGTTATACCAAGACTCTTTTTTTGTATTTTAACAAAGTTTAATATTTTGCTACTGCAGTGTAAGCAGTACAAAACATATTGATCTTCCTTCTCTTTCCCTCTGCAGCTGCCATAAACAGTATCAATGGATCCATTTGTGTGCCCCGCCTTTACGTAAATACCCTGAATCAAACTGTGTTCATGTGTGGGAGAAAAAAACATTTGCTGGACTTTGAAGTTTCTTGGCAAATGGCCTTCTGGCAAGACTGCAGATTTAAGCACTTCAGTGAATATTTTTTTTTTTAAACAACTTCAGACAACAAAGTAAGCTAATGTCTGAGTCATCCGTGGATACATTTAAAGAATGACAAGATAAAGTTAAAAATTACTATACAAGTGTAGCTAGACTCCCTGTATGTTTTCCCTGTCAGTGTTGTTCAAATTGGCTGACTTTACAGATGTTGGCACTTGTTATATTCTGTTAGACACCTTGTAGGCTCATGAGGTGACAAAAGAATATGCTTAGATAAAAATGTAGAACATTAATCATAATGAAGCTTTGGCAGGGATAACAATAAAGGAAGGGCCAGTGTGAGACATGAATCCCAGCATCCCTAAACAGCAGCAACTACAAGGACCTGAATGCTTCCAATCAAACCGCATTGAGCCGGCATCTTATCGTACCGGTTTGAATTTAATTAGTGCACTTTATCAACACAGTCACACCACGCTGACCTAAACTGTTTTTGTTTCCTGCTAAGAGACACGTACAATTGAAATGAAGACTGTGCTTTGTAATTCAAAGCAGAGACCCCTAAAGTCACAAAGGAGGTTCTGTGAAGCAGCAGAGGAAATCAAGCCACGAGCAAAAATAAGAAAAAGAAAAGAAATAAATTAAAGGCTGCAGCTGCGCCACTGCTGGGCGGCTGGGATGCTAGTTGCACCCTGAATGCATTATCATTAAAAGTTTTCTGTCCCGGAGCAGAAGGCAACCCATGGAAATGTCAGACACAAATTGAGGTTCATTAATATGCTGCACAAGCCCTAAGAGATCCCTCTACCCCATGACGCTTTAACTATTGTCTAAATTAGGTCTATAAATGAACTCTTCATACTATTCATATCTGGTTGTCTCAGGAGGAAATGCTTCATAAAATGGCAAGTATCCTGGATCTTAATCATTGAAGACAATTCCCCCATTTCAATTGTCGGTGAATGCAGAGCTGGAAATATTCTATTGAACAGAAACTGTACAGCAAATTGTCATGCTTAATTTCTACCGCTGGTATTACATCTGCTGAAAGAAAAACATTCTGACCTTGAAAAGATTTCTTGATTGGTGTGCACACAGTAAGCAACATCTTTCAAGGCTTCACAAGGTTGTCATCTTTTTTTGTTATCTTTTTCTTTTGTTTCTGTTTTTTGTTTTACAATTCAAGTGAGCCAACAAGCAAAGTTAAATGCCAAAAACAAAAACTTCTTCAGCTTCGCTGTTCAATTAGTGTAAGAAAACACCCAGCTCTTTGGTGCTCAAAAGTTAAGCCTAGAAATCTCTTCCAGCTCAACTGCAAACAAACTTTAAAACCTGTGATATGACTTTCTGCAAAAGAAAAGATCTAGAGAAAATTCTGAATTTATAGTTAAACTTTCTTTTTAAAATAAATGATAAATCAAACAATATTTTCACATTAAGAAACAGTGATTTCACAGATTTTAAGCATGCAAGGTGAGAAGAGAACAGGCCTCAGAATGGACCCCAGCATTCTGAGGCCGGGGTCCATTCCAGAGGTCAGAGGAACGGAGACAGAGGAGGACAGACCACCGATAGTGACTGAGAATATTCTGTGAAGTCGGACTCCAGCCACTGAAGCACTGCTCCCTGAAGAGAGTCATGACAGCTGAACCAAATGACTGATGTTGACAGGATGGTCCTCATCAGTCTAAGATCCAGCAAAACAGGTTTTTTGGCATCAAGCGACAAAACTACATTTTTCTGTATTTTGAGTGTCATGGCGATATCTGAAGCCAGATTGGAATTTCTCAAGCAAGTTATTTTCTAAAAAAAAATTGGAGCTGAATAAAAACAATCATTTTCAGAAGTTTAGATAAAAAAAGGTCAAATGAGACTTTAACTGGAAAAGGCTTTTTTTTTTTTCTTCTTTTTTTTAAAGAGGCCCAACCACAGGACGCTTGAAAACAGATGGGACATTGACAATACAGGCAATGATCTGTATGGTAGAGTCCATGTTGCTAACAAAAAGAAGAAAATCATCACAGGTACACTATGCAGCGGTTTTTTAGAAGTTTGGTAGAAGAATTAATGGTAGAGTGAATGGCACTGAATAAAACCTGCAGTTTGTTACATCTGGTGGAAACTAAATACTGAGATTTATCTGAGATCTCTCAGTATCGCCAGGGACACATGAAGTCCATCTTTCTTCCATCTGCATTCTGCTTCTCTGTGTAATGACCACGGCTGTATTATTAAGTCAGAGATCTGGCTTGATTTTGTCTTTGGACACAGACGAATATCTAGCCTATCAATGGAGTTTAATTCACTGCATTTACAGGCAGCAACAAACTACTCTGCAGTGGAGAAAGTGATGGAGAAGAGCAGGGAGCATAGGTTTTACCACAGGAGTGGACACATATTCAAATATAACGGGAAAGTGATCTGGAATACATCTGTATCAAATCTATATCGTAGATACAAGAAGACCATGAGAGATGATTAGGTCCAGTGAGTGATCATGCGCATGTTTGGCCCCTGACACTGATTGAGACAAGCCAAAGCAATCCAAAAGGTTTTGAAACTCAATACCAACCAGTTTCACAGGCTGCAAACGTGAACATTAAAGTCACCACATCGATAGAGCTATCAACAGTTCACCCAGCGATTCTGGAAAATCTGATTAAATTATTCTTATATTTTGGTGAACAATATACATACTCCACCACAAACGGTCAAAGCCCAAAGCCACTGTAGTACTTTAAAGACAATGATCAGCAGCTGAGTTCATGACTGAACACAGCAGAGAGATTGCCTCCGTGGCCAGACGCTCAAGGTGTACTAAGGTAGGAGTAGACCACTGCGTGGTGCTCAGAGAGATCACTGTTGTCCCCTGGTTTCAGCCTAGTTTCAGTCAATAGGAATAGATCTAAATGGTGAGTGGAGAAGAGAAAGCTTCTACTTATAAGCAATCAGGTATTAAACACACATATCACTGCAGCACACAGCTGACTATGGCCTCTGCAGGATGACTAAAGGTGGAGATTCTGTCTTGCATGGCTCCATCTCTGGATTATCACAGGGCAACAAGAGATGGAGCCAATGCCAAGGCTAACCAGTATGAGCCACTTATAGCAATGATTCTTGGACAGCTGGAAATCAAAGATGCCAAGTTCCCAAGGTAAGGCATGCAGTAGATATTCATGATCAATGATAATGTTAATAATGACAAACTATTGCACACCAGAAACAACAAACCACCAAGAATGGCAAAAGGGCAAAACACAAATAATATTGAATTCAGAAGAGTGAGCGTACGAGGCATCAACAAAGGTGCCACTTTTTGTGTTCAAAGCAAAGCAAATGTTTAGAAGTTACCAGTACAGTTGTGAACTGCTAAACTGGATGCCAGTGAAAGGCTGCCAATACAGAGCCGGTCATGAATTGAGCTGGAGCATTTTGCAATGCAGCAAAACGTATAAAACTATTTCAAATGACAATGCTTTTTGCTGACTCTGGTCTGATGGATTCAGGTTGCTACACATAAACATGCTGTAAGGCTTTCAACAGATGCCTGAAAGGTTGATAGTATTGCAGCAAAATGTTTCATATTGGGCTCAAAGTCAAGAGGTTTCCACACAGAGTCGGCTGTCAGCAGGTAGTAATGCTAAACATGCTAATCACATAGACAAGATGCTAAAAAGAGCTTATGTAGGAAGAAAGAGGGAAATATTTTTTAACTGGTATCAATTTTTATTAACCAAACCCCAAAACAACTGAATGTTCTACACTTTATGTCTTCAGGTTAAAGACTTAAAACCCAGATACTGAATGCCAGACAAAAAGAAAAATAGTTTTATGCATAATCTGGGCTTAATGAAAATCAGTTTTAACACCTATTTAACTGATTAAAATGCTGTACAGACTTTTAGTTCAAATTATTACTTCTTTAATAGGGACGACATATTGAAACATTATGCTATCATACATAAAAACAAATGAATGAGAAACTACTACAGATGCTGCAGCTGCAAACTGTTCCGTCAGCTGAAATTCAGGACCATGGACAGCGGATGTCAAACGCGTTAACAAGAAACTTTAGAAAACGCATGGTAGATCAAAACACAAGCCACAAACCAGGCGGAATTACCAAAACAATAAACTTAACACTAGAAAGTTGCAGTGAAGTGAAAAAAGTTTGCTTGCGCATTGACTAAACTGCTTAATACGATCGTTCAATAGTATAATCATGTGATTACTTTAACAAAAATTAAGAAATAGACAGAGCACTAAAGTTGTGCTTTTTCTTTTGTGGTGAAATATGATTAATTCAATTCAAGATGTGAATATATTGCTAGCACAACAATGCTATTCGGCCTGTTATTGCAGTAACAGGCGCAGTGTTGCTCTAATTATTACCAGCTCCACACTAATTATTAAACAATGAGTCGGTGGCTCGATTTAAAAGCTGATAGAGCAGTCCACAGGAACAGAAACTATCAACTGTAACACATACAAACACAGAAAGGACACTGCACTATGTAGCCGGGCCTGAGCTAACAGACAGATGTTCTGTGTAGTAACAAAGACTGAGTGGGATTCAATCCATCCAATTAACCGCTAATGAACCACGCTGTGATTCAGCCCGCAACCAAACCCACCCAGGACGAAGAAAGGGAGCTCGGTGTTTTCCAGGTCGTCCACCACCACCACGTCCCCTGGAAAATCGTTCCTCACGGAGAATAGCAGCTTGGGCTCCGAGGCCGACGGGCTGTGCATGATGCTCAGGTCGTTCTCCCTCAGAAACGGCAGCGCTGACACGGTGACGCTCTTCATCTTGCACTCGGTGTCCTGGCTCTGGTCTTCGTCGCCGTTCAGAGCCCGGACCGTGGCGCTTTGGCTGGCTAGAAGGAGCCACAGCAGCCCCATAAGCCGAAGCGGCGGTGTCGGCTCCATGTTTAGACTCGCCGTCTCCGTCGCTCCTTTTTTTTTTTCCCCACCTCTCTCCTCCTCCTCCCGGTTTCTCTTGCCGACTGCTTGAGTCTCCCAGCGCAACGCCTGAGAGAGACGTGCAGAGCGTGGTGCTCCAGCGGGCTCTCTCAGTGTAGGAAACAAACGCCTCCTGTTTCTGGTCTCTGATCAGTCACATGGTTTTTGTTGATACATAGCTGGGCATCGACTGTGTGGCTGTTTGTGTTTTAATGCTGTTGACCCCCTTACTGTAATTGATCGATAAACTGTCTAAATAGCTCTGTAATGGCCGAGCATGGATTACTAACTGTGAATGCACCCAGAGTGCCCTTAAGGCCCTATCAACAAAAGCATAATAATTTTTTAATCTAATTGTGCATTTGCCCTCTCATACAAATTTGCATATCATAACCAAGGGACACCACTGGCATTTTTAGCAGCTTGCCTGACCTCTGTTATAGGGTGGATGCTAGACTGGTGCATGTATAATTGCCTAATTGGTCGGTCAGATGCACAAACTGATTGCTACAACTCCCTGTACTCTGTCAATGGCTGTAAGATCACAAGTTGTGCTGTTCTTTATGAGTTGAGATGGCTACATCTTGTTGCCAGAACGGCTAATACCTCCATTTGGAGCTCACCATTGCTCTATTATGATTCACTTATGTAAGAAAATGGATATCTGTGTAATGAAAAAAGTAAAAGTGTGAAAAATTAAAAGAAAAATCACGTTAGTCAAGTATATATGATTTGTGGGTTTATATTTAAGTGAGAACAAAATAAAGTATGTTTATAAACAGTTGAAACCTCTAGAAAAAGAAAAAAAAAAAAGAGGGAGCCTAAAAAAATTTTTGGAAATCAATTTAACTTTACAAGCTTAAACACTAGACCTTTGTGTACTGCGGGATCTGACACCAATATGTTAGCTTCATATCTTCTAGTCTTCCCAGTAGAAGTTTTAGGAATAATTTTTTATGATTTTTCATCATATCGTATAAGCACATTCTTCCAACGTGAAGACAGAAAACACTCCTAAGTCAGGCTTTTAAAGTTGCCTTCAGATTTCACCAACAATCACATTTGTTTAGTTAAGGTTCAACCACATGTTGCACTGTAAACAGGAAAATTTCTTTAGTGAAACTAGAATGAGTGATGATCGTTGGTGTTTTAGGTTTTGGTTTTTCATTGGTATTTGTATTATGCATCACTTCTAAGTTTCTCGTTACTTCCTAATTTCAAATCTGTGATATTGTTAGTTGTTGTCATGGACAACTTATTTTTATCTGTACATTATTGTTTTTAGGGTCTTGCTGTATTAGTGAATTATTTTGTGTGTGATTTCTTACTCATGCTTTGTGGTTTTTCCTCTGTGTTTTGGTGTGTTCTCTAAGACTCTTTCAATTTTTATTTCCAAATCATCTTGTTTCTCATTTATCTTTGTGTGTTATTATTTGCCTTCATTCATTCTCTGTTTTGCTCTCCTTCACAGCTGTTCCACGTCCCCTTGAATAAGCTCACGTGAATCCAGCTCCATTCTTCATGCTTGCGGCGGTTCATAAGTACAAAAGTGAACTTGTTTTTCACTGTGCGTTGCTGGTTCCTTCTGTCATGCTGCCAAAGCTCCTTGTCTTATTTAATTCCTGTTCATTCCTTAAAATTTCCAGCTAAATTATGTATTCTGCTACCACACTGAGCCCTAGTTATCATCTGCATTTTGATTCTACCTAATTCACGATACATGACTGAAACAACAACCACACACAAACGCCACATAAATTCCAGTGGACCCAACATCCGCAGAGAGCTTTTCTGCTTCTAAATCCCTTGACCGCTTTGTCGACCACACAATTGCAATTTGGATTTGGACACAAAGCCGTAAGAAAAGAAGATTGCATTTTCTGTGTCACTACTGTCCCTCCATTTAATATTTAAGCAGCTCTGTGGTCTCCTATTAACTGCCATTTCACTCTGTCCTCATGAAAACTGTTTAAAAGTCCAAAAATAGGACAACATGAACAACATCAAAGCCAAAAGTACAACAAAATGAAAGTGGACAAGTTTTAGCTGCTTAAAGTAAGTATTTTAAAGCCAGGCTGATGTGAGTAAATAGAATAAGTGAACTAGTTTGTGTGTGCATTTATTATTTATGCATTTCTGATTGTTCCTGAAGTTGCCAGTTGAGGGGAAAATTGTTAAATATTTTACAATGTACAGTATTCTTGTAAGTGTTTGCTTCTGGGTGTGTTTGTGCCCTTTCTTTAGCCGTGGCCTTATCCACTGTTGGAAAAGCCAGAAGTTCTACTCAACAGTCAACAGAGGGTGAAGAATAACTTTTCTGGTATATTGGTTTGAGGCACGAGGGGAGCTTTAGCTAAGCAGTAATTGTTATTCTAGTGCATTTGTGAACATCTGCAAATAGCGCTACAACATTTTGTCCAAAAGCTATTTAAAAACCTAACCTCTGACCCTGAGAGTTACACTATAGTTAATTTTTCTTCCAGGTGTGCTATAGTACAAAATAAGCTAAAATTATTCCGAAACCAAGCTTTACTCTATTCTAGAGTTAAACTTGGTAGCTGTTTACCATTTATTATAAATGCAATAGGGAACAAGATGTGTAGTCAACCTGTAATAAGTGTTAGGTGGCTTTTAAAAGCAAATACTTACACTTTTGCATCACACAATAAATTGAAACCACACTGGTTAAAAATAAGCCATTTTGCAACGCAATAACTAATAGATTACAGGTTTCATATTGGAAGCAGCTGATGATTTTTTTTAAGCATTTGGGTTTCTCAAGTTTCAAAAGGATAGTTAAAAAATCTCTTGGGTGTCTTTTATCCATAAATGCTGGCTTTGTTTGGTTGACTGTATGTGAAGACATTTTTTCAGGTGAACGAGGGGAAGGAAAAAAAAAACCAAAAACCTAATCCGATAAAAGCAACTGTACTGTCCCGACTTCACTGGGGAGCTCATTCTGCCAAGAACCTTGGCTGAGATAAGCCTCTGTGGGGTCCACAGAGAAAAGGCAGAGCCATCCAGAAATGGAGGCATCTAACGATTACAGCAGAGGGTTTCAGAACTGAGGACAGCAGGCACCTGGACAAGAATCCAGAATTCATAGGAATTATGTCTATGTCGAGTCATTTTACATATTTAGATTTTAGGTCAGGTGTTGAAGTTTGTCTACTTCTAGTCGCATGAGCAATGTATGGCAACAAAAACACAAGTTAAGGGCAATGCTTTCCACTTTCTATCATCTGATATTAGGTGCTACTAAAATGTAGCCCAGAGACAGGATGATTCACATCCCACTCTCACAGTGTTCCAGAACACAAACTAAATCTATTGATTTGTTGCCTGAGGCATTGTTTTTCCTTTAACAATATGAAGATGAATGCAGAGTCATAATCAGAGTGGCTGAATAGGCATAAAAACCACATACAGGAGTTTGAGGCATTGAGCGTTGGAGCTTCACAAAATCTGTCAAGCAGGACTCCTGTATTTCAGACAAACTCAACCGGAGCCTGACAGTGTAATACTAATTCCATTTTTTTTCCCCATAATGTCCTCATCCATTTTGTATTATTTCAGATTTTAAAAGAAAATTGCATAATACAAGCAGGAGGGCATTCTGGCAGCTGAAAGGAGTGAAAGAGACTGGATGCAAGAAACACATTGGCCACAGCAAAATCTTGTAAGTCTTTCTGTGAGGCATAAAAAATACCATTTTGGTGCAGATACAAAACAAACCTCTGTATAACATGGTTGGAAGTAACCACATTGAAATACACATACATACATATATATATATATTTTTTTTTTTTTAACAGTAACCCCTTTTTGACAACAGTATTTTTGTCGTTTTGTATTAAACAAACGTACTCCACGATGCAAATAGATTTTCTTCTGAAGTCCTTTTACATGAGTTTCTCTTTGCCAGGCTCCACTTGTTTTTTTTGTTTTTTGTTTTTTTTTTAAAACAAATACAAATTGAAAACACATTCTGATCCATCCAATTCAAATGTTAGTTTGTGTTGGTCAAAAATGAAAAAATAAAATACATAAAAAATACAACTAGGGACACATTTGTTCAGTAATGTAAATTATGTTAGCTTTGGATGACCAAGTCTCTTTCGACAGAAACAACCTTACAGTCAGAGAACTTCCTGCCAGTCCCTCCGAGTGGCAGGTAGTACTTGCTTGTTTTTTGTGTTGTCCTGTTCATCCATGGTATCTGTATTCTGTCAGAAAAGGCAGAATTATACTAGCTGTAGATCTTTACTTATTTATAAGTTGTAGTAAACATGGTTTGAGGTGTTGAAACTGTCCTTCAGGCTGAAGCTGCTGTCTGTCTATTATGAACCTGTCCAGCTCTGCTCCTCAGGGAAATCTGATCCCAGAGTTAGACTAGGGACTGCAAAAAAATAAAAAAATAAAATAAAATAATAAATAACTATATAGCCAATTGCATTTTATGAGCTTACATGCTCATGTTGTATTTGGTAAATATATATGTATTTTAAGTACAAAATCTAGACTTTTTTTGCAAATTGTGATAACATTTTCATTACAAAGTGATTAAAGAAATACGGTGTGCAAGGTTTGTACTATTCTTTGAAAAGCACAGCAGATTTTTTTGTAATTATGAGCTTCAAGTCAGAAAGAGAGCTGGACATAAGACAATGAACACAAGCTCAAAGAAACCATGTATGAAAGAGACTGCAAAGTCTGGCAAAGATAAAACTGTTAAAGGTCTGCTCTCACAAGTTCTGAGTCGCAGCCGATAATCAAAAGCGGTGAAAAGGATTGCAGGGAAGGGGAGTAGTCGGAGGGGGGACAGGGGAGATGGCGGCAGAAGAAAGATAGTCAGTGACAGCTGAGATGCAGAGAGTGAGCGGAGCAGAGGAGACAGCACATACATCAGGGGCTGTGACTAGCAGGTGCAGCGAAGGCAGGGAGGGCAGACTGAGGGGCTGATCAAGAGAAAGATCTCACTGTTTAATCTTCAAACTCTTCCCCATTGCCAAAACTAGTGAGGATTCGGCCCACTGCATGGCTTACCCTGTGATCAGGAGCAAACAGATTCATCTTTTCAGCTCCTTCGCTCTGCACCCTCTGCGTGGGCAGAAAAGTTGATTACAGCCGCAAAAAAAAAAAAAAGGAAGTCGTCATGCTACTGCAGCTCCAACAGCTGGTTCCAATCACGCCACAGAAGATACAGTTATAGCCCTTTGAAACACTTGTCATATGATGTAAACGTGCCACTTCAGACAAATGGGGTGAGATTATGCAGAGCCTTCTTGCTCGAGGACTGAAAGCCCTTTTATAACTCTGCACACATGTTTTTGTGCATATCCTCGTTAGCTGTGCGTTTTCCACTCCATCCTCGGCAATAATATCTACTTAAATATCTCCGAATTCAACAGCAGAACCGAAAGTGCTAAAAGTTGTCCTCAGCATCAAAATGCTATTCTATTTCAACAGCATATATTAGAAGGGCAATATATGCAGTGTAGGTCCTTTTTTTTTTAAACACAAGCAAACTGGGTGTACCTGAACTCTACTGTAGTGCTAGAGCTAAAAGATCAGAAGGTCTGGCTAACGTTGAATGAAAATCAACGGGTGTGGCGGTTTTATAAATCTACTCCAGCTGATCACATCAGTAGTCTTATTGTTCTGCAGCAGCTGTGCCAATCATCGCAGACCATGAAGAGAGCAGCTTAACTGAGGGGAAAGGGGATGTGCAGAGCACTATGACCTGAACATAACACTGTAAATCTGAAAGCAGCTGTAGCAGGGGCTGTTTTTTGACTCGCTGCAGCCAAATAAAGGGAAGTGAACATAATTCAAATTTATGTTACAAATGTCAAAAGTCAACTCAGGAAAAAAAAAAAAAATCCTGAAATATTTGAGCAAGATTTTCATGCAGAGTTCTCAATTTTGCTCAATATTTGGGCTTTGTTTGCAAACCGTAGACCTTTTACAGGTGTTCTGCCGAGCTACACCACCAGTCACCAGCCACCACATAATAATGTAAAGGTTCCACGTTGGATTTTCTTTCTACTTCTTCAAGATGTAACTTTCTTCAATGGTTCACAAGCCAATGAGAGTGCAAACTATCTTCTAGTTTTCTCATTTTGTTCAGAGGTCGCTGAACCACATTGAATATCCTAAGATATTCAAGATCCTAAGATTTTCTTGCTTCACAAGAAAAGAGTTCAGTAAGTGCTATTTCAAGTAAAAAGCCATTGTGTGATGAAAAACTGAGTACCTGAAGAAAAATTGGACACTGTAGAATTTTCACATTTCAATTGAAAAACATTATTGATTGAATGTTCCTCAAGACTTATTCATATTTGTTTTTCTTTTGAGGCAGACACTGAGGACCCATATTAAATACAGCTGAATTTAATGATGAATCCAGAAATGCAAAAGTCAAAAATCCAGGCAGCACAGCAAGAGCAGAAAGTTGCTGGTAGCAACTGGTGAGACATCTGGATAGTAAGACAGATACGACAGAATCGACAAGGACACAGAAACACAGGTGAACTTAAATACAGAATGAGGCACACCTGAAAACAATCAAGGGAAAGCCAGGACAACACAGAGATTCAAAAGACACAGAAACCTAAAATAAACACACAGGAAAACTCAAATCCTTACAGGAATATTCCAGCTTCTGGTAAATGCATTGATTCCAGATTGAGTGTTGTTCAGAATGAGAAAAAAAATCTGCATCTTATTCCGCTGTCTGTACTGACAGTGAACGTTTGAAAGTTGTCTTTTGTTGGCAGATCTTTCTAACTTTGGTTTCAGGATTACACTGCAGATGAGTTGGTTATTGCTGCACTCTGCAGTTTTGTAAAACCACAGAATCAGGAGAGCTGGTTTTACAGGAGATGCAGGATCACATCTGCTAAACAGAAAGGGAATTTGTCATGACTGCAGTCAATGAGAAACTTTTTTTTGTTGTTGTATTATTTATATATTTCTACATTTTTATGTTGATTGATTGCTTTCCAGTCAGTAATTTTCCAACTAAAAGCTTTTTCTCCTACCCCAACCTTTTTTGTACCCAGGCCTATAAGGAGCATAATTGCAATGGTTACTGAGGCTCATTTGGTTATAGAAATTATTATGAGAAACAGATAATATAGAAACTCCTTACTGGGAAAATATTTGGGGAGATTTTCAGAGTCAAAACAGTTAAGCAGAAACGACACGTGCTGCCTCAGCAGTGCAACTCCGTGTTCTCCACCTTCACCAGTATTATTTTGCAGTGAATTATTCTTTGGTGAAAATCTGCTTTAAAGGTGAGCCGCTGCTGTGTGTCAACAGTACTCACAACAACCTTTTAGCGAGCCATGACAAGCCCTAGCCTCTGTGTTATAGGATTAAACAAAGATTACGTGAAAGTGACTGCCCTCTGACTCACTCACTAAAAAAAAAAGGATTATTTAATAATCTTTTTTTCTGCCTGAGGTGACGGGAAACGTATCTAGTTGACCTGTCAGTCCAGTTAAATAGGATTGTACAGCTGTCACACTTAGAAGCTAGATAATCCAATGTTTTGGATTTTGGTGAAATTTTCAATAAGGAAAATAAAATGAATTGACGAAACTACTACAAAACAAATAGCTTGCTCAGAGAACACTGCTATATTTCCAATGGCAACTTTTTATTGTATGATGAATTTGTCAAAAAATACACATTGAAATGTACTTGCATATAATGTAAACAGTCTTAAAGGTGATTCCTCCTGCTATGATTCAGCTAATTAAAGATTGTGAAGTACATAATTCAGAGACTGAGGTCCAGACAAAAGTCAGGGAGCAAAAACAATCTTTAATACATCTGCAGACGGAGAGCAAAAATACACTGCATTAGGCGAAAATCATTCTGCTCTAACGAACTCGGAGTTGCATAGTTGCTTTATTCACCTCTCTCTGCTAACAGAGGCGGAGACTCAATCTTCGAAGACCAAACAAAAGAAACAAAGGGAAACGGACGGAACAGTTCAACCTTATACACTCATTCACTATCATGTCTACGGGATGCGAAAACTAAACACTATCTCCATGCAGGGAAGGTCACGGGAAAAACAGCAAGTTCCCAAATAACCCGTCTGGGAAACTTCAACAGACACATCTTGTTCAATTAGTTTGCACACCTTCTGCAGCTGCATGAAAAAACATCTTGACTATGCTACTGTATGATGCAAATAAAATATTTTCTCTTTAAAGAAAAATCTACTCCACAAGGTTCGATTTCACATTCAGTTTCTACTCAAAAAGAAACATCTGATTATGAATGGCTACAGATGAAATAAATATGTAAATTTGTCAGTTTTCTTCTGTAAACTGAGAAGAAAACATTTGTTTAAAAATGATATCTCTGAAGAAAATAAGAACCAAATACTGCTTTTCCTCTATTGTTTTCATAGTGAAATAACCTTATTTAAGGCAGTGACTAAACATTGCAACTACAAGAAAACGGCCAATCTTTATACGAGTGGTTCCCAAAGATTTTCTGGGGATCACTATGAATTACAATAACCCCCCACACCCCCCCAAAAAAATCAATTGGGCACACACATCGTTCAGCCACACATAAACCCATACACATATTTTGTTTTCAAACTCCACTGAAGTTTATTTCACACTTCAGGTTGCAACAAAACAATTTACAAACCATCTTTACAGTGAAACACTTTTGTGTAACTTTTTTATATTTCTTCATTCATCAATACCGCTTCCTGTGCCCCCCTGCAATGGCCCACACTTTTGGAACCACTGCTTTACACAAATGTGTAAAGCATTACACATTTGTGTAATGCTTTACAAATGTGTAAAGCAGTGGTTCATTTAAAATTCAAAATTTTAAATGAATTATTATTATAATTATTTTTTTTTACTTCAGTTTGTACAATGAGCCATTTTTTGTTTATGCCTTTTTCTGCTCAGTTTATCTTAAACCTTTTTGTTACTAGTGTGTCCTTTGTCACAGTTTTTTTTTTTAATTTTCAATAAAAACAAAGAAAAAAAATCACATATTTCTAGCTTTTGATACACAATGTCACAAGTGGCGATGAATTTTGGCTAATATAACTCAATGAAATCTGCCTGGATGCAGGCTTAGCCGAAGTGTGTATCCGGCTCCCAAAGGGGGCGGGGCAAAAGACATGTGGATAATTGGGACACACTATGCAATTAAACCCTTCAGCATTTGAAGGACACAAGGATCGATCAAATGAATATTGCCAGGGACAGCGTCTATGATAACAAACGTTCTCATTTGTTAAATAAGAAAAACTCTCCAGATGTTTAGTTACTCTGAATAAAATAATGTTCCACCAGCTTCTTGCTATAGTTGCCTAGAATTTTGGACCATTTATCCTGACAAAACTGGTGTAACTGTGTCAGATTTGTAGGCACTTTGTGACACTCAGAAGAAAAAAAAAACCAGACAAAAAAAACCCTTTGTTGTCCTAAAGCCACTTTTAACTGATTTGGCAGCTTGCCTGGGGCTGTTATCCATTTAATTCCCTTACTGACCCTTTGGGACCCAGCTTTACCTTTTTCACATGACTTTCTTTCACGATGATGCCATCTATACTGCAAAGAGCACCAGTGCTTTCTACAGCAAAAAAGGAAAATGCATTCACCTTTGCTTTTTACATTTCATGGTTTGCAAGTTTCATCCGTTTCTCTCAAAATGCAGAAACAGTTATCACTTAATTACAGGAAATCACTCCTAAAATAATCTTGTTCCTATGTGCAGCTGAAAACTGAAATCTGGCTTTTTATGCTGGTTTTGAAGAAATAGTTTCTTTTTTGCTGGGCAATTTTTTCTTCCATGGTGGTATTTGACCAGTCTCATTGTTTTATGACACTCTATAGTTGATAAAATAATAACATGTTTTCCACCAAATGCTCTTTTACACAGCAGCAATAAATATTGATCCCTTAAGTGCACACTTATAGCTAGACATTCCTTTCCTATTTCAGGTTTTCCTTTATATAGCTTTTGTACTTCTGATTAATGGCAACTATTTTTGTCTGTAATCTAAGTTTTGTAAAGGTTCTCTGGAAGAAAACAAAAAGCTGTATCAGTGCCTGCATCCAGGCACCATCATTACAGAGTACAGAATGTGCCATGGTTTAATATCGCCGACAATGATCTGATTTACATCATGAAAGAAAAAAAGTGAAACACCGTTTGTTGCTTCAGCAGCTGTGAATTATGTTTTGCTCTTTGTAGAAAATATTCCGTTTCTGTTCCGAGGGAAAATGCCTTGCACAAAAAGATTGTATCATTAGAGGAAGAACTCAGTCAAACATATCAGGCACAAATAACCGAACTCTCAGAAAGATCAATGTGAGTTCACGGCTGACATGAAATAAAACTCAGAACACTTCCGCAGCTGTAAAGACAGAGCAGGAAGCTGTTCAGTCAAACAAAAAAAAAAAAAAAAAAAAAATAGTTTTGTGTTGTGATCAGAATCCAGATTTGGCAAAAAAAAAAAAAAATGATAAGAATGACAACATGACTACAAACCATCCAATTCTTCTCCCAGAGCTTGTAAACTTGTCAAGTGTTCAGGTCGCCTCTCATAGCTAAAATTAGACCCAAGGCTCTTCTGTCAAGCAGTGTGAATCACCTCCAGGGGTTTCCTGTCATCCTAACTTACATGTCCATATACTGCTGTTACAGTGATGCCACAAGCCCCGATAACCATGTTTTCTCACGGGGAATCAGACTTTCATTCACAGCAGTGAGAATGTTTCCCTTTGTACCCAAAAATGTACCAGGATATAATTTTAAAAGAGTGCAATACCTAATTGCTTTTAAATTCTGGATGTTTGTATGAAATTTATGTAATAAAAAGTAACATTTGAACAAAACGCAACCATTGAAAAAAAAAAAAAAACTATTTTTTTATAAGCATCACAGGGGAATTGATTCCCCTGTGATGGACAAGGGATTAATTGTTCATAGATCCATTTACTGATATATGGTACTGAATATCATTGTAAAATACAGTAAGACTGTAAAATGGACCAAGGCCACATTCAGCCCAGCAGGTTCTGTCTGTTACATGGGAGAATATTGACTAATTCCTCATCATAACCATTTGTGTGCAATACATATTGGATTTATGCAGCATTCTAATATTGCAATGGTGTTTCCAAATCGATGAATAATGCTGCAGATTGCACAGCAGTGGAATGATTCATCACCTTCTGCTGATCCATTATAAGATAAAAGCATTGATTAAAATTCAAATAAATCACTTTGTACAAATATTATGTAGCTAACAAACTATAAACAAATGTAATACCTTATGTAATTGCGGCAGGGTAAATTTCCACTGGTAATTGTCGTGTCAGCTTGCACTGTGCAACACCGGAGCACTGGATTTAAATAAATCAAAAGGTTTAGTTTAGACAGTTCAAATAAAAAATAAAAATAAAAAATAGAGGAAAATATTTGGCTGATCTTAAGACAGGCCCACTTTTACCTTTGGTCACATCCTTGACCTGTTTCTTGTAATGCCAACAGCCTGGCAAATTTTTTTTTTTCCTTTTCCCTCCTCCATCAAAACCGATACCAGGTTTCCACAGATGGGAATTTTTGCACAATAAAACAACCTTAACATTCCGCTTGGGAATTACAAAACGACATGCTGCACCCCGCCCAAGATCTGTTACTTTTCATTCTCTTCCCTGCTCTGTGAACAAACTAGTCTTGAGGAAAAAATTAGTGCAACTGCTAAGGACCTCATAATTGTGTAACACGGGGGAAAAGGAGCCCGGATCGTGGAAGAGGGCGTGGCTGTAAAACCAACTGATAGACCTCTCAAATACTAAAGGGTCTAGGGTTTCCCAATTAAAAATACTCAAGTAAGTCTGGTTTAAAATGATGAAACGGAAGTAGTGTACAAAAATATTTGTTAATTCATTCTTTTTACAATATTAAAAATATACTTTATTATTCTAATTCTAAAACCTGGTAGTGCACAAAGCACAGGACAGAAGCAATCAGATTTAAACAAAAGAAAAAAAAATTGCAAACCAAGTTAATAATCATGCAAATTAACACAGACTAATGCTAACGAAACAAACAAACAAACAAAAAAAAAACGAACAAGAAAAAGAAAGAAATCCCAAATTGCGCCAGCCCCGCCTTATGACGCTTTGCCCAATCAGCTGATTTAAAATAACAACTATCGTTCTGGTTCTGTGGCGTCTATGCTACTATTCCAGCTCTTTAGGACAGCCTATTAGCCATTTAATGAGCCTCTAAGAATGTGCATGTAGGTGAGAGCATAAAATACAACAGCGGCAATCTGCAATATCCAAAGACAATAAGTTTTTGCCCATAATAAAGTCATAAAGTAAAATGAAAAACTAGTACCTTAATCCCCACACGGAACACATTTGGATGCTGCAGTGAACTGCTGAAATGCTCCCTACAGAACAATTAGAGATCGCATAAAAAAACTAGCATCAACGATCTGATATTTCACAGGACCAGCAACAGGTGACATCAAAAATCCATTTACCTTATCCATAATCCAATCCTGGATCACAGCGCCAGCACTCGTCCAGCCACGATCCAACTGTACACAACAATGGATCTGACACACTTAACTTGGCGTTCACACCCGGTGCCTATGTACGCTAATGAGCCCGGCTAACCAGAAATGACATGTTGCATTCAAGGGCCTGAAATGGGTGGGAATTTACAACTTCATGTAGACAGCTAATACACCACCCGGTTACATCCGTAATGCTTTATTTGGGTCAATTTTGTATTCCACAATTTGAAAAAGTCTAGCTTTTTATTTTTTTCCATTTTGAGCACGATCTTTTGCATCAGTAAGGATTTCAAAATGGATTCATATTAGAACTTTTTTTTTAAACGCTTAAAGGTAATGAGATGTTATCAGTAATAAAAATGTCATCTTTACACATTGTTAAAGTATAATATTGTCAAAAATGTAGATAAAAAGACATGGTTTGATGTTTGCCGTCTTTTGATGAAGTTGACACGACTCCCTAGCAATAAGGAAGAGCTTCTGTTTTTCACACTTATTAAATAAGATTGAGATGATTAAATGATTTAGTCTCTTCTCAAGGTGAGTGAAATGAAAAGTTGAAAAGGACAGCTTGTTAAAGTTGTACACGCCATGCTGTTTCTCCGTCTCCAATTTGACCTAAAACCTCAGACTTGTGTGTAAGCAAATAAAAGCACTAATATAGCTCTCTAGCTCATAGTTGTTAGAAAAGCTTTGATCCATCTTGCCAATTTAAGAGGCTTTGTTTTCTGGATGCAGCTTATGCAGCCTTACATGCAGCCAGATATTTTGTTGAAAGTTAAGGCTTCATTCTCTGGGCACATGCCGTATGTGTATGACAGACATAATTTTCTGCATGATCTGTGAAATGACACTTGATGAATGTTTAAATAGTCATGGGAGATTTCTTTTTCTCCAGTCATTACTAATTTATTGATACATGTGTGAGCCTTCGCTATTCGGAAAAACTGTTTTCTACCACGATGTACAATGATTTGGTGCAACGAGGCCCGAAAGGCGACCATAGACTCAACATCTCTCACTCAGTCCCCAGCTACACTGACATGCTGCAGATCTCGACATGCGTTCCAGCTCATGCAGAGTCTTTTCCAGAAAATTCAAAACAATGTACAAGGACGAGGAAATGAGGCACCTGGAGACTGCTGTGAGATCAATAATTACTGGAGGGATGTGATTATAATTAGCTTCGTGACAAATCTGCTCTTTCAAGATTCCAAGATTCAATTTATTTATCACTGTACAAGTCAAGCTTGCAAGGATGAAATTACAAACACGGAAATGCTTCAAAAGGGAACAAAAGGCTGCAGTGGACTGGGGATCTGTCCACCTCTCACCTGTTGACCACTGTTGAATTTAAAAGTTGAATGGTTTCTAACTGTAAGATGATTGTAGAGATTGCAGTTTTGAGCACTGGGAATAAAACCCAATATCACTTAAACAATTTCAATTTATTGTTGAATTCGGAATCAAATCATAATTTAGACCCAAAATGGGTGATTGGAATACTCTTAGTCACATATCAGTCAAATTATTTGAAAACTCATTATTTATTTATTTTTTGTTGTTGCATGCTTTTTTCTGTTAAGTGTTTTGTAAATTTTAATGAAAATGATGTTAGTCTTTCCCACCATTATCAACATAAGTGCAATGCAGAGTTTTATGTAAATCCAGTCATTCCCTCATTCTTTGATTCTTTCATGCATGTTTGCGAAATCCTTTAATGCTCAGAGCACTGCCTTTTTCACACAGCTCCTCATCAAAGCTCCTGCCTCATACAACCCCGAGAGTTGTGTGAGGAGTGGGCGCCTGAGAGTCGCCCACTCAGCTCCTTCAGACAAGCGGCGCAAACTAGCAAACACCTGTGGAAACTCATGCAATGAGCCACTTCTCTGTCCAACGCTGGCAAACACGTTGCTGGAAGCTTAATAGAGAAACATTGCTGTTGTTGAAGGCAATGTTGGAAAGAGCTGAAACATCTTAAAGAGATAGAGACCCAAATTAAAGGTATTAAATAGCTAAGTCAATTCCCTTTAAGAATTTTCTGAACAATTGAACATAACATAGTTACTTGATTGTGCTATAAAATGACACTTTGTGCCTAGAAAATACATCAAACTGTCCATTTACACATCCAAAGCTACAATTGGAACAAATTACAACATCATTGAATGACACTATGTTCATTTTTAAAGGTTTTAGGATCTATCTATCTATCTATCTATCTATCTATCTATCTATCTATCTATCTATCTATCTATCTATCTATCTATCTATCTATCTATCTATCTATCTATCTATCTATCTATCTATCTATCTATCTATCTATCTATCTATCTATCTATCTATCTATCTATCTATCTATCTATCTATCTATCTATCTATCTATCTATCTATCTATCTATCTATCTATCTATCTATCTATCTATCTATCTATCTATCTATCTATCTATCTATCTATCTATCTATCTATCTATCCATCCATCCATCCATCCATCCATCCATCCATCCATCATCCATCCATCCATCCATCCATCCATCCATCCATCCATCCATCCATCCATCCATCCATCCATCCATCCATCCATCCATCCATCCATCCATCTATCTATCTATCTATCTATCTATCTATCTATCTATCTATCTATCTATCTATCTATCTATCTATCTATCTATCTATCTATCTATCTATCTAAAAAAAAATTCAAGTGAAGATTAAAGATTAAAGCGAGTATGAATGCTGTTCCGAAGGCATCGAATTAAGTATTTCATCACCTCCAATGCAGCGATTTCCTATTACGTTCTACCTTCATTGCTACATTTTACTTTGAACTAGCTTTCTTTCACTCCGCTTGAAAACTTCTCAGAAATCACAGCAAGGCAAAACAGACTGAGAAAAGTCTTTCAAGTGTTTTTGCCCTTTGTAAAAACTCGCTCAGTCCCAAAAGAAACATTTTCCCAGCTAATAGAGGAGGGGAAGAAAACAAATAGCTAGGTTGAACTAATTACTCTAGGAAACCAGCCAAGACACCTCTCTTTGTGTGCTTTTTGCTCTCTCTCTCTCTTTCTCTCTCTCTTCTATTCCTGCATATTCTCCTCAGTGACACCCACCTCTACTTTAGTCGTCTTGCTCCGTCTCTTGAGACGTGCCTGCTGAGAGCGTTTCTGCATGTCAGCTTTTGCAAGATGAATGGTCGACATCTGCCAGAGAGCCTCGCTGGACATATTACCTAAGACACCGAACAATAACCTCCACGCACACACACAAGGAAAAACACACTGACACAGAGCGATGCTTGGCCTTAAACGGCCTGCCAAGACCTGACCTTCTCGTTACAACCATGATCACCCCCACGGGGTACAGGTGACATCTGGCTAGGTAATGCGTGTGTGTGTGTGTGTGTTTGTTTGTGTGTGCACAGTTTGCGATCTGTATTTTATCCTTGCTTCCCCGCATGAAAGCCTCGTCCATGTATTTATTCCTGTGTCTTTCGCCTGTGAATGTTTGCATAGCTGGCGTTAAGTCCAATGCCGCAAGGAGCCCGGGCAGCATCAGAAGGGCCGGTGTGCCCCCAGAGTTTGACCATCTGTGCATTATTGGTTGTCATTAAGGTTTCTAATTCAGAGGTGTCTTGGGGATTAGCCAGACGAGGGCAGAAAATGTCATTACTCTGTTCCTCCTGCTGAGCTGCCGTGACCATATTTACATATTTATACACCTTAATTGTCTTTGCCTCGCTGCCGTGACATTGAGGCAGCCGGGGTTTGGTGTGAGAGAAAGAAAAAGGAGGGAAGAGTGACAAGAACAGAACGGCTGCACACAGTTGGCTCAAATTCTATTGATGAAGAGGCTAAAAAAGTAAACGCAAAGGAATAATAGAAACAGCTTGAAAAAAAAAGAGGTTGTTTGTTATTACGATATGAAAAATCCATATATTTTTGCTCCTTGTTTTATAACATTGAACTCTCTAGATTGAATTGCTTAATGTATTCCTTAATGGTATAAATCTACTCAGATACTGACAGTAAAGAGGAAAAAATATGTTTGGCATGTTTTGACATAATGAGAACTCTTCTTGAAGCTTACTTATTTCCCAAAAAATGTTTGAGAAGCACATCTTTTTTTTTTTCCAACATGATCTCAAAGGGCTTTGATGCAGGGAGGTAAAACTGCTAACTTTTTTAATTTAAAGTTAGCATAACTCCAAACACTAATCAGTGTACATATACTGCATATCAAGCAAAACTGGAGTAGATGAATTCATATTTCTGGCAGTTTAAAGTAAGATCTTCACCAAAGTAAGAGTGAAATAACAGCAAAGACCTGAAAAAGTGGGTCTAGATTTATGAAAATACTTTCAAATCTAATCCATCAGGTGTGTTTATAAGTTTGGCATAGTTAGATTTACTGACTGGACAGCAAAACATGTTTGAAAAAAAAGAAAGAAAAAGTTGTTGGATGCATATTTCATGTTAGTCCAGCTACTTCCTATGAAGTACAAAATGTAAAGTATTATTAACTTCCATAAATACACTCTTAATTTCCAATTTTATTTCAGATACATTTTCTGATCAGCAAACTGCACTCAGATAATTTCAGATCTTGAGAACGCTCTCAGGCTTGTGACAGTGAGAATGCAGGCTGCAAGGGATTTAATGCTCAATATATACAGCATTGTTACGTTTACTGACCACTATTAATAGTTGTTTATAGCTTACATGACTGGCACTACACCTAAGGTAGCATTTTCAGGACATCTTTATCATCGGTCCATTAAGCTAACCTTTTTTTCCCCAACTTTTTATGGAACACCTTTAGAAAAGTCTGAAGTCCTGTCATAATATTCGGTATAGCAGTAGAATAAAACTGAATTAAATTTCTTTTCTTTTTTTTGTTTTATTAGAAAAATGGTAATCAGAAGCAGAGGTGAAAATAAGGTTTCATAGAGACCCGAAAGTCAAACTAATTTGATGCACAAAACAAGTAGATATATTAATAGTCCTCTTCTATAAGGTAAAAGCAAGAAGATGATTTCAAATGGTAAGTGATTACATCATAATACTATGTAATTACATTATATTGTATTACATTAGCCAACCATTATCCAGTAAATACTATTGCAGTTGTTTCTGTGTTCACTCTTTGGCAGCATCTCACTGTCAAAGGAATCTATAATCCAAGAAAGATCATCAAACTCTGCCAAGATAACTCAATGGAAGTTGACTTTGTGACTCTGCCCACAAATCAAATCTAATTCAGTATTACATTTCAGAGAGTCCAAACAATGTTAGAAAAGGCAGTGAGGGAAATATGTCAGAAACACCAATTGTAATGACTGAAGCCGGGCTGTAGTTGAAACTCTCAATCTGGGAAAACAAAACCTGGCTTTAGGGGAAATATAGTGACACTTGTAAGGAACAATTTACTTTTGTAACCCATTACTTTATCAACTTTAACATATAGATAATTGGTGTTAATAAAATTATACTTAAAAAGTTCTCATTTTGATACCAGTTCAAAATTGAATAAATTTATGTTAACAGTTGTTGTAATATTTTGGAGTTTTATTTTGTCATGTCTTCACCATAGAGCTCCATTGTAGCTTATGAGACCCACAATAACTGCAGACTTTATTGGAACTAAAGTAAAAAATATTGTCAGATGGACATTGCCATGTTGTTTATGCTACAATGCATTCTGGGTAAATGACACATGCTAGGCCCAATTGTGCTAACTCAGTCCAGCCAAAACAGCAATCAGTAACATCATTAACTCTTTCCTTTTTGAACCAGAGCATGTTGAAATTGATGGGAATGTGAAAATCACCAGGGATAATGAAGACAAAAAGAACCAAATGGAGGAAGAGGAAAGAGTTGGCTGAAGAAGCTGGTGTTTATACTGATTCAGAAATGAAACAATGGCACACACCTCTGCTTTTACCTTGTTGTCTAGTAAGAAGTTGACATGTTCTTTTACACCAGTTTAGGGTCTGATCTTCAGTCCATTGTCAGAGTCTGATTCGGTGCTGCTTCAGTGGCTTCCATCCAGCTTTACCTGTCGATGATATTTATCTGAATGTCTTTCGGTTGCTAGCTGGCAAAGGGGTTTAGGCACTTTGTAAATAAAAACTGTCTGCATGGCATTTGTTTGCAGCTTGCGAGGGTACTGACCACCTGTTAGATCGTTCATCAATTTTGCTCGTACAAATGACTCCAAATCTTATGGAGAGAAATGTTGAAAGCACAAATGTGGGTTCTTTGGAAGCTACGTTTGGCTCTTTCGCACTGCACTCTTTTTTTCACCCTTTTCTTTCCATGTGGGAAGCAATGCTGACTCACCTCACTATTTATTTCTTCTTTTTTCAAATTATTGCCAACAGCGACAATGTGGCACTGTCTAAATTTACACCAGTCAGACTAATATGATAAACGACAATTCAGGTATAGTTAGTTTTCCTGTGTTTACTCTGTAGATTCCAGTACAGAATGGATCCAACCGCGACATCATCATTGCACAAGTGTAAAAATGATGATCTCCATGGGTGAAAAATATAACAAAAAAATTTTTGTGAGTTTTTGGGGTATCACAAACAGCATTTTTTAGTAAATAAAAATTTCAAAGATAGGATAAGTGTGAAAGTTAGCAAATTTAGGAAAGTGATGGATAAAAAAAACAAGAGCAGTATATCCAATCAATGGAGGATAAACTGTGTGAAATGAGCCACTCGCAATAAGGTCAAAACCCATTAGAAGCGCATTTTTGACTCTTTCAGTGACTAGAAACTGTGTCACCTACAGACTATTATAACACTATTACATATGACTGGAGTTTCAGTGGCATAGATGTAAACATAGATAAATAACACTCCATAACACTCACGTACTGATCCAATATTGCAGCAATTTGATCACCTGCAAAGACAAGCTGCTTTAGATTCATATAACTATGGCCAGTTAATCTATAAATATGAAAAAAACCCATAAAATAAAACAGTGAAATTAAGGTAATTTTAACTGGATCTCATAAGTAGACAAATGTAAAAATTCTTTTTTGATGGACCAACATACATGTGGATTTTTTTTTTCTGCTGTGTTTTCAAATATGGAGATTATATCATCACTGTTGAAAGGCTTGAAAATGCACAGCAGTAGTAGAGTCTGTTCAATTGAAAAAAAAAATCTCTGAAATACGTAACTGGAAACAGAAATGATTCATGAGTTGTGGCAGAATAGTTTTAAAGCAGAAACAGCTTTTTAGAGTTGAGATAATCTTCATGTTCTCAGCCTATTTCATATTCATTCTGTCTCTCTAACTTACACACACAGATACTAAAATACACGCTGACAGTGACAGACAGGAATGGACACTGCCTGTTGCCTTCATTAAATGCAGAAAAACTGGGACCTTGTCTGCTGGAGAAAATATTCTCACACAAGAGACAGACCATTATTCACTGACCTTGTAAGCATATCCATTTCCAAGCATGAGCAGGCACAGAATGCAGGATTTGTCCAGTAAATAATGGGATATTTTGCATTGAGGTTCGATAATTATATATTTTTATGAAATGCCAGCGACTGCTTGGTTGCCTACAAGTTTTTACAAATGAGATTAGAAGAAGAAGAATATAAATAAAAATTAGCAAACCCCGTGGCTCAGACTTCTGAGGTGACTTCAGGGGGCTTTGCAATCACAGCCTTAGGGGAAAACCATGCTTTGCCCGAGGCTCAGAGATTCACAGAGTCACTGAACTTTTCAAATGATAAGAAGTTCTGACTTTCTTAGCACAGCAATAAAATAGTTGTCTATCCTTCTCTTCATTGTATTTTGTGACCGGGATTCGCATCATAATTTATATTTTGCAGTATCTTTCTTGTGTTATTCCTTTTTGTCTAACTGACTTAAATCTTAATAGACTGGACTTTTTAGGTGCAACAAATGCAGTAGTTTTTACAGAAAGTAATCCCGGGCAGAAATTACAAATTAGTGTAGGAGGGATTCTTATTCTGGTGTGTTTTCTTACTGTTAGATAATGATTTGAAATCTCTTTTGATTTCTTTCACTTGATCAATAAACAGTTTGGAACAGAGAGGGAAACTGACCATTTGTGTTCAGCCTGATATTATCTAAAAAGCTTGTCTGGTAACCTTTCTCTGGTCCCAACACTTAATTTTAAGGCATAATATATTTCATTCGCTTAGCCACAATGCTATAAAGCCAAGTCCATTGCTATTTATAGCACTGTTGGAGGAAGAAGAGCGTTTCTAGGAGACCAGCATGAGTTACCATTTAGGATCAAAGAAAAATGACTCCATGCTTGATCAGAGAAGCTGCTGGTTATGAATACAATATAATTTTGGAATGGATGGATGGAATAATAAATCAGCAGGCAACTGCACTGACTCTGTCCATGTGTTTTTATTGGTTATACAAGTTGGAATTAATTGAGAATTTTCTCCTATCCACACGTAGTGGAGTCGCTGCACACACACATTCAGAGATATATCCCCATTAGTTAATATGCAACGAGCAATATTTTTCCAAAGGTCCTTTAGTAGGTTTTTTGTTGTTATCATGAACAACTTGAATGGAGTTTTTAAAACTCCAGCTGCAGATAATACAAAATGCTGCAGCACAGATGCTAATAGATGTCATCTAAGGCTTCTTGCTGTTTTCCTTGCAGAAAGTCGGGCATAAGTGGAAGCCGTCCTCTGCTTACCCCTAGTGCTTGACCAGTACCCATTTAATACAGCACAGCATTGTTTTTGGACAGCGTTGTTTACCGACTTTAGTGGACTAGAACAACCTTTTGATAAAGAACGGGGGCCTTGTCAGGCAAACCCCATATTACCTGACTGGACCATGCAGAGCTTCCATGACACAGGTAATCAAAGTTCTTTATGTGTGTGCACACATGAGTATGAAGAAAAGCAACCAAAAAGTGATCCATTTCAGTGCTCTACAGAGTACCCCCATATGGCAGTTTTCAGCTGCAACAGAGGTAAAAACAAATAATAAAAGACACAGAGCTTTAGCTAACCCACTGAGTGGGAGCTGTACCTTTTAAATCCCTTTAAGAAAGGAAATACACATTTTTGTGAACTGCAGTGAGCAGCTGTCACCACATCCTCCCTCCTTTTTCCAAGCACAGCCTTCTATTCTTGACGACTCTGTTTTAATCCCTCATTTGTTTTTGAGGATAGGTGATGGTGGAGGTATATTGATAGGCACAAGAAAGATTGATTCTGCACTGAAATCCCCAAATGAAAACACACATGCAAGCTTTCTCAGCTAATAAGGTAACAGTGTAATGTTTATGCTTCTAATCCGATCAGTGTTGCCAGCTGTTCTCGTTGTGCTTTAACTAAAGTGAAAGATGGACAAGAAAAGTTGTAAAAATATCTGATATTATCTACTTTCGGCTGTTCCTTGTGTGTAGATATGTTCATAGTTGACTTTTCCTATTTCCAGTTGTCATCAAAGTTGGACTGTCTGGTTTGACAAGTCTTGTTTTTAACCATTATTTAAATGGCAAGGACAACATGAATGCATGGATTCATCCACTGTTGTATCAGTGGTTCAGGCTGATGATGGCGGTGTGATACTGTGAGGAATATATTAATGGCACACTTTGAGCCTCTTAGTACCAGCTGAGCTTAATGAGAAAGCTGCAGTCTTCTTGCTGATTCTCCAATTTGAAGGGACTCTTGGAAATTCATTGACGTGAGCTTTAAAATAGCTGGAAACAGGTACTATTCAGATGAAGATGTCTCTCAAGTACCTTTCTAGATAAAATGCCGCGTGGCTCGCAGTAAGCATCTCATTCGGCTGTGATGAATGCTACGTGTAGCTCTAAGTTAACCAAGTTCATACTGAAACACTCCCTCGAGCGCTATCATCCATCAAAGCCTCTCCCAGCAGCTGTCAAGTGATTTTTGTGCGCCTTCCCTTTGCAACCATGTGTGGTTGTGCCACAACAATATCCGGCCCACCTCATTTGCTCCCATTAGAAAGGCGGCACTGGATTTTTTTTCTTTTTCCTTCCTTCCCTCCTGATGCCCCTGGGCATCATATTCAGCATGCTCTTCACTCTCCAGCCTTCCTTTAACCACTTATTCATTCATCACAGACTCACCGAGGAAGCTGCTTAGCTCAAAGACAGTACATTTTTACAAAGAGAAGTGGCCCATGCAGGCAAAGAGACAGGCATACTCAGACGGAATAGTATGACTATGCGCTGCGCAGTGGGAAACGATGTCAGTACGAATTCAGTTATGGCGGAAGTCAAAGCACATTTGCAGCAGAAAAAACATTGGCTAAAGTACTGATAGTGAATTAGAGAGGAAGAAAGGGGAGGGAAGTGTCTTTTCTTTCATTAGATGACCAGCTAGCCTTCTTTCCTGGCTTGGTCTCTGTCAGCACATATTCCCCAGGTCTTTCCATGCAGAATCTTGGCTCTGTTGATATAGGCAAAGTTTTATACTGTGAAAGTAATTTTCACAAAAACAGAGGGAAGGAAATATTCATTGTGAAGAAGTTTTATTCATATTAAATGATGTTCCTTTATGTATCATATAAATGTAATGTTTTTTGTATCACAGTCAAGGTGTTTTTCTGTGCAGCTGGAAACGGTGTACAAACTAATGAAACATGATGTGTCTACTGAAGTAAGTTTCCCAGGGTTGCTGAACTTCCCCAGACAGTTATTTGGGAACTCGCTGTTTTTCCCGTGGCCTTCCCTGCATGGAGATAGAGTGTTTAGTTTTCACCTCCCATAGACATTACAGTGAATGAGTATACAAGGTTTCATATGTTTTCCTTTGTTTTTTTTGTTTGGTCTTCGAAGATTGAGTCTCCGCCTCGGTAGTAAAGAGAGATGAATAAAGTAACTATGCAACTCTGGGTTCCTCAGAGCGGATCCTAATTTATGCCTAATGCAGTATATTTCTTGCTCTCCGTCTGCAGATGTATTAAAGATTGTTTTTGCTCCCTGACTTTTGTCTGGACCTCAGTGTCTGAATTGTGCACTTCACATCATCCATCCACGATCTATACCCGTACACACCTACACACCCCCACACACACCCCCCCCCACACACACACACACCCACACACACACACACACACACACACACACACACTCACTCAGGTAGACCAGTTAACAGACATCTATTTGAAAGTACACTCGCATAACAGCACGCTTTGTTGTTCATGACCTTCAGGGACTTAACCTCATAATTGTGGGTGACAGTGACTGATAGATGCTGTCAAGCCAGCTGTTTTCCCTGCGGTTGTGATAACCAAAGTATACAAATAACATTTTTTTGGATTTAAACCCTTTTCTATTGGGCCTGTGTAATATTTACTTTTTTCAAGAAACAATATTAAAGTAATTTATCAGTTTTTAATAAACTTCTTACATGGTCAAATTTAGCAAAATCCAAAAACTTGAAATGCATCACATTTTGTGTAATGAATCTTTTTTAATTACTGATTTTTTTTTTTTTAAGCCATAGTTTTGATTAAACTCTCGTCTGCACCGGTATGGCCTCTATATGAAAAAAAGTGCTTAATTTTTTCAAAATCTGTTGCAGAAATTTTGAGGAAGAGGTCTGCGGAAAAAAAGAGAGAAAAAGTTATGGATGAAAAGCCATCTTCCAGGCGAGCAGAGTTGTCCGTCACTCTGTCAATCTCTCCTGCGCTCCGGATTTCTCATTAATACTCGCCTTCAACTCCATCCGCCCCCTCCGACTTCTCCAGCCAATCGCTGCATCGGGAGGGCGTGGCTTTCCGACAGAAGGATGAACAGAGGCTGTTGAGGGGAGAGGAGAAGAGAGTGCAGTTGGACCGAGACGTGTTTCCCCCCCACCCCTTAACCCCTCAGCTTCTGGGTGAACTAACGAAAGGCTGAACGCGTGAACGAGTGATGGCCACGGCGCACAGCGACCTAAAATAAATTATATATAAAGAAGAATAGCATTTTCACGGGAAGACTGGGAGGAAGATGTTTAGTTAGATACCTGCGCATCTCTGCTCTGGGCTGCAGGTGCGCTTCATCCTCACTAAAGACAGTTGCTTTGGCTGGGAAGGAAGTGGACAGAAGAAAACATCCTCTTGGGATTAAACGCCAACCTTCCAGACTACAAACAGACTTTTTTTAAAAAAATGTATTTCTTCTTCAACAAAAACATTTGACTCAAGCGTTGTGCATTCGCGAGCTGCTCCGGTAGACTGTTGTCAGAGCGCGGATTACACAGGACGGTATTGCTGTTCTCCCAACTTCAACCGCCTTTTCTACACTCACTTCAGATTTTATGTATTTTTTTTTTTTGTTTTAATTTTCAACACGCCGAAGATGGGGACAGTGTCCGGATTGCCGCGGCTGTTGTTAACCCTAACCCGGGTGAACGGGGAAGAGTGAGGAGAACGGAAAGAGTGTGGAAGTAGGAGAGGAGAGAAGAGGAGTCGGCAGCTTTTGGCAGTCGTCCACTTGTTTTCTGGTGCATTTGCTGCTCGTGCTCTCAGACCTCATTTTTTTGTTGTTGCCTCTTTTCTTTTTACTGGATTCACGGACAAACAAGCAAGAAACGCACAGGGAGGACAGCGTTCACACCCTGGGTAAGTCTGAGTGCGTCTCAGTGAACGCGGATGAGTGAATAAATATCAGAAACAAAAATAAGGGTTTGGGGGACTGAGAGGGAGAGGGGGTGGGGTGGGGAGTGGGGGCAGCAGTGGGTGGGGAATGTGAAGCCGCTGTGCGTTTTTACGCGTTGCGCACGGCCAGGTTGACACGAGCAAGAGAATGCAGACTGGATGTGGTCGGTGACGCATGATCGATTAGACGAGCTGAGACTAGGCACAGCTGAGAGTTTCAATACGGATCAATAATACGGGGCGCTTGTTTTGGCCGTCTCAGCACTGTGAAGGAAGGTCCTATGGAACTTGTTTGGCCCCAGATGTCGGGACAGAGACAACGCCGCGCACTCGCAGATTCATATATTGTTACGCGCAGCTCCCCAAGGAAACGAACTGGATGCAGCTTATTGTACCGTCTTGATCATGACGTGTTGAGCTCTGCGATTCCTTAACTTCTCAAACATATCCATCCGCGTGTGCATCGGAGTCTTACTTAATGTAACCATCCTATACCCTCTGCTTTGTTTTATCTCACATCCATGTGTGTTCGCTCCTTCCAGCGATGCATTGCCACCCTGTCTCCCTGCCTCGCTCCCACCCGATCTTGTTTCACTCCCCGTGTATGTTGCACGGCTTCCCACGAAATCTCCGAGCCTTGTGAGCGCAAGCCTTTATAACCTGTCAGACACTTTTTCGTTGAGTCTTACACATGGCTTGAAAGGAACTCCTCTGAAAGCGGGAGCTTTCTGCGTCAGGTTTTGTTCCCAACACCCACCCGTCACTGAAGCAGACCTCCTTTACCCAACTCAGCAAGCCAGTAAGAGAAGTCAAAGACTTGATCTGTGCATACTGCAAGGGTTATACTCTCATGCCAGGGGATGTCACTGTTATCTGTAGCCCTCCATTCCTTCTAAACCGTGCATTTTGAAAGGAAAGAGAGATGTACTGACAATATGCGGATCCCCGTGATGTTCAGTCGCTCTGAGCAGGATGTAAATGAGAGGCTGAGTGCCTGACACTCTGAACTCTAATGACATATCGTCTAACGCCAGGCTCACTGTAGAGGACTAAGGACTAGATTGCAAAGATGTTGAAAGCTCCAGGCAGTGATGGAGGCAGCTGAAGTATCCATTAGAGGAGGTAATAAAGTTGGAGTGGAAGAGTTTTTACAAGGCAAACTCGGAAGCACAGTATGAAGCAAATATTTTACAGCATCTATTTAAAAAAAAAAACTGCAAAAGCTCATTTGTTGCTGAGAGTACAAACTTTAAGTAGAGTGAAGTGTGAATATCTACAATCTCTTCTACAAAAAGTGCTGTGCATCACACATTTGTATTTGGACAATACTTTGCAGAGCAGATTTTTAATTACAAGTCTTTTTGGAAAACCATTTTTTCACAATTGGCAGGAGAAATGTCTGCCCTTTCTGCTTTACAAAAAGAAAAGAAAAAAATGTTTAGAGGCATCATCCTGCTAGAAAGTGAACCTCTTTCACGGTTCGATGTCTTCTGTAGCCTCTCACAGGTTTTTTTTTCTGAATTGGCCTGGATTTAACTGTTACTTCACACGTTTTAACATTTTTTTTTTAATGTAAAAAAACATTTGCCCTGGATTCGTATTTGCTAGGCTTAGGGACCACAACTACCTGTAAATAGTTGAAATCTGGAAATACTTGAGACTTCCTTTGAAAATAGATTTACAATTTTTAGATCACAAATAAAATATTCCTTAATTTGCATTAATGCAGACAGTGGAAACAGTCTTGGCACTTCTGCAGAAGCCAGTATGCACAATCTTCCTTATCTCTGCTTTTGGATTGGGTGCTCTGCAAATGCCAGCCAATAGCGTGTCAAAGAGCATATGTACTAGGTATTTCAGCTTTTCAAGCTGCATTTTCTTTTGGCTACTTTATATGCTTAATGAAAAAAATAAGTGAATAGGTAAATCCACGAATGCTGGCCATTGAATCCTTTTCCTTTCAGTTCAGTTATGTCACTTTGTGTTGATCTATCATGTATTCATATTCAGTACTTTAGAATATGCGTACCAATGAAGCTCATTTGTCAGATTGAAAGTACTTTTTTTAATTAAGCCGACATGTCTGCATGGTAATCTTTCTCTGTATTACACAACAGTTTTTCTCATAATACTCTAATTTATTGAACATGTCTGCAAAATAGAAGAGAAAAGCTGAGTCATAGGGGGTGCGAATAATTTTGCAAGGTGATGTAGAATATACATATATATATATATATATATATATATATTATATATATATATATATATATATATATATATATATATATAAAACTGGTTGTTTTAATTTGTGTTAAATATGAAAGTTTGTTCTACAATAGATTAACTGAAGGGGTTCCGATAATTGTGGTGACAGGTATTTTGTGAAATTTTGCTTTTGTTTCTTCTGTTATTTCCAGGGTGAAAATAAGTGTTTAATGATCAATGTAATTATTTGAAGTTTTTTTTTTTTTTAAACTTCTTTACCATGGTTCCACAAAATGTGAATATTTTATACAATAAAAAAAAAACTGTGCTGGCTTTGACTAACACCAAGGTAAACCAATATTTAGATTGACCAACTTCTTTAATTTGGATTGATATGTGTGTAAGAATTCCACACAGCATAATATCTTCCTGATTGTCTTGGCAAGTATCCATGAACGCAGATTAAAAACATGTTTAAGGCATTTTTTTTGTTTTGTTTTGTTTTTTGAAAAGGTATCTGAAAAAAACAAAAGCTGGAAGTTTCACACAGAATAATCCGCAGTTGAGATTTCTCACTTCCCCCTCAATACACAAGCATCTCAGAGCACTTACATAATACCCAAGATGGGTATCGAATCATTGCCCACAGCCATGCATTAGTCCACACATTACTCTCTGTTATATGTGTAGTAGGTGAACTTTGTTTTTTTTTTTTTTTTCAATTCAATTTTGTTGCCGTTTGGTTCCCTGCTTGAGAGACATAAATCCATAGTGGGTGGAATAAAAACCGATGATTCACCTGTTACTGTTATGGATTCGCTCAGCGTAACAACATTTGGGTAGTGCAGTCAAACAGAAACCAAATCACACTACCTTTCATTTTGCTCTAGACCCTGTGGAATATATTTAAACCCCTTTGACATGACTCAGTCTGTACCTTTAGAGCTGATGTAGCCAAGCAAAAGTAAAATTATCTGAGATGAAATGACTTTCATGCTCGCATAAAGGCCCAGCTGCTTTAAACCGGCCTCAACAGACTAGTTCATTGTCAACTGCTCAAGGCTTGTCTCTTGGAGATGTTAGTTTGTCATCCGTTATTAGAAATATTTTATTATGTGGTGCTCTGCTAAAAAGGTTTTTCTGGAAGGCATGTGGAGAGACGGATAATGGTCCCGTTTCAGAACAGTGTTCCTCTAAAAAACACATAGTGGAACGTGCTTTCTTTCTTTCTTGATTTCTTTACTTCTCCCTTTTAACATTATTTAAAAGGGAGAGACAGTACAATTAGGACATCATTATGCCGATCCAGATTTTACTCATCTTAAAATTCAAACTGGATGAATTCCTCTTCCTGCAAGGATCTCTGCACAGACGTAAATCCACTAAGCACATTCCAAAGATAAATGCTTGTACTGAGTGTGTATGCTCTTTAGTGACTGACTCAAGTATATGATACGGTTCTGCCAGGACATGGAAAGTACAGGAAATGCAGCGTGTTTAATAACTAACATTACACTGCACTTTTAGATGAGGCAATGGCCCTCTAATCTGAGTAATTTTTTTCAACGTAAGCAGTATACAACATTTTAAATCACGACATGAGTGGAAGAGAATCAGAGATATAGGATTTGGACTTCAGTGGATTTGTCAAGTTGAGTTGAGAGAGAATATGCAATTTTTGCAACACTTTAAAAATGCTTTCTCTGAAAACTAGCAATTGGCCTAGCAAGCTTTGAATTTAAGAGCTAATGCTTTGCAGTGCATCAGAAGAGCCGATTTCGATGGAGTGAGAGCCGGCTCCCCACTTTATTTTTTCTTTTGTTGCTCAGCTCTCACTCTCAGTAGCTCTGCCCTGCTGCCTTGTGGCCAGTCTCATATGAGAATATGAGATCACTCAGTTATGTGAAAACAAAGAGGGGGACAGACACGACAATCAGGTGGAAAATTTGTCCATCCAGTCAGTAAACAATGATGCAGAGGAGAGTGCATCACAAAAACTCATAAATATAACTGAGACCCATAAAAAAAGGGAATAATAGAGCATGGGACATAGCTTGGTTCTGTTTGGTAGATGTTTCTACAATGTTTTGTTGACATGTTTTATGTCAAAGAAAAAAGAAAAGTTTTAAATACTTTTCAAGAATAAGATTTTTTGATTTCTTAGAAGAAAAAAAATACATAAAGTTTGAAAAGTCTTTGGCTTCTCATCAAAACACTAAATGCAATAGGATTCATTAACATACAAAACATTAGTATTTGCATAGCTAAGGTAAATAAGATGCTATATATGATAATAAATTAAGGAAGCCAAATGAGAGAAATGAATTTTAATATTTCTGCAGCCATAAACTTGACATGAAGAATACAGTCAATGCTTATATTCTGTCTTATTAGACTTGCTATTAAATTACATTGACCTTATGATCAAATCTTCAATCAAATTGTGAATGCGAACATAACCAATACTGGCTTTGCTAGCTAAAATATGGATGTTTTCTTAAGTAAACAAATCTTTTCTCTTGGGCAGTGTTTCTCATTTCTGGTCTTTTTTTTATTATCTTTTTTTTTCTTTGGATATGAGATGTCTTCTACCTTTTCCTGGAATAACACCGCATTTACCACACAGGAAGCTTTACATCTTCAAAATTTAAGACATGGACATTTTCTGCCCTATTGTATGTATTACCTTTACTTCATAGCAAACCACTCAAAGCTTTATAGGAAACCAATAAACCTTTATCAAGTGTCCAACACAATGTTGTATGTAGAATATACCGAGATGTGATGGAGAAAAATCTTTAGGCAATGTTCTTGAACTGCACAGAAACTCCTCTAGTAAGTGATTATTGATCGATGGAGATACAGTAGCTCTGTATCTCTGTGCACTAATACGGTTTGTTGAGGTGTTTGATGACAGAAGTGATGCACGTCAGCAATCCCGGGAGGCATAGAGTCCAATTCAGTAACTAACCCTCTTTTCTATCTACGAAAAGAACATTATTTCTAATATGTTGGAGACAAAACATTAATCAGTTAAAATCAGAATTATATTTCAAAGAAAATGCAAATCAACAAAGTCTTGTAATTGCACTTCAATTTGATATCATTTCCACTTTGTGAAGTGTTATCTGAAGTCATCTGACATCATAGTGGATTAAAAGCTTGTCTTATTTAACAGTTGTTCCACTTTTTTGTAGCAGTAGTAGTAATGGGAACTTAATTATTTACACCTACTGCTGCCAGAATATTAAGCTTTTAGAACTTTTTTAGTTTTGTGTGAGTAGATAGTACACCCCTAAGGGATGTTGGGGATCAGGCTTTAGGAATTAAACCACAACTCCTCCAATCTGCACTGGCACTTCTCTAGTGGTGATACTTGCAGATGCACCTGGCTTCAGTGGGTAAAACTGCGCTATGAACTCAATGTGGAACATGAAACATGGTTAAACCTTTTCTCATTCCCTTTATTCCTCACCCCGTCTTTTCTCGTCTTTGTACATCAAAGTGCTTGTCTCTTCTTAAAGCAAAGCCTCAAGCATCCCAGTACAGGCATAGGAGGAGGGGATGTGGACAAACATCCCCTCCGAGTGAGCCGGAGAGATGCTCGATTGTTCCCCATACGTACATTAATCCTCAGCCAGGCTCCAACATGAAGTACAGCCATCTAAAGGCTTGCTGACATTTCAATCTAGACAGGGGCTGGGGGAGTCATGGGCCTTTGGATTGTTGTATGTTAGACATGCGGTGAGGGTGTGCTTTAAAATCTTTTCTCCTATTCCCTCTGGAAATAAAAAATAACCTTCCTTTTTTTGTAATCCACAAAGTTCCCTCTACCCCCTTCTTTAATATGTTTATAAGCAGCTTTCTAATAGTCTTATGCACTAAGCCAATGAACAATTTTTTAAGAAAGTCTCTCATTAATGAGTTTTTCTTTTGAAAATCAGTTGAGGGATTTGTTCATGCCCTTAAGGCTAAAGAAAATCGTTTCGCAGTCTTGCGTTTTCAGGAACGTAAAGGGACAAAATAGTTTGCTTTCCATCAATTTCTGCTACTGAATGACTAAGCTATTGAAAGAAAGTGGAAATGCACAGAGAACTCTTGGATTTGTTTATCATCTCGAAGTGTGCAGCCCTATACCTAATAACGTCTTTAAAATATTAAAATAAATCTTGTTTTTCTTAGTTTGCCATCTTCCTCGGGACTTTTCCAAAACTTCACAGGACAAAACATCTGATTCGATTTTATATATTTTTTACTCATGCTCAGTCGAGGTATAAGAGACATGATATAATATACAGAGCTTTATGCTTTAGAAAGGGTTACATTGTGATTTACCAAGGTGTTTACCTCTTAGTAAATCTGCTTATAGACATTCATACAAAAAAGTTAGTGACTAAATAGGTAGTAGAGGACACTTTTTCCTTACAATGCACAAATTTTGTATGCCTTTGGATAAAAAGAAGAAGAAGGAAAAAAATGGATTGCATCTGCTTTGCTTCACCTTGAGGGTAACTAGGATCTCTAGTCCGGAGGGCAGCTGTACTGCAGTAAAAGCACTTGCTTAGGTTCTCCAGAAGAACCAGAACCGATTGAAATGAAAACCACCCTCTGAGCATGAAAAAGCTGCCTTTGATCTGCTCATACACCATGCAGTGTTTACCCCTTGGAGTTTTACATCTTTCCCTCCATCAGTGATAATCTTGTTTTTAGTAAACCTTCATAATCAAAAAGCCGCAAAAGAAAAAGAAAAGTGAACTGTAAAATGAATATATGTTGTGCGAATAGGAAGCACAAACTTTTTACTGGATTTTTTTTTCATGCAAAAAAGACCTGGGATGGTTAAAAAAACAAAAAACAAAACTAAAAAGAATAAACAATGGTTATTCATTGCTCTATGAAACTCATTGAGTCATGTTTGCTTCCTCAGTCAGCGATGTCTGTCAGTAAAATAAACTCTAAACGGATCCACATTTGCATAAAAATGTAGTTCAACTGTGCCTTAAACCTCAGGTATGAGTGATGTTGAGTGTAAAAACCAGGTTTTTGTTCGGTGCTGCAGGAAGGAGCATTAAGGAATGGAAAACACTCTCAGCCCTCTAGCAGTTTATTTTTTATGAGTTAACTGGTTCTGCGACCTCCGAGGAGTGCATGGGAATCGTTCTCCACTCACCTTCCATTCATCCAATTTCCCCTCAGCCTCTCTCGCCCCTTTCCTGAAAATGATTAGGAAAGACATTTAGTGGCGAGAAATACAATGATCATATGTTGTGGCATTGATCTGTGTATCGAGCTATATCATCTGGATTCATTGGCTCTGACATCCAAACTCGCCACATTGATTTTTACTGTTGCTGTTAAAAGGAGATTTACCCCGATCCACCCACCACCTACCTACTCTTCCTGACAGATTCACGTTCAGCCGTAAGCCAAACAGGTTATGCTGCAGAGGTGTACTGATTCGCTGGTGCGTTGTATCACAATTTATGTGCTAAGTGCTTGTGCGAGCATTCACCTGGGTTTGACGACATAAAACGAGAACAAAAGCGAGTGCTACAGGACCTCCATCTTCAGGATTATTCCTTATCTACAATGCCTACTGAAAGTGTTCACATTCATTGCACTTTTGTTTTTTCTGCATTTTTCATCCCCGCACTTGTTGCCAGAACACAACTATTATTGACAAATCTGAGTTTTAAAAGAGTGGCAAGAAGAAAGACGTTGTTGAACAAGCCAAAAATCCAGACAGTTAGACCTTGGAATCCAGAAAAACTACCTTAGAAACTACTTTTTAGACTCCTATTCCTCCAAACCAGAAAAAAAAAAATTAGAGAATACTTACTTATACTTATCTAGCAATCCTGAATAGGAGTATCTAGTTTATTTATTTTGGATCAACATTATTAGCTGTTTCTTCTTTTGCTCTTTCCTTTGGTTTGTTATTTTGTACTTTCTACTGCCTTGTTGCTGAAAATGTGCTATATAAATAAAATTACCTTTACTTTTTACCTTTACGTTGTAATGCGACCTATCTTT
This sequence comes from Poeciliopsis prolifica, assembly GCF_027474105.1. Lineage (NCBI taxonomy): Eukaryota > Metazoa > Chordata > Actinopteri > Cyprinodontiformes > Poeciliidae > Poeciliopsis > Poeciliopsis prolifica. The sequence goes on from NW_026562383.1 coordinate 7,380,802, forward strand.
AACTATTTTACAAATATGAATTTTTGTATGTGCAAAACTGGTAGAGGAAAAGCAAAAGACTCTGCAAAACAAGGTCATGAATAGAAAGACACACACACAACAACAAAATTGTTTATCTTTCTGCTTCTACTTCCTAATTGTGCACTAGGTTTCAATCACATAAAATCTTATTTTTAAAAAAAGAAGTTGATAGTTGTGGTTGCAAAGTCACAAAATATATAAAAATGCAAAGAAGAGGAATACTTTCAAGGTTTCATATGTGCTGTTTAACACTGTAGATCAGAGGCAGATAACGTGAAAACTGAGCAAGGAAAAAGATTAGGTCAAACAGTATGAACCTCCTGGATATATTTTACAAGCACACGCTGGCCTTACTGCTGTCTGATAAACTCGATAGCTTCAAAGTAGGAGGTACAATTTGAATATTAAAAATGTATCACACAAATGCTCTGACCTAACATACAGCATCATCTGACTAGATGTCATGATGGCATCCTGTCCCTACAGGAAGCCATCATGTTTAAGCAATGGAGAGGAATCATTGCAACGGCATCAGAAAAAATAAATAAAGATAATGCAAGGCATGAAGAGATCTGAATGAGCAAAGAATACAAATTGTGAAGAGGAAGCACTTTCAGAATAACAATAAATTGAATTACCAGTGCGCTCTCCAGTTTTAAATAATAATTCTTTAGAAAATCAGAGCAAAGCTTTGCAACTTAGGCTCTTTTGCATCCTTTTTTATTATTAATGATTTCAGTGTTTTTTTTTCTCCCTCTCTAACTGGTAACACATTAACCCTCTGGGCACGTGTCAGGCATTAAACAGCTGACAAAAAAGTTATAAAACGCTTGGTGGAAACGCTGAAACATGTGCAGTCTCTGCAAAAGAATCAGCCATTTCCCTAAGGAGACGGTAGTGAGAAGAATGGAGCAAAAGCAAGGCTGGGCTGGATAATAATTAGAGCTTGATAAACTCACCAGAAGCTAAAAGTTGTTTTTTAGGGGAGATAAAAAAAAAATCCCTCCCTGCTGTCCATGTTTTAAGTGAGCTGTTTTATTCACCGAGGTATTCATATTCCAACATTTATAAAACTGCAATTTATGGACAATTTAAAATGAGTAGCGTTTGTAAAAGGAAATAGATTTTTTTGTTTTGTTTTTTGGTTTGATTAAAAGACGGAAATGGTCATAACACCAAAACGACTCAGTTGCAGCACTGTCAACTTCGCAGAACATTTTTACAATGAAATCCTTCAGAATGTAGATCAGATATATTAATACAGAAGAATGAAAACTATAGTTTTTTGGGTTTTTTTAAATCACAAATATTAAATTTGATCTGATTTTATGCACTATAATTTCACAATAAATGACAGTGATTTATGACTTAATGTTTGACATGAAAAAGCTTTGATTTATGGCGCGGCCTTTGCTTGGTAAAAAACTTTGTTCATTTGCTGTCGTACAGGTGACGACATCACATCCTGTGTGTGAGTGACAGAACAATTGCTGTTACGCAGATGTGCGATTAAATAGGATTTTACTAAAATTTCAAAAGGAAACAAATGCAATGCTGACAATTTATATTTTGCTGTCAGCATGACCTGGTAACACTGATGTATGGTGCGTTCACTGATCGAAAAATGATCGGAAGATATTCAGTCCACTAACAGCGAGTCAACAGTCACAAATGGTCAAGCATAAAATCAGGCAATTCTGCTCACCAGAAAGTCTTTAGTAATGTGACTTTGGTTTCTTGTCTGTTATTGAGAGGTGAATTTTAGTGTTAATTTGCTAAAATCAAACAAATTACAAACTAATTTCAGTTTTCTTTATGCAATGCCAGTGTGGCAGTGACCTTCACAACACTGATGAAAATGAAATGTCAAATGCTACAGTAACTATTTCTCCTCAGAATCAATGGTTTCCTGTCTCTTTCAATGTATCCTGGTTATCACAATATGAAAAGCCAGGTTGGCTATGTGCATGGCATAATGGAGGTTTTATGGGAATCATAATCATTGTTAAAAATTGAACACCGCCAATAAATCATCTCCTTTTGCCTTTCTCGTATTGTTATGTTGCAATGTGATGCATAACGAGCTGAAACGCCTCCGAGTGAAGGGAAAGGAAATGAGTTCCAAATTAGTGCGCCTCTAATAATCCCAATTTGAGGTGTAAGGAGCCATTTGTTTTCCCTTTCATTGGCTTGATGTCAGTGAAGTTAAAACTTTGAATTCATCTCTCTCACTTAGCATGCATGACCGCATTTTCAATTCATGAGAAGCTTCTTACGCCACACTCCAGATCTGAACCCGCGCGTTTTGGTTGACGAACTCAACATGCCTTTTTAATTCATTTCTGTGTGAGTTTTAGGGAAAAGATTTACATGGATGATCTGATGCATTTTTAATTTCACACTGGGAGAATAGCTTCTCTTGTGAATTTTTTTTTTCTTTTTTGTGTAATTCTTTCAAGCCTCGTGTGTTCTCATCTTATCTGCATTTACACTTGTGAAATGAATAGGAGGTATTTTGATCCAAATCAATATTTATGAATAATAAAGCAGTTGGGATGCAGCTACAGGAAGATATTTGAGAAAGGCTGAGTTAAAAAATGCGGCTCCTAAACAAAAAAAAAAAAAAGCAGAGTGGAGTTTTAGCTAAGATGATAAATTTCTATTTCATATTCATTCGGATGTACTGTAGAATGCATGAGCCAATATTAATTATATTAGGTTTATTTGACGATGTAGATAAAAAATACATTTATGTTGCAGCTAATGAAGAGGGCACAGTTTCCATGGAGACAGGAGTCACTTTGATTTACTGTGTTTTTGACTGTACTGCTTCCAGGATCCAGATGTGCCACACCAGAGGGCTCAGTGACAGCTTTTGACCTGGTTTTTGCCTCCCGGGCCAAATAAAATGTGAAAGTGATGTGGTCCTAACATGTCTGCAGTAGAAACCCCTATATTTTTATACCAGGGGCTCTCCAAGCTCCTTGTGTTTCCCCTACTGCACCGTGTTCATAGTGAGACTTAATGAGGTGAGTGCTTCTACTTTTTGTTGTTCTTTTCTGCGTGACATAGTTTAACTGTGCGTAAAGTGGGACTACTCAAGTCTTAACAGCAGGAACTAAAAAAAAGGTGCATTTGTCTTTTCAGAATGCACATTTGTTGCAAGGTGGCATGGTGGTGCTTTGATAAGCAGCCATGTTTACATGAGCAAAAGTCCATGATCGGATTGGAATGTATTTGGATGAAATAATCTGAATGCGCACAACATTAAGTAATTTGATTATGATGTGCTCCAGGCTTCATTCAGAATAGAAACACTGATGTACAGTGTTTCTATTCTGAAACACTGCAGAAGAAGTTGCACTTCCATCTCTACACAACATAAAAACAGCCACATGCAGTGTGTTCGTTTCATTCCCCCCAAGTGCCCAGAATGGACCCGGTGACAGGTTTTAACAATGGTCGAGATGTTACTGCGCTCTCTAATTGAGCCACAGTGTAAGCAAAACATGCCGTTAATCTTCAGGCTTTAGAGGATGAGAGAGCGGGAGGAAATAAACATCCTTCAGAGTTTCCACTATGACAAACCAGATTGCTTCCCTGACATGGCGTCTGGCCACTGAAGGTGAGTGTATGTCACAGTGACATAGAGTATACATGCGCTGCCAGGTCAGTTTGCCACAATCAAATTGACGTGGTCAGAACAAGCGTTCACATGCACTCCGTTCGGATGATCAATCAGTATACCACTCCTCTCATTTGGACAACAGTTTCATTCCAAAGGAGCTGAATGAAGTCAGAATATTCTGATTGGTGCGTTTACACATCACATCTTTATTCTGATTGGCTGTTTATTCCAGTTATGTCCATGTAAATGCCTAGTGTTGTATTTCTACAACAAGACTGCGACTTGTTGTAGAAACAAGTTAGTGGTGTTAAGAGTAAATGCCTTGTGACAAACTAAGGATTTCGGTAGAGGTGAGAGTGGAAATTCATGACAGATGAGTCGTATCATGACAAGTTGGAACAGGTGCCTTCCTAAAACAGTTGCACATATAAAACTGTTTCATATGTACTACTAAGAACTAAAAACTTCACATTTTCTTCAAACATATTTTAAGGCCCTTTAGTGTTTTGGGTTCCAAACTTATTACTTTACATTCACCCAGCAGCCAGCTATTGCTATTTGGCTATTATGTCACTATCAAGAATTACTCAAGGAAATATACAATTGTTCTTGGCTTTATGCACAGTCATGCAGGAATGTTTTTTTTTATTATTATTATTATTTCCTATGAAGATAAATGTAACCTTGTATCAACAGAAGGGAATACATGGCTTACTATGGAGACAAATCTGCATAACTAACTGCTGCACAGACAGAGAAGACACGGGATGCAGTGTGCTTGGAGATGGAGGCAGTGCAGCTATTAGCCAAGCATGATTTAGAGTTGGCCTGTAGTAAAAACATACCACTACTTTTCCTGCTAATGTAGGAATAATTTAACTCCTGTCCTTCTAAATTCAGTTACATTTTTAGTAAACTGTTTCTGTTTTGGATGATATGAGGTTTAGCTTTAAAATTATAATTTGAATATAGCACTAAGACAATTTTTCATTTAGGTATTTAGTATAAAAAATTGAGATGTTAGATGTCATTAGACGTAACACCTCATCTTCACAATGGAGGAAAAATGGTTTCAATAAGATCATTGGTGTGTGTGTAGAATCTTAATCTACACACATCATTATTACATTTCAACTTTTTGTTTTTGGTTTAAGGTGAACTTGGAAGGTTGTCTTTAGTGGTTAAGCTGTCCGTACACACACAGCCTGTAAATGAGGGCTCCTGGTCATTTGATCCTTTGTGAATTCATGTCCCCATTTTGTACATATGCCTACTTCCAATGTGGAGCTGTAATACAGTGTGCGTAAATCCCTACATCCTCCAATCAGGAGGAAATTGAGCTAGAAGTCATTATCATATTGTGTGTATCTGTATATATTAATTTGATCAATATACTGAATTTGACTGTTAGGTTTAATATATTGGATCACATTAGAATATTTGCTGTTGCCTTTGAAGCTGTTTGTGCAATTGGACTGACAATGTTTCTGAATAGAAACTGTATGTTTTTTTCTTTTCTGTTGTCTTTTTGAGATTGTAAAGTGTTGTTTTGGCTTCATGAACTATTACACAGAGATTTTTAAATTGATTTCAACCTTACAAACACATGAGATCCTCACTGGTAATGCTGGATTTTCTTTTACTGAAAGTAATTTAAAATGTGGTGGGAACACCGTGTGGTGAAATGTCCTTGAAAAAGTCCTGGAACTCTAAATTACTGTGGATAAACGCATTTACCATATGAATATAAAGTCAAAACAGGCAATAAATGTTATAGGGAGGTGATTTAATCTAATTTAATTATAGCATAACAAGGTCAGAAATGCCTCAGGGCAAATGTGTTTAAATCAAATTGTGCTCAATATGCTGCTGCTGTATTTAAGACCTTATCTTGGACCCATTACACTTGGAAATCATTGTTCTTTTACTTTCCTTACTTTCAGTAACAGAAGTCATTCCAAGTTTGTGGCAATGCTTTCAACTTGGCAACATGAACTGATCCTGCAGACAGAAGTGATGTGCCAGCTTCGCTGAATAGCTTTAACGGGATTGGAACCTTGCCTTAACTGTGACGCACCAAGCCATTCAAGGTCACCAGCAGCATCACATAAAAGCAGACATCAGTTCTTAATGAAGTCATACATCACGTTTAACATGCGGTTAAATTAGAGAATTCATGGAGATTATACAGATTATATTATTCACATGCATTCTTTATCAGAGCTCTGAAGGGTCTGCAGGCTGCCTGGTTGTTAGTTGTAAGGGTATTTGCCGAGATTGACAGGAAGAAATCTGTGGATTGAGAGAGATGATAGTACAGGGCATGTGATGGGTATGAATGGGTTTGCCCTCTTCGGCATACCCAGGCAACACCAGGGGCAGATTGAGCTGTGAAAGGTGATTGTCCGTCCAATGATTTTTCTTTGTCTGTTTACCTAACAGACAAGTATGAGCATGTGCTTGGGAAAATTTATTGTGATTGATAGAGACGCTGAGACTCCTCTAATAGATGAAGGTATCAAAGCAGAATCCATCCTGCTGTATGTAGTGGTGTTTAGCAATGAAATATTGAAGCTTGTAACTTTATTTTCCTTATAAGGAGACAATAAGTTTTTTTTCTATAAAGGGTTTATTTAAAAAAATGGATGTGTTTTATGCTTTGCTGGTCATATTACCCTTTTGGTCACTTTATTATTTTTTTTCCCGTGTGTATATTATTTTTTGTCCTTGAATATAAAAGTTGGTCTTTTTGCAGCCTCTCGTGTATTTAGAAGTGTTGGGTTTGAATAGAGATAAATCGGATAATCTGTGAAAACGCAGCTTCATGCTGCGCATGTGTTTTGATGTGTAAATCTGTATTTTTATTTTTTTTTTTTACACCCATATAATTTCATTGCAATATAAGTCTGGTCCAACGTGTAGAGGCACAAATAAATCACATCAGACTGTGCTTGCAGAGAGCCCCGGCTTATCTCGGGGTCATCTCACAATCACTATTTAATGTTTAACTCCAAAGACGGCATTGATATCAGCAGGAGATAAAGTGGAATTCCTTGATTGCCTCGGTCAAAGAGGCTCCGGTCGCCGAGAAAATGATCTATTGGACACGGGGCAGTCGGTTGAGATCAAGCGAGATCGACGAGCCTCCGACTCACTCTCGGGCTAGGAAAAAGCTTCCGCTAGCCCAATCACTCGCACCAGCGGGGCCCTTGTCACCACGGTCGCTGCTTTTTAATTGGCAGTCAGCAGACAGAGAGTAGTGCGAGAAGGTAGAGGGGAAAGAGAGGAGTGAAAGGGGGGGCTGGCAGGTCAACAGAGAGCTCAGATTGCAGCCCATTACTCAGGGAGGAGATAGGAAGGGTCAGCTCGAGTGGATGGTCAGCGCAGTGCTGATTGCACTTCTCGGGAAAAAAGTTTCTGCCGGAGCGCATGAAAATGACTCCACGGCGATCTCTTTGTGACCAAAAAAACAAAAAAAGACCAAATAATAAGAGCAGAAGAGAAAGTCGACAAAATTTGCTCTCGAGATCGAAAGCGATGACATGCTAAATACTGCTTAGCTGAGAATGAGAAAATAAAGCCTGTAAATTAACCCTCCCTTCCAGTCTTTTCGTTTTAATAACTCGCAGGCCAAACTGCCATGCAGCACAGAATTACAGCTTGCGAGATAATTGGAAAAACATCAGAATGTGAATGCTTGGGTAGCTGAGGAACTGGCATTATTCATGAGGTGTTGTCCGAGTAGTGTTATAAAGAGGGATGAGGCTGTGAAAATAATAGCTGACCTCGGAGTAAACGGTCATCATAATGCAGAAATCGATATAGGGTTGATGAACATGTGTCCTAAAGAATAGCTAGTTATGCATTACCAAACCGAAAACCTTCTTGGATAAGATGTGTAGCTTGACAGAACTTGGACTTGCTACTTTGTCCAGATCTGCCCAACAGATCCAAAGGTGGTCAGATTAAAATAGATTTTTTGTCCATGAAAGTATTAAATTAATATGTGCTAATCTACTGATAAAGTTGTGGAGAAGTAATATTGTAATTCACCACATGGTGTGATTTTAGTTTTGCTTTATTAAAGATATACGGTGTGAGAAATCAACATTTTTCTAAAAAAAATGCTTTATTTAAGTCAACGAAGACAAATTTGCTTGCAGTTTGTTATTTAGACTGACTGCCAGCAGTTCAAAAGTCCTAGGTAATTACTTATAGTGAAGCTTGACAAATGTTTAGTATGGATTGTTTAAAAAACAATCCATGACCTGTGTGGATTTTCTGACCAAATCCAGTTTTATTATTGTTCTCTTCGTTATTAATGTCAGTGTAATGCTCAAATGTGTAAATGAGGCAATGGGATTTTTGGAGCAGGTTGAACCTTCAGGGTCATCAGACTGTACTACCACCAATTTTACAGCAGGAAAGCAGCCCAATCATTGCACTTCCACCACTATGTTAGACTGCCAGCATGGTGGCATTTCAAAAAACAGCATTTTTTGAAATGCTGTTTTATTTTATTGATTTTTTTTACCGGCTCTAAAAGCAATTTTGTCTTTTTAGCCCAAATAACATTTTTCCAGAAATCTCCTACATCATCAAGATGTTTAAGGCAAATGTAAGACAGGACTTTGCATTCTTTTTGGCTAGCAGTGTGTTTTTTGTTTGTTTGTTTGTTTGTTTGTCTTGGAATCCAGCCATGGATGCCATATTGCCTAATCTTTCCACTTGCTGGATGATCAGTACTGTGACCTTAACTGTCTCAGTGCTTTAGATATTGTTCTGAGTTTTTGTATTCCCTTCTGGATGAGTTATCAATGCACTCTTGGAGTGAATTAGCTATCCCAGACACTCTGAGATGATCCATTGCTGTTCCTCATATTGTTTATTTGTGGATAATGATTCTCCCTGTGGTTTGTTAGAGAATCAAAACCCGAAAAATGGCTTTGTACCACGGTTCAGAAAGATACATGTAAATGAGTTTTTCCTCTTGTGTTCTTGGATTTCTGAATCATCAACCCACTACTCATAGGACAAACTCCTATCTCCTGAACTATGCTGCTATATTAAATATTGCCAGGTTATATACATTCTGTATGAAGTAAATTTATCCCAACAGAAGATATCATATTTCTATGAATCATTTTGACCAGCTTGAAAGTTGGTCATTTAAATAATAAAACACAAATTAGATCATTCAGATCTAACTTCAGTGTAATTTTCTCTTCTATTTTTTGCCTTGTTATGGTGCCTAAATAATTGAAAATATTTTCTGGGCAGACATTTAAAGTTTCAAATTATCTGGAATATTGACTTCAGGGCCGTTATACCACTCACAGTTTTACCCTTGCATAATAGTTGTGTACTGAATTTAATGCTGCAAAATTTTTATTTTGATATCCACTCCGTTTGGTTTTCATGCAGCACACTGACTGAGCTTGAGGAGTTTAAGAAAGGACAGCAGAGGAATTAGGGGAAAAAAAATTGAGATTTATTACTCATGGTTAATTAAAATCTCCGGAAACTAATGGTAAGAAAATTAAAATGTTCCTTATAGATTAAATTTTTCACCCGTGGCCAGTTCTAGAGAAGAGGGAAGCAGACTATGACCATCTTGTGATGTCTTGCATGCAAAAATGGGTTGTATTTTTTATATGTAATGGGAAAATCTGAGGTGTTTAAAGTACGCCTCTCATGATAATGCATGGTCTTGAAGCACTTCTTTTTGTTTTTGCAAGACCTAGCCAAAACAATGAGGCAAAAAAAGAGGAAAACAATATTGTGCTGTAATACCTCCATACATACCTTATCAGTTAATTGAAAAGCTTTTTTTTTTTTTTTTTGCATTCAGACTTGACAGCTGATTTATGCAAAAGGAAATTGAGACGTTCTGAAGATTGTTACTCAAAAAACATTACTCATTCAAGCTGAGTAATGTTTTTGTTTCTCCCGCACTGGAAAAAACATAGTTCTTGTCATAGTCCATTGGGGGACTCAAATTATTGTAGTAAGAAATCTGATTTCAACAATCATTATTAACATTTCACAAAACAAAAGTGGAAGTTAGCTGGTTAGTTGATGGAGATGTATAAGTTTTGGCAGCAGTTGTTCTAAGACAATTGAACTGTTCTTTTTCACTATGACTCAAATAAAATAAAAAGTGAATTCATTGGACAGATATTTTCTCTTGTAAAGAATGAAAAATGCTCAATTTTTCTGTGGATTTCTGAATAAAATTAGAATTAAGGTTATTTTTCATTTGGCTGTCAGTCACTTGTTTAGTTTTCGAACCAAAGCTTTCACAGCAGCCTTCCATGATGAGCAACAAAATGGATTTGTGTGCAGTTTCCTCCATATCATACAGAAAGAGGGATTATTGACCATTCATCTGTGCACAATTTCTGATAATCCAGGTATGTATTTTATGTTCCCTTCTCCTCATCTCACCCCAGGTTTTCCAGAATTTAGATTTTTACATAATAAAGAAGGCTTTTTGGGTCCGGTGAACCCAATTTCTCTGTTGATCGGCTTTATGTTTTGGACTATTATCAGTAACCATAAAACAATTACGAGAAGAACAAATGGATTATATCATAGTCCTTCAAAATTAAGCATTACATGTGCTTGGTCTCTTGGAAAAACTGTGCAGGTGTAGAATTTAAGTAAACTTAAATGTTGCAAGAAGATCTCGAGGAGATTCAGAGTTCCAGAGGATTCATTACACTTTTACTGAAATTCAAGACATTTGAAGAAGGAAAATCGATTAAAAAGTGAGTAGAGCTGGCGAGGCCGTCCTCGGAAGTGGCAACAATTGGATAGGCAGCTTTCAACATGCATTAGAAGATATCATAGACCCCTGCTGTTTCCGTGTTTCTGCCTTTGCCACTGCACGTCAGGATGGATGTGTGTCATGGGTCTTTATCTGGCTGGGGTTCACTGACCTTTTCTTGTTTTGTTACCATCAGGGATTACCTATTGATCAAAGCCTACAGCTACACATGGTAAAATGTAATTGCACTCCTCTTCATTTCTAAACTTCACATATCTGGACTTGTCCATTAAAATTCTCCAGGCATTCAAATTAGGTGCATTTGTTCAGTGTCAAACACAAAACAAGAACAATACATCAATTGAGCCAAAAACCACATAAAAACAAAGGAACGGTGCTTTGAAAAAGATTCCAAATGTCATGGTGGTACATAGCTGTCAAGTCCTGTATTCTAAATGTGGCTAATAAACTGATCATTGATGTGAGCATCTCTATAATAAAGCAGTCTTGGCTGCTACTTGCTACTTTGGAGCATTCACTTGAGTGTTACACAGCATCACAGCGGAAGACATCAGCAGTAATCTGAAGGATGTAGTTGTTGCTGCCCATTCTGAAATTGGTCTTAGAACCATTTCAAGAAAAGAAATGTCCATTATACTACAGTGAGAGATGAGAAAAAAAAACTCTCCAATGGAGTGGATGTACCAGAAAGTTCAGCCCGAGGTCACACTTTGCAATAGCACACAAAATATTACAAAAACACAACAGTGAGGTTTCAAACTGTATAGCCTGTGAGATTGTTTAATAGTTAGCTTTATAATAGGGGGAGTAGGTTTGAAGGTGAACAAAGCTTACATGCAACACTAACCTATTTGACATGACAGAAAATTTTTAGATGTTTTGGCTTTACAGCCCAAAATTATAGTATTTTCATTAAACAAAAAATGTTTCCGATAGGAAATGATACTGAAATCTAATAGAAAAACAATGTAAAAGCAATGTCAAGTCAGAAACAAAATATATATTTTTTTCTTTATGTTTTATTGACAAATTCAAATTAAAAATTAGTCAAATTTTTCTCAATAGGAATAAATGGAAAAATGTTTTTTTTTTGGCAATAACAGCGATAAAAATCCCTCCATTAATTTCTGACCAGCCTTTTTTCTGCTTCCACTTGCAGTTTGGCATCTAAGTTGCAGACATGAGTCTCCATCACTGAAATGAAGACAACATGTCAGCATAAATAACTTATGACATCCAAGTTCATAAGGTGATGGCTTCTGACTTTGGCTTTTCTTTTAGCCAGAAGGCCGAGCAGTAATTAAGTTAACCAGCAATAGCTCTGGATAGTAAAGAATGATTGAGTCATATGAAACAGTTCCTGTGCCTGTTAGAACTTACTTCAAATTAGGGGATGAGCTAAATCATAATTAAATTATAATCATACTATTGAAAGACTATGAATGTATTTATTTCTCTTTAGATGACTATTGATGTCTGTAGTAGCAATATTTATTGTACAGACAAGAGCACCCCATTGGCAAAGCAAAGGCAAAATCCAGGACACAGTGAGGACGTTTGCCTCTCCTTGACTAAGGTAATGAGCATATTAAATGTGAAAATGGGTGTTCACGTCTCCTTGACCAGGTTGATAGGTGTATCGGCTTTCAGAAGGTTTTAAAGTTGATGAGGAGGATTGAAGTGCGCAATTTGACCAATGGACTGAAGAATGGTCCTTAGAGGAGTCAAAAACACCCACCCACACACTTTCCCCACACTAAGACACAAAAGTAGGAGTGTGTTAATGAAGACCCAAAGTGGTGATTGATGGGAAACGTGTCCCCATCCCTTATTTTTGTTTTTCAAGTCATTTCTTCTTATTGAGCAGCTAATCTTTAGTCAATCGTTGGCTTCCTTCAAGGAGGAGAAGTCAGTATTCATAATGATGAATGGTGTGATTGTTATTGCTTTTGTCAAAGAATTTACAATATTTGGAGCCCAGGGTTCTCGACTGCCCTCATTGATACATCAATCTTTACTGTGAATCTTCCTGACAAAATATCGACCTAAGTATCTGCAATTCCAGCTTTCAGTGTGGTGTTATCTGTTTCCTGCACTCCAACAGCTGAAACTGCAGTCCTCCCTTGCTCTTTTGAAGTTTCTCTCTTGCCCTGTTCATTACTGCTGAATCAAACGTAGTTCAGCTTGTAGCCTGTGAAAGATTCGAAACACTACGCCGCACAAGTGTTTGTGTGCTGAATGTTCACATAAAGCTAAATAAAATTTTGTCACATTTATGTGAAGAAAAACAAATGAAATCTTAAACAAAAGGAAATGTTAGTGGATTATTTGTGAGTGTGAATATGATGCTGCATCTGCACTAAAAGAAATACTGCTCCACATTGAACACCATATAAATCTCATTTACTAGCATTCAATTTTAACTTGGCTTTGATGCAATTGTTTTTGTCATTGAGCTTTTAAACTCCTGATTTATAGCACACAATCACATGGAGCTACATCAATAACGGCAACAGTAGCAATATACGTTATGTCTGGATTGCATTTCGCATTGTCATGATAGTTGAGCACACATTGCCTATTGAGCCAATCTAGATCATTCAGAAAAACAGACTCATCAAATCCTTCCTAAATGTCTGGAATGTTGAAATAAGAAAATTCTTGATATTCAAGACTGGAAGAACATCGAAAGTCTGACATAGAACATTTTTGGAAGCCATTTTTATGAAAAGCATTCAATAATCCAAGCATGCTAATGTACAGCATGATAATCTATTTGTGAAACAAATTTTTCATGGAGTCTGCATTTCTTTTTGCAGATCTTTGCCCATCACAATCAGCTTCTAAAGTGACTCCAACTATAAAAAACTATATTTAAAAACCGTTAAGATACAGATGTTAAAGACTTCAATATTCATTGTCACAGACAAGTTTTTTTCACTTGTTAACTGTAAAGAACAAGAGCTTGCATCCCTGAGATGATTTTTTTCTTTCTTTATCTCACATACAGTAACTGCTTAGCAGCTGTATTTTATTTTAAGTCTCTTACCCTTCTATCAGAAATTTATAGAGAGAGACAGAAATTATTTTTAAAAATCTCAACCCTTGCTTAGTATCGAGGACTAAATATGGAATTTTTACAGAAATACTTTAGAAGAGTTTGCAAGGTCGAAATAGCTATAGGAGGCACTTTATATGCTTTTAGCATCTAAAGATCTGGCAATGCTATTCTGTGTCAAAGCAAAAAAAAAAAAAAAACCTTTTAGGTTTTATTAAAATTGGTCGTATCCAATATGTGTTGGAAATGACTAAAATTAACCATAAAAAACAGCAAAAAATGTCTATAAAAGTTGAATTAGAGCTTCTCTTAGTGTACTAATTTCCTGAGGCAGAGAGAAATGTAGAGTGCCACAGAGAGTGTTTGAAATACCTACTGCATGATGGAAATGGTACATTAGGATCCACTACCGCAGCAACTTTGAAGTAAGATTTTGACAAGATGCAACTACCAGCCTTGCATTTTGAACTACGTTACAGACCTGTCAGACATCATGTGAAAGGTTAAGGTGAGTAAATCTTCTCTACGCAGCCACACCTTGTGTTTTACAGGACAAATACTTCTCTGCAAGATGTGCTACATATATACATTAAAGGTTTCAGGCTGATGAATAGCCCACTAAGAGCAACCCCTAGGCCCTGACATGTAGAGGAGATTTATGCAAGCTCGAAACAGAGGTCTGATTTGCTGATGTGGAAGAAGAATGCGAAAACACTTTGGGTGGTTTACTGTTTACAGCTTTAGACGTGTAATGACCCTTTTAATTCTCAAGGCCTCTGCACCTATAATGCTTGCTCTTAAGCAAGTAAGTAGAAAATGAGTGGAATATTGAATATTTCATGATTTTTTCAGAACCGTGACCCTTCGGGCAGGTTTTACTCAACATTTTATGTCTCCTTATATTTACATATAGTGATGCATAGTTGTGAAGTTGGATAAAATTGAAATAAAAGCCTAAAATTTGTAAAATGTATTTTTTTTAAGTCCCTCTGAATTAATATTTTGGACAACTGCCCTTATGGGCAATTTCAGCTGCAGTTCTTTTGGAGTTTGTCTCAACCAGTTTTACATATTTATATGTTTGCCAAGTTTCCTGTGCAAAATAGTTAAAGTTTGATCAGACTGGGTGGAGGATTTGAAACTTCAAGGTTTGCTGTAAACTGTGGGTGCAGTTTTCTGGCTGATCGCAGATTTCTGATCTTTAAGAAGCCTGATCTGTCTGTTTTTTTTTGTTGTATTTAAATTATGTTAAATATGGCAAGAAACTTCCTGAATTGGCAACAGTGGAGTGGCTATTGTTAAATGCAAATGTGCAGAAATGTCGTGGTGGGCGGGTCTGTGGCTCATCTTTTGCTAACATAGGCATCAGTCGATCACTGATCTCCCAAGACTATGGAAATCAGGGTTGATTTATTGGCTGTTTGATCAATCAGTATACTGTAAACTATTATGTCCATCAGTATGATTTGCATAATCTTGTTGGAAAGATTATTCCAAAAGTTAGGGTTCCAATAAGGTTGTTCATGGCAACATGTTATGATACAGACATGCCATGCTGCCATGTTGGTGGCAGCACATGATATTCAGATCATGTCCTTTTCACATTCACATTTAAATAAAAATAATGAAGATTTAACACTCTGCAATGATTTTTATCCCACTTCAGTAAACACTTTATTTTGGTTGCAGTTTGTAGTCAGCATGATAGTCTATTTGTGAAACAAATTCTTCTTTGCCACTTTGTCAAAGGTGACAAAGGAGCTTAAATGGTGTTAATATATGTGCATGACTCTGTAATATGCACTGTATGTCATCACTGATGCAAATAATGAAAGCAGTCAAGATGGTATTTATTTATTTTTTTTATCTAAAAGTATTTCTGTGCCACAGTTTTAGTGAAGTGTAAAAAAATTATTCCTAACATCTCAACGAGATCTGGATTGTTGTTCGCCCTTTTCAAATTACCTTAAAGTTTGTTTAAATTATTTTGCCGAAAAGTATCAGAGAAAAAAAAATTACATTAGGCGATAACTAATTTGACTCCATTGCTTACGCCATTGTGGATCTGCTCTTTGTCTCAAACTGTACTCCTGTCAGTACATTTTTATCCGCTGCCATCTTTCACAGCAAACACGCAGACAGAAACAGATTCCATGATTCCTCCCCATCTTCCCGTCTCTATTGCTTTCAGTCACTCGGACACTTTTCACCAACCTCTCTTTGCACTCTCGCCTTTCTCTCACCATCCTTCCTCTGTCTCCCTGCATGGGATGTGGCTCACAGACCGTGAGTCTGTTTTGACGGCCTTGCATTCTGCCAGCGGCATGTCAACTTCAGCATTACCCCCCATCCATCACTGCCTGCTGCGGCACCTATATGCATTAAATATCAAGCCTTGTGGAAGGGGGACGAGTCACACAATATGCTCTCTTGGCAGGTCTTAAGGGGAATCTTTCCCCGTCTGATGATTAAGCTCAGTTCCCATTCTCTTATGAGGCTAGAACAGTTGTCGAAGCGGAGAGAAGCAGCTCCAGGAAAAGGGTTTATTATTTCCCTAATGTAAAAGCATCATGGCAGAGTTCGAATATTGTATTAAAGCATAGTCACTCCGAAACACTTTGGCTGTTTTTGGGGACATTAGAGGAGGCAATAAGAAAACCACAGACTTTCATCAGATTAGCAGCACTGCAACGCTATTGACACCTCTCTGGCAAAGGTTGCAATTCTAAGCAAAAGCATTGTGCACGCAGCTGAAAACAAATATTAATACGCACTGCATAAAAACAGAACTTTTTTCCCCCTCTTTGTTTGGCATAAAATCTGATGAAAATTGTGTTATGCACCAGAATAATAAAACATTACTTTAGATATGGATCTATTTCTTTCTTCTAAGTCTGAAATTGACCTACATATGTTTAGTATGTGGTAAAATTGCCTTTTGAAGTGTATGACTTGAGTCAAAAGCCTTTCTCAGTAGTTTGCTGCAGGGTGCCACATAGCTCAGTGATGGACCAGGTACATAATATGCAGTGGCTGCAGTCATTATCGCTGTTGTTCCTGGTTTGATTTCTGGACCCGGGTCATTCTCTGCATGTCTACTCCTTCTCTTGCTGCCCTTCTTCCTGTCCAGCACCTAATGAATAAAGGTCACTGGTGCTACTAAAAGGATCATCTTGCTGGGTTTTTGGCCCATTCTTACTGGCAGAACTGAGAGAACTCAGATGGGTTTTGGAGGACATGCTTACGCACATCTTTTTAACTGATCCCATAAATATTTTATGACAGTGAGATCAGAGCTTTAGGACAGTAACTTTGAAGCATGGATTTGGTATGCTGTTAAATAATTTTGTAACTAATGTTTCAACTTGGTTTTGGGTCTTTGTCTTAAGTGCCAGGAATGGAGTACGTGAGATGTCGCTTTAACATATTCACATACCTTTCTCTTGAGTGCCAGGGCCTCCTAAAGCGACACACCCTCCCCACTTGTTGCTGTTGCTCTTGTACTTCGCAGTTGGAATGGTGGTTTCTGCCTGTCAGCCTTTTAAATGAATCCCTCCCCAACACACCTGAATCAAACAACTGAATCCTGTCATCAACATGTCATTCAGCTCTCCGGAGACCTGGCAGAAAGGCATTCATTTGACTCAAATGTGATGGAGAAGGGATTGATGTGAAAGTTTCAGAAAAGTTGCTTTCAAGTTGTTGCTGTGGCCACCACTGAGGTACAGTAGCTCCGTTGTAAATAACGAGACTCTTAACCAGTTTCGAGGTTGCGGTTGTTTGTTCTTCAGCTGATAAGCACATTAAGCTGATTATACTTACAGAGATGTTTGAGTAGAAAATTGTTGCACTTTCAGGCATATGAAAATGGTATGGAATCAGATGAAACAGCTTTATGGAGGTCCAATATTTGTCTATCTATATTTTACCTGATTCTTTTTCATAAGAAAAAAGAAAGAAAGCATTGAAAGAAGGGGAAAAAAACATTGTAAGAAAAAAAGAAAGCATTGTATGTAAGGTGTTGCTTTAAAACGTATGCATATCTGTGCCTCCAGTTAGTTTAAATGTTGTGAATTAAACTCAGGCTTAAAGCATAACGTTGCAATATGGGTTCTCCCAAGCTATTTAAAGGTACAGTTGTCACTCTGTAAGGTAACTTCTGAATTAAAAAAAAAAAAAATATATATATATATATATATATATATTTTTATATATATATATATATATATATATATATATAATAAAAAAAAATCCCTTCTCACCCACCGCGGGTGGTTCTTATCCTCTGAGCTCGGGTCCTCTACCAGAGGCCTGGGAGCTTGAGGGTCCTGCGCAGTATCTTGGCTGTGCCAAGGACTGCACATTTCTGGACTGAGATGTCTGATGTTGTTCCTGGGATCTGTTGTAGCCACTGCTCCAGTTTGGGGGTTACTGCCCCGAGGGCCCCGATGACCACAGGCACCACTGTGGTCTTCACCTTCCAGGCCCTCTCCAGTTCCTCCCTGAGGCCCTGGTATTTCTCTAGTTTCTCGTGCTCCTTTTTCCTGATGTTGCAATCACTTGGTATTGCTACATCTACCACAACGGCTTTCCTCTGATGTTTATCCACTACGACAATGTCTGGTTGGTTCGCCATTACCATTTTGTCTGTCTGGATCTGGAAGTCCCACAGGATCTTAGCTCTGGCGTTCTCCACCACCTTTGGGGGTGTTTCCCACTTTGATCTTGGGGTTTCCAGTCCATATTCTGCACAGATGTTTCTGTAGACTATGCCTGCCACTTGGTTATGTCGGTCCATGTACGCTTTCCCTGCCAGTATCTTGCACCCTGCTGTGATGTGCTGGACTGTCTCAGGGCCTCCTTGCACAACCTACACCTTGGGTCTTGTCTGGTGTGGTAGATCTGGGCCTCTATTGCTCTGGTGTTTAGGGCCTGTTCCTGGGCTGCCAGGATGAGGGCCTCTGTGCTGTCCTTGAGTCCAGCTTTTTCCAGCCATTGGTAGGATTTACTGATATCAGCCACTTGGGTTATTTGCTGGTGGTACATCCCATGTAGGGGTTTGTCCTCCCATGATGGTATCTCTGGCACCTCAACCTCCGTTCCCTGTTGTCTGAGACATTCACTGAGCACATTGTCTGTTGAGGCTTTGTCCCTGATGTATTTATGGATCTTAGTTGTTTCGTCCTGGACAGTGGTTCTCACACTCACTAGTCCTCTGCCTCCTTCCTTGCGGCTCGTGTACAGTCTCAGGGTGCTGGATTTGGGATGGAACCCTCCATGCATGGTTAGTAGCTTTCTGGTCTTAATATCTGTGGCTTTTATCTCCTCCTTTGGCCAGCTAATTATTCCAGCAGGGTATCTGATTACTGGCAAGGCATAGCTGTTTATCGCACAGATTTTGTTCTTGCCATTGAGCTGGCTTCTCAGGACTTGCCTTATTCGTTGGAGGTATTTAGCTGTGGCTTCTTTCCTTGTGACCTCATCGAGGTTGCCATTTGCTTGTGGTATACCTAGGTACTTGTAACTGTCCTCTATGTCTGCTATTGTTCCTTCTGGGAGTGAGACCCCTTCTGTGTGGATGACCTTCCCCCTCTTTGTGACCAGCCGACCACATTTTTCTAGTCCGAATGACATCCCAATGTCAGTGCTGTAGATCCTGGTGGTGTGGATCAGTGAGTCGATGTCTCGCTCACTCTTGGCATACAGCTTGATGTCATCCATGTAGAGAAGGTGACTGATGTTGGCCCCATTTTTGAGTCGGTATCCGTAGCCAGTCTTGTTGATAATTTGGCTGAGGGGGTTCAGGCCTATGCAGAACAGTAGCGGGGACAGAGCATCTCCTTGGTATATGCCACATTTGATGGACACTTGTGCAAGTGGTTTGCAGTTGGCTTCAAGGGTGGTTTTCCACAGCCTCATCGAGTTTGCAATGAAGGCTCTCAGAGTCCTGTTGATGTTATACATCTCTAAGCATTCAATGATCCAAGTATGCGGCATTGAGTCATAGGCTTTCTTGTAATCAATCCAAGCCATGCACAGGTTGGTGTGTCGGGTTTTGCAGTCTCGGGCAACTGTGCGGTCTACGAGGAGTTGGTGTTTGGCTCCTCTGCTATTTACACCGATACCCTTCTGTGCCGTGCTCATGTGTTTATCCATGTGTTTGCTTATCTTGGCCGCTATGATGCCTGACATGAGCTTCCAGGTTGTGGAGAGGCAGGTTATTGGTCGGTAGTTGGGTGGGACTGGACCCTTTGATGTATCCTTCTGGATTAGGATTGTCCGCCCTTCAGTTAACCATTCAGGGTGAGTCCCACTTTGTAGCAGCTGGTTCATTTGGGCTGCCATTCGCTCATGGAGAGCAGTGAGTTTCTTTAGCCAGTAGGCATGGATCATGTCAGGCCCTGGTGCTGTCCAGTTTTTCATACCTGAGACTCTTTCTTGGACATCTGTCACAGTGATGGTTACCGGGGCTTGCTCAGGGAGGTTGCTGTGGTCCTCTCGTAGAGAGATCAGCCACTGTGCATTGCTGTTGTGGGACGCCTCCCTTTCCCATATGCCTTTCCAGTATTGTTCCGTCTCCAGCCTTGGTGGGTCTGCTCTGTTGTTATTGTTACCCTGCCATTGAGAGTACACCTTAGCTGGTTGAGTGGAGAAGAGCCGGTTAATCCTTCTGGATTCATTCTCCCTTGTGTATCTCTTTAGGCGGCTGGACAAGGCTTGGAGCCTCTGTTTGGCAGTCTCGAGTGCTTCAGGTATGGGCATCTGCCTGTACTTTCTGGGTACTGGTCTTTTCATTGCACCCTTGTGGAGCTCTGACAGTTGGCTCACTTCCCTCCTTGTTACCTTGATTTTAGCCTCTAACCGTCTTTTCCATGGTGGGTATTGGGTCTCATGGTTGCTCTTATAGCCAAGTATCTCAAGGATCACTGATGCTGAGTTGTAGATCAGCTCATTGGTTTCTGTTATGGTGTTGGTAGGGATCGTTCTCAATGCTGCATTCACATTCTCAATGAGACTTTCAGATGGTACTTCACTCAGCCGTTGTAATTGGCGCCGGGGAGGCCTGGTTGTCATTCGGGTCATGATTCTCTCTCTCAGGTCAGCAGCTGTCTCGTTCAGCTCTGTTTCGCTCATTGGGGCCGTGTATCCCCTCACTGGGTGGGGACTTGTAGTTAAGTCCCCACAGTCCTGACATCCGGGTTCCTCCCTTTTGCCGTAGCATTTGTGTTGTATCTCGTCAATCTCAAGTTGTGATAGCAGTTGCCGTTTGCGGATGTTGGAACACTGAGCTACTAGTTGTTTAGCGCTTAGTGTTGACTGGGGATGTCGAAGTAACCATTCCTTCCCCAGTCTTTGCATGTAACCTCTCTCACTAGGGTTACTTGAGTAGTAGCATTCCAACAGATCCACATTTTCATCTCTCGCCCATTTCCGTCTTGTTCCAGTAGCCCATTTGTCATCAAGGTGCTCTGGTTCCCCAACACCTGACGCAGACCTTGTTTGGCCGGGCGACGTCTGAGCCGGCATGTTATGCAACTTAGTATCTCTCATGGTATGAGGTAGGCAGTAGCTTGAAGGGTCTTGCCTAAGGACCCAGACTGGATTCGAACCCTGCCCTCTCGGGTGATATACTGATGCCTTATGTATTGAGCTATCCAGTCAGCTTATATATATATATATAAATATATATATATATACATACATATAAATATAATATATAATATAAATATATAAATATATATATATATATATACATACATATATATATATATATATATATATATATATATATATATATATATATATATATATAACTTATATAAAACTTATATAAAAGTTATAATTGGGTTACATTTTGGTAATCTTACCTAAAACTGAAAAAAAAACACTTTTTTTTTGTAAATATCTGGTTATCTTTAAATTGGCGAAGAAAAAATTTAAGTGTGCTGATGATATTCCTGAACCACAGCATCTGATGCATTCCCACACTTAAATGATACAGGCAGCTTGGCTTTATAACTGAGCTTTCAAAGTGTGTAAGCCTGTGCACTTTCAGGCTTATGCAATAGTTAGTTAAACCATTGACACTTCTACAAATTTCTCCCGCTGTAGTCGCTTTTTTTCACCATTTGCAAATACGACCGGGGCATCTTTGATGGTTTCATGTGACGTATTTAGTGGTTTGGAAAGGTCTCAGGGTCATAAAGTAATACCTCGGGGGCTGATGTCAACTGTCAAGCAGAAGAGAAGAAAATAAAAGGGGCTTTATGAGGCACAACCTCCATCGTGGCAGCTGTGGAGAAATTGCTAGTTCACAAAATGTGAGCAGGTGTCGCTCAGCAGATGTAGTAATTCTGTTTGCGCTACTTTTGCTACTTAAACTTAAATAGTGCTTTTTTTTTCTTTCATCTCTGCTAATTATAGGTTGACTGTGAGTTGGCAGTAGCAGCTTCAATTGAAACTGTCGCAGCTCTAAGCTGCACAAATGCTCAATTAATGCCGTAGGTGCTTGTGCTGTGACGGCCGCAGCGCATGTATATTCTGATCCTGACCCATCCACAATCACAGAGTCAGTCCTTTCATTTCTTCCGTAATTAAAGTATGATGGCTAATGTAAATGTGGAGCTCCACATTGCTAGAGTATATATATGCTTTTAGTGTAATCTGATGGCATCCTTACAATTGATCATTTCAAATGGCAAAACAGAGCTAAAGGCCAATGCCTGTATCCGGCAGATTAGCTATTAGGCTTCATTTGAGTAAATTTAGAGTAAAGTTTAGTGGGATCTGGTTAACCCTCCACCTTTATCTGCCATAAGGAGAAGTATTCTCCACCTATAACTTAGGTTACCATTCCAGGTTGTCACAGACTTTTTTGGACATCTTTAAAAATGTCACTATTTGACAAATGCAATAAAAAAAACAACAAAAAACACAACATGCATTTTGTTGAAACCATTTAAGTAAGACAAACATTCTTTAAAGGTAATGAACAATAATTATCTTTTGATTAGTTAATTACCTAATAATCAATCATGTAAGACGTGGAGTACATTTCTGTCTGAGGGACCCAGTGAATTGGTTCATCACATACATGGCAGCGAATAAAACATTTGTAATATTTCATCAACCAGAGAGCCACTTTTCTTCGCTGGTTGGATTTCTTTTGAAAACAGTGTATTGCTAATGTGGGAGTGATTCCTTGTTTGTCCTCGCAGTGTTTTGGAAGTTCTTAGACACAACTTCCATCACTTTCCTGCATGCATTTGTTATGTTGCATTGATTTTCTCAACAATTTCTACTCAAAATGAGTACAGTTGTTAATGCATTGATCCATTCAGTGCATTCAACTAAAAAAAGGTTTCAATGTTATCCCATAGCAATCATAACAGAGCAGAACACCGGCCAGTGGAAGAAAAAGGTATCGATCTCTGAATCCATAACGCATTTAATAGACATGTTCATTAGTAATGCACACATTAGCCAGTCCATGCACTCAAATATATCTATGATTTATGTAGGAAATTGAGGGCAAGATTTTCAAAGAAGTTCAGTTACTGTGTGGACGGCTGCAGGGATGCTGTTCACATTAGTTATGAGGGACAATGGGTAATCAGACCAACTGATTACTGAGATCATAAATATAGGACTCGAAAAAAAAAAAAAGTAAATACTCAGCCCTTTCTCTCTTATTTTGACTGCCAGTGGAAATAGATCCATTGTGCTTGTGCAATCTGTTCATACATTTCTGAGACGGATATTTGAAAAATATTAATTAAAGGAAATAAAGAAAGTCAGGTAATGTTATTGCAACATAACATATCTGTGTGTACTGGCCTCGCCACTTTATTAGAAAACGTTACAGGTACCACACTCACCACACATGCTGCTGTTTAAACTCATCCATCTCTCGGGCGTACGGCGAATGGTCCGAAAAAAAAACAAATGTGTTGTGAGCAGCAGCTGGTGTCAGAAATGAATGGGCCGACTGGATTTAGATGAATATAAAATGTAAGCCCAGCTGTGTGGAATACCATCACCACGACACATTGATGCGTTGATTTGTGCAGATGAACTGTAGCATTACAAGACCATACTGACACATTGGGGAAAAAAAAAAAAGTTCTCTGGTCTCCTGAATCTTGATTTCAGCTACAACATTTTCCTGGTCTTGTCAGAATCCATCCAGCTTTGTTTCAACATTTTAATCAGGTTGTGTTTACCAGAGTCCGACCAGCTAGGTAATAAAGTGGCCAGTTCGTGTATAGGATGTTAATAGATAAACAAACAATTTTCATGTTTTCTTTCTTTGTTTCTTTGTTTCCTTCCTCAGACAATGAAGGTGTAAACACGGTTTTATTTCTGTTAGCGTATTAAATCTTCTTGGACCTGTATGCAAAATATAAAAGTGTGTGTGTGTGTTGGGGGGGTTGCCATCAGAGGCTTCATTCTCTTATCCTCCCACTGGTGTGACGTGTTCACTTTGGAGACTGTCTTGCGAGATAGATCACCAGCTTGTCTGACAGTTCAAGGAGTTCAAATATTTGACACTGGAGTCAAACGTTTTCTTCAGGTCTGTCACAGAGGTGTAGCTCTGAAGAGATTTGTCATTTTTAGTCCTTGTCAGACAGACACAGGCTGTGAATGGGGGGCTTCTCTCAGACACACTGCTTGTGAGACAATGTAGCGCTGGAGCTGTGCATATATTCAACAGCCGAGTTTTCTTTTTTATACAGCTTAACAGCTCCCCTATTGGCAAGACTTATTGTTGCAAACCCTGGTTATCCAAGAATCCATGTAATTGGAAAACGTAGCTGTTCTAACTTTGTATGAAATTTAATTAACTCCTGAATGGATTTTGTTATCACATCATGCTTGGTATTGACAGCAAAATCACCTTACTGCAGGTGTGCTATTGTTTTCAGTTAAATGTTTTTTGCAATCTAATGTCATTTAAGATCTTAGTTCCTTCAAATGCTCTTTGGGGATTTGAAATTGTTTTGCTTTACGTATAATTTAGTTTTCTTGTTAGAAGAAATGAAAAAATATGATTCGTTTTTTACACAAAATGAGCGAGAAAAGAGATTGTGTCGTCACTAGAAGAGATAGTAGTCAATCTATCAAAATTTATTCAAATGGCTTTGCTAAGTGCCTTGAGATGGCATTTATTGTGATTTGGCACTATGTAAATAAACTGAATTGAATTTATTTGAGGAAATTATTAGCCACTGACAGTGGACATAATCTTTTACAAACTTTAGGGTAGCATTAAGCAGAAATTAAGAATATTTGATGGATGCTAGCTTCCTTTTTCGCCTTCTTCTTGCGGTAGAATATAGCAGCAAATGCAGCCCTAAAATGTTTGAAGTCCATGCTTGTGCAGCCCAGCAGTGCTGTATCCCTGTAATGATGTAGCTGAAACCTCTCCCGCTGACATGTCCTCCTGACTTTTTCCTCTCTACTCCACCTGTGCTGCACTCCCTCTGTATGTCTGTGCTTTTCACTTTCTCTCCTCATGCTTCCTCATCTATCATCTTCCTTTTTCTACCACCTTTTTTTCCCCCTCTTGTTTGCTCCTTTCCTGTCGCTCCATTCTCTGTACCCTGTCACCTCTATTTTAGCCTGGCTTAGCTGTGGCCTCCGAGCCTTCATTACCCCGTTGTTGTGCAGCGGGTACTCCTTTGGACTTGGCGTCACTCGGGGATTAACGCTATCTCCATCTTTGTCAGTTCCTTATCTATTTTCTGGACTCTTGAAATAAAGCCCTACCAGATGTGTGATGTACTTTAGATTAGCAAAGGCAGAAGGCAGGTATGGAAATCCTTTGCTGATTAGATGCCCTTCTTCAATCTGAGGGAGATGAATATAAACCGTTGCCAAGTGACTGAGAGATACATTGGTGCACTTTAAATCTTAAGTCCTGGGAATGAAGTAAGGTTTGATATTTTGCTTTTCATTTTTACCTTTATATAACTGTTCATGAAAAAGGAAATACTTCAGGCATTCATCTGTGAGGCATCAGTGGTTCGGCTACTGATTGAAACGATTAGCTCTAAATGTTTATTGGCTGGTTAAATACTGGAGAATCAGTTAACTTCAAAAGTGAATTTGTTTCCTTTTTTGTTGTAACCCTAAAAAATTTTCAACAAACAACACATTGTTTAAAGTCCTTTATTTTGTGATTTTAGTAAATGGGATATCAAATTTGGTACCACAAATCCTGCCCAAAAACAATTTATAAAGGTGGAGGCTTATCAGAATGAGTCTCAGTCATAAATATAACAGTTTATCAAACAAAATTTATTATAATAGCTAACACTCACTTCATTATATGAAATTATGTACTGATAGCAAATAAGGAAAAATAAAATTGCATCATGTTATGGCGAAATCCCTACCCTTGAGATTTTGTTACAGTGTGTCACAATCCTTACAAAGGTCATCTGAATTGGCACGCCACACCTCAGAAAAAATTGGAAATTGGGTAATTTATAGTTTTGAGTCTTACATAAAGTTTGAAGTGTCCTTTGACTGTGCATTGAAGTAAATGTTATATTCAACTTCTGGTTATCTGACCATAGCAAAAATACAAAGCAAAGCGAAAGGGAAAAAAAAAATTGGTTCATGAGAATGCCATAAAATATGGATACTATATAACACAACATAATTTACATTTAGATTATTGTAATAATACATGCCAAGTTTAGCAGCTGTTTTCCCATACTAAAAAATTCACAGAGATTGGCGTTGGGACACCTGTCAAAAAAAACAAAAAACAAAAACAACAACAAAAAAAATACAACCTGTTGCTCCTGTGCTGCTGATGGTAAAAACACATTACAAATGTCACTGAACCAAAATTATACACCGGCTCCCTCAAAGCGGTTGATTGGTTTTCCTTTTGCTCTTTTCTTTTATAAAAAAAAAGGTCAAAGGCTTGAAATTGTTTTGTTACTTTAGTTTCTTTGGGTGAAAAATGTGGGCAGCATGTGCTGATTTAATAAGTACTAGTAGTTCACAGAAAAGGTTTGAAATTACAGCTTGGCTTCAAAGTAAACAGCTGCTGTTGCAGCGGAAACTTTTATCTTGAAGTAGATTACACATTTAATCTGAACATACTTTTTGCTTTGCCACACTAACCAGGTGTATTTATTTGAAGATTAGGCCGTTTCATTTGCAAACTGCCTATGATAAACAATAAACTTGCTAATGTTTTGGTTTAGCTGCTGGAAATAATGTTCTCTGGTTGGTGAAATAATTCAATTAAAATCGAGACCTCTTATTTTTTTGATGAAATAATACATACATATACATAAGTTGATTGGGGGTAAAAATACATATCTTATAATATTATTTTTATCCAAACAGAAAAATGTTCGCCCATTTTAATCTTTAGTTTTCAGAAAACGCATCACCCTCTTTAATAAGTCGCCACAGGGTTAACCATGTTTAGAAAACTCTTAAAATAAATTATGATTTTGTGACACTGAGATGACACAAGTTGTTTTATTTCTCTAATAGTGAGCTCTGGGGTGAGATTTTATGATATTTTTTTTTTACCTCTCTTATCAGATGTCTAACAGTGTGTGGCGGTGTGCGGTAGTATAGAACAAGTGTCAAGGAAGGTGGTAGTCAGACAGCATCAGCAGACATTTCGCATTTCTTCTCGGTGGATGTTTTTCAATGACATCTTCATTTCTGCCTGTTTTCTTAAGGAAAAGGATGCAGACTTGTCTTGCAGTTTTTGATCTCCAAGCTCCCAGGTGTCAAAATCCTACTGGTGTTACACAGAACGGAAACACACCATCAGCCTTTTTCACTAGAAAATAGGTTAATGAACAATCAAACGATTCAGTCTAACCAGGGATGAAGCTATTGATCTGATTCGCAAACTCCTCCACAAAACTACATGGTTCACAAAACGAAACTCTTCAGATGGTGCAAATCTTTGCTTTAAAGAGAAGAAATAATGGTATCCAAAATATAAAACCATTTCATCCCCCATTCCTCACAACACACAAACACACACACCCCAAAACTCCGACTGTCTGCATTGAAGTCACTGTTTGGATTCTAACTGCAAAGTTACAATCCACAAATTGTATTCACTTCTTTCCAGATTTATTTCTCACTTCCTTCCCTTTTTGAAGATAATACAAACATATATGGTAACACAATTTTAAACTTGTTTTCTTGTTGTTCATGATAGCAAAAGCAGCTAAAGAAGACAGTCTGATGGAAAGAAGAAGACATGAGGAGAAAGAAAAAGAAGCAGAGAGGGAGAGAGGCGACAAAAGTGTTCAGCATCTAAATTGAGGGCTCAACACATCTGCCGTTTGAAACACACAAACATCGCGTCTTTGCGCATATTTTACACAGACAGCAAGGATAAGTGGTTATGTGTTTCTGTTTTCCCTTTCAAAAACTTCAGTTTTCTCTTTTTGTGGGCTATATGACTGATCTGCCTGCTGTCCATGTACAGGCAAACATCTGCCTGGTTAGGATTAGGCACAAAACCAGCTTTGGCAACTGTCTTTGGTTACATCCTAACTAAGTTTGCACAAACAGGGAAAGGGGGGGTTCCCTTTCCCTGTTTGTGACAAAATCGGAATCAAGTCTAAAATGTTTTACATTTGTTTTTTTTTTGTGTTTTTTACATTTGATTATCCTGAGTGAGCCGTCTCTTTTGAGTCCACAACTGGCTTACTGGACTCATGGGCAGGCCTGATCAGATTACTCTATTAAATGAAGACATGGAGGAAAAGGGGCTCAGTTTACGGTCATCCTTAAGCCTCTGCCCTGTTATTTTAAAGAAGCTGAAGAGGGGAATCAAATGGGCAGATTATCAGGAGTAGTGAAAGAGACAACTGCTGCTCACCATTAAGCTGAAACAAACGCCGTATTATGGTTCAGATTGGAGGAAAACGACTTCATCCAGTTTCAATGACAGTGACTCACAAACGATTTCAGCTTTGGTGAGAAGTGAGTAGATATAAAGAGACTTCAGATACTTTCAAACTAGGAGGTGCTACAAGAAAACAAAAAAAAATTGCTTAAAGTACAAATTAATAGCCCACTGTATACAGAAATGTGAAATTGAAGACATTGACAAAAAAATCCCTGTTCTAAATGTGGAAATAGTTTGTACCCCCAAACATTTTCCACATTTATTCCTCAATAGAAAGAAAAGGGTTTTAATGCATTTTTAAAAAATCACTTGAATTTTCAGGTTTGTTGCGGTTTCTGTTAAACATTGGTGTTTCCCTTCTATGTTGGCACAAGTTTTAATGAATATCTTGTGCTTTGCAAACCTTGATTCATAGTTGTGTTTGATTTAGTTTTCAGTATATCACAGAAAGATCAACAACAAAACCCCAGAATGTAATTAAAAAGTTTTGCCACAATTTAGATTAAAGTGAAGAAGTTTATTTTCCCTTCTCTTCTTTCACCTGTCCTTCCTTTCTTTTGTACCTTATTTTCCTTCCTTCATTTCAGTAACTGGAAAATAAGCACTGAAAGAAGAAGCAATATTTCTTTTTATAACATGACATGTTATTGTGAGGGCAAATAAAGAATATTCTTTCAGATTGTTCTTTGTTTTTCAGGCACAATATTGGCTGGCATCAGACACCTGAGAATAGAAACATTCTTGAGACTCTGCTGCCTGTTCAGCCAGTCCTCCAACTCTTTCTGCAGGCTCCAGCTTTGTGTCTGTTGTTCTTCAGTGTCTTTCTTCTTGTTTTATTTAGACCAGGTGCAAATTCACAATGGCATGTAGCAATAAATGAGTCATGATTAAAATGTTCACTTGTTCTAAAGGAGCACACATACCCCAAACTTGAAATCATCCTACATTTAAAATTGTTTGATGACACACAATACTTGAGATTTTATTTGGTTTGTAACTCAGAATAGAAATTCTGGTAAATATTTTAAATCGTACCGGTTAAAATCCTTAAAAGTTTTAGTTATGTGTTTGTAGATGTCAGCACTGTAAACACCATTTAGTTCGACAAGATTGTCTAAGTTTGACAAATAAGAAATGCCAAAAGATACCAACACTAAAAGCTTTGGAAAAATTTTTTGCATCAGAAATTCACTTTTATTGGTCAATTTCCTTTTTAAACTTTTTACATGAACCGAAACCCAACAATGTTCATGTTTCATATTTAAAGAATTGATTTACTATAAATCTGTCATAAATGCTTTGTATTAATAATGTTAATAATCAGAGAGATTATAGTTTTTGGGATGCTTTGTAGCGTCTGTGGAAAATGCAAGAATATGTTCTCTTATATTAATCCTCTCCTTTCTATGTTAATATGGATTATTTAAACCATTGACGCTCATTGGAATGAAACGAAAACATCTAGAGCAGATTCTGCAGTAGCCGCTACCTGTCCACAGAAACATGTTTACCTCTTCACTTTTTAAAAGTCTTATGACTGGATCAAGTAAGTGTCTGCTGCCTGTAGCATTACCTTTACTGCACAGTCATGAGGGTGCCATTGATCCTCTGACCTACATCTCAGCAAGCAGCGGAAAAATCCACAGGTTTCTCACAAATCCACTGGGGCTTATTTCAAATAAACTCTACAAACATTTATTTTTGTCAGTCAACTGTAGATGATGGGATATTTTGACATTGCTACATTGTAAAGATTATGCACACAAGACAGCCTTATTACTTTCAGTCTACAATGCAAAAAAACCAAAATAATAATTGAAAAGTGAACTCCATCGCCTCATCCTTTGAAGAAGCTGATCAAAAATGCAGCGGCGCAGCACATCTTAAATTCAATTCAGACATAATTTGGTGCTCAGTTTAGATTATGTACAGTCAGGGATATTGAATTGCAATAATTATGAAATGATTCATTTTTAACAAAGATTTCACTGAGAGAAAGTGAGTAAGGAAGAAAAACCAAGGGCTGGATAATAATAGAGAAGATAATTAAACTCTTCTTTGTTGGCGGTGGGCAGAATATAGTGGCGGCACAGATCCTTAACTACCCGCATGTCTGCGTCAGGCCGGCTTAAAGGTCAGGCTATTGTGTGAAATTAGCAAAGACAGAAAGGTCATTGAGATTGTTTCTGCCTAATAGATAAGACCTAAGGCCTTAATGGGCTCATGTTTCGCCTTTTTGTCTGCAAAGGATAATGCAGAAGGCTAGCCCTTTTGTTTCCAATGAACTGCATTGTGCAAACACACACATACAAACACGCATACTCGGAGGAAGATTTCCTCATGAAGCAACAATCTTAGAAACAAAACCATATGCGTAATCAAATAATAAGTAGTTTTCCTTTAAGATTTAAGGGAAAAAAAGAATTTAAAACACAAATTATTGAATATTGTATCTGCATGTATTTGAGAAGGTTCTAAACCAGTTTTAATACTTCATTATTTTTAGACAATATTTTAGTGACACCATAAGAAAACAGAAAGTAATGGCATAGTTATCTTCCTAGGATAACTTTACCTTTAAAATTTGTAATAGCCCCTTGAAAAAATGTGACATTTGCAGGTCTGATCACAAATCTTGATTGGTGGATGTATGCAAATCTGCAAGAACTACAAATGTTCACCCATAATTGAGCTGAATTTATTTTTAAAAATAGCTCAGTAACTTTAATTAAATTGGAAAAACAAAAATGTTTGGAGAGTATAAGAATCATGTTAGACACTGCAACAAATTTCTGTTTTGCACCATTGCTTCACATTTATTTCTTCCATATGTAATCATTATATTTACATATAGAAGTAGCATTCCATATGTCTAAGAGCCAAAGAAAGCATATTTCTTTATGAAGCAACCCTCATGAAAATATAAAGGATTGCTAAGTAGAGGTAGCAAAATGTGTTAAGCACAAGTTTACATACTGTTTTTCTCCAGTTTGGAAGTGTTCTTTTTTTATTTGTATTTTTCACAAAATGAAAGAGTAAACAGTTGACTGGACCTGATCTGCTTGGGTTGGCCTTGACTTATGTATGTGGTCTTCCTGTGTGGCACAGGAGGATATCTTGTCATAAGTGTTGTAGACCATTTTTGAATGAGACCAAAGCAATGACCTCTTAAAAGTATCCCCAGTCCATCCTGAGTGTGTATTTAGCATGTCCACCTGTGATCACACCACTCTATGAGCGTGTTAGAATAGTGGCACTCTTTATTCAACTGCAGCAGAAAACATGATGTGAGAT